>NC_139697.1:43666715-44183479 GCF_964188405.1 Protomyctophum parallelum | reverse complement strand
AATCCCTACAATGCAACCCAGTCTCATCTTGACCATCTGAGCAGCCATCACCTGATTGAAGATGAAACTGGATTCTCCCCTGCGGGATTAATTAAAGTCTACCTCTATGTTTGCTTGTGTTATTTATTGTCGACACTACAGTTTGTTGCGGCTCAGTAGACTTGTATTAGACCTTGTTTCCATTACATCTTGTTTTGTTTTGTGTTGGAGATTGTTAGCACAGTGCGGCAGAGCGCGTGCCACCTCCACATTCCACTGCACTTGTGTGTATGAGCACATGATGGATACATCTTTGCGAATCATCCGAGTGCAGTTGGACAGCCAGAATAATCTCCTAAGCATTGCGTTTTGTATGATAGCGTTCATATTACCACCATTGTTTACTTGATGCAAGGATATCTGAGGTGAGACAGACTGAGATAGAATGGAGGTACACACAGAGAGCACTACTGCCATCTGGTGGACAAATGTACTTGTTAGTGGATGCATGATGTAAGTAGAGCAATCTATTCAGACCTTTACAGCAGTGATGCTCAAAGTGTGGTCCGGGGACAGCTCAGGGTTACAAAGAGGGGGGGTTCCAAAGAGGGGGGTTCCAAAGAGGGGGGGGTTCCAAAGACGGGGGTGGGGGGGGGGGCGGGTTCCAAAGAGGGGATGTTCCAAAGAGGGGGGTTCCAAAGAGGGGGGGTTCCAAAGAGGGGGGTGGGGGGGGTGGGGGGGGGGGGGGGGGGGGGGGGGGGGTTCCAAAGAGGGGACGTTCCAAAGAGGGGACGTTCCAAAGAGGGGGGTGGGGGGGGGGTTCCAAAGAGGGGATGTTCCAAAGAGGGGGGTTCCAAAGAGGGGGGTTCCAAAGAGGGGGGGTTCCAAAGAGGGGGGGGGGGGGGTTCCAAAGAGGGGGGTTCCAAAGAGGGGGGGGGGGACGTTCCAAAGAGGGGAGGTTCCAAAGAGGGGACGTTCCAAAGAGGGGACGTTCCAAAGAGGGGAGGTTCCAAAGAGGGGAGGTTCCAAAGAGGGGGGGTTCCAAAGAGGGGAGGTTCCAAAGAGGGGGGTTCCAAAGAGGGGAGGTTCCAAAGAGGGGGGTTCCAAAGAGGGGGGTTCCAAAGAGGGGACGTTCCAAAGAGGGGGGTTCCAAAGAGGGGACGTTCCAAAGAGGGGACGTTCCAAAGAGGGGACGTTCCAAAGAGGGGAGGTTCCAAAGAGGGGGGACGTTCCAAAGAGGGGGGTTCCAAAGAGGGGGGTTCCAAAGAGGGGAGGTTCCAAAGACGGGGGACGTTCCAAAGAGGGACGTTCCAAAGACGGGGGACGTTCCAAAGAGGGACTTTCCAAAGAGGGGAGGTTCCAAAGACGGGGGGGTTCCAAAGAGGGGACGTTCCAAAGAGGGGGATTCCAAAGAGGGGGGGGGGACGTTCCAAAGAGGGGACGTTCCAAAGAGGGGGGTTCCAAAGAGGGGGGTTCCAAAGACGGGGGGGGGGAACGTTCCAAAGAGGGGACGTTCCAAAGAGGGGACGTTCCAAAGAGGGGGGGGGGGGCGTTCCAAAGAGGGGGGGGGGGGGGGGTTCCAAAGACGGGGGGGGGGGACGTTCCAAAGAGGGGGGGGGGACGTTCCAAAGAGGGGGGGGGGACGTTCCAAAGAGGGGACGTTCCAAAGAGGGGACGTTCCAAAGAGGGGGGGGGGGGGGGCGTTCCAAAGAGGGGGGGGGGGGGGGTTCCAAAGACGGGGGGGGGGGGGACGTTCCAAAGAGGGGGGGGGGACGTTCCAAAGAGGGGGGGGGGGACGTTCCAAAGACGGGGGGGGGGACGTTCCAAAGAGGGGACGTTCCAAAGAGGGGACGTTCCAAAGAGGGGGTTCCAAAGACGGGGGGGGGGGGACGTTCCAAAGAGGGGGGTTCCAAAGACGGGGGGGGGACGTTCCAAAGAGGGGACGTTCCAAAGAGGGGGGTTCCAAAGACGGGGGGGGGGACGTTCCAAAGAGGGGGGACGTTCCAAAGAGGGGGGTTCCAAAGACGGGGGGGGGGGGGGGTTCCAAAGTGGGGACGTTCCAAAGAGGGGGGGCGTTCCAAAGAGGGGACGTTCCAAAGAGGGGGGACGTTCCAAAGAGGGGACGTTCCAAAGAGGGGGGTTCCAAAGACGGGGGGGGGGGGGGGTTCCAAAGTGGGGACGTTCCAAAGAGGGGGGGCGTTCCAAAGACGGGGGGGGGGGGGACGTTCCAAAGAGGGGGGACGTTCCAAAGAGGGGACGTTCCAAAGAGGGGGGTTCCAAAGACGGGGGGGGGGACGTTCCAAAGAGGGGGGACGTTCCAAAGAGGGGGGTTCCAAAGACGGGGGGGGGGGGGTTCCAAAGTGGGGACGTTCCAAAGAGGGGGGGCGTTCCAAAGAGGGGACGTTCCAAAGAGGGGGGGCGTTCCAAAGAGGGGACGTTCCAAAGAGGGGGGGTTCCAAAGACGGGGGGGGGACGTTCCAAAGAGGGGACGTTCCAAAGTGGGGACGTTCCAAAGAGGGGGGGCGTTCCAAAGAGGGGGGGTTCCGTGAATTCCACAGACAATGAATGGGCAGCTTTGAATGTTTGTTGCTATAACACAAATATTGAAGACGAAGGTGAGGACGCAAATTGTGATCGGCCGGAAAGAGATGAATGAAAGAGCGCCCCTCACTTCACACGGTGTGATCTTTGAGAAGGAGCTATGTGTGTCCCTGGGTCTGTCCCTGGCTGGCTGGCTGGCTGGCTGGCTGGGTCTGTCCGAGCATGAAAAGTGCATTTGGTAATTGGTGCGCCTCGCTGGAACTCCGTGTGGGGACTCACCAACATGTGGTTTATTTATTCTAAATCACACTTCTGACACATGCGTATTATCCATCAGTTTTAGTGTTTGGGTGGTGTCCAGGGACCACCACCAGGGGGCCTAAATGGACACTTGTGGGTTTATAACTCTGGGAGTGTACAGATGGAACCAAATGGACACATATACAGGTCCATTTGGTTCAATTTATACATTCTCAGAGTTAAAATAAACAGGGGATTTTACAGACCGGAGTTATTAACACTGATGATATTACAGCACAGTCTGGTACAAAGGCAATAATCCAACAGCACATTAGAAGTGAATAGCTTGGATGAAGCACCCCCCCCCCCCCCCCCCCCCCCCCACCCCCTCTCTTAAGTGGATACATTATCATTATTTTTTTGTCTGGTATACCAAAAGGGGAAAAAAACAAACAAAAAAAAGCAGGGGAGCCAGAGAATATGAATATGCGTTTACATCTGTCTGCCATTAATATATGCATGCCTGAATCCACATCCACAACACAAAGCCAATTTTCTGCCCATCTGGGGAAGGCTGGCGGAGGTAATGAATATGCTTTGTGAATATGTTTTATTGCCGAGGCAGTCATACATCACGCACCTCTCTCTCTCTCTCTCTCTCTCTCTCTCTCTCTCTCTCTCTCTCTCTCTCTCTGGGAACCTTCACCATCACAACTTGATGAGTTTAATTAGATCGTAAAGAGAGGGGATGGACGGACGGGAGGATGTACGGCTGGAGGAATGGACAGATGTGGGGGTAAGGAAGAATGGATGAATAGGTCTCTCTCTCTCTCTCTCTCTCTCTCTCTCTCTCTCCCTCCATCTCGCTGCCTATCTCCACGAGAGCCCTTAATAAAGCTCACACCTGCTCTGAATCATGATGCTGGGAGAGCAGATGAGAATACAATACAATGGCTTCGAGCACTGAGTAGCTATCATGACTTTCGCAGTAACCAGGCTATAGTGTCTATTAATTCTAATCGACGCCGCCTTAGGAGGTGCAGCTATAACCCAATATTCAAAAGGTTAAACCACTTAACCACATGAACCTCAGCGTCGCTATTCTGCGGCGAACAATCGGCAAAGGTAGCAGATCTACAAGATAACAACACATCGCAACACGATGAATTGGGAGTTCGTTTATAGAGGACAAATCACACTCATGTGAAGTGAGGGGCGCCCTTATAATCATACATCAGCCAATCAAATCGTCACAATCCGTGCTACACCTTTCGTGCTCATACACACATACACACAAAGCTGTGCATGTTAGGAGTCACTAGCGCCCCTCAAAAAAAAGGATGTGTTTGGAGCTAATATCGCAAATCGCTGGACTGATCAGCGCCAAATGACCTGTGCACCCTCGCAAGTAGTCTGCGATATCTTTTTTTGAACTACAGTATTTGACTTTCATTTTGTCATGCCTAATGGAAGTCAATCAATCAATGCTTCATTTCAGACCCAGGGAGATCCATATCACAGAAGAGAATACATATAAAACAGTACAAATCACACAAAGTACAGTACAATTATTATTTTTACAGTTTTTCAACATGCAGACGTCCACAAGTCCACAGTGCTTCCACAATGTGGAAGAGACTCTATAGGAACTGTAATTGTATACAGTGTTAGTCACCGCTGTAATGATGTCATTTTCTGACTCAGTTGCTCTGCACATAAATGTATACATCAAGTTTCTTAAAACTTCAGGGCAAGTTGGAACCCAGACACTTACAAACATATGGCTAGCACTGGAGCTTCTTGGAGCTCCTATAGGCTAGGCAGCAAGGGCTGAATCAATTTCTTGCGACCAACGGTCAGTTTTTAGGTCGGCCGGTCAGTATGTGCGTCGGTCGGTCAGTATGTGCGTCGGTCGGTCAGTTTTTAGGTCGGCCGGTCAGTATGTGCGTCGGTCGGTCCGTATGTGCGTCGGCCGGTCCGTATGTGCATCGGTCGGTCCGTGATTAGGTCTTTCTTCATATATTTTTTTTCTGCTCTCGTTGCAAAAGATAAGTCCAGTGGAACACTTCTTTTTAGTAATGTATGGCTTCCGTAGTGTCGCGGTCTATGCTGTCGCCTCTCAATTTTTTTTGGCTGGGGAAGTTAGTTCGAATCACGCGCGCGGCAGACAAAAATTATTATATTTAAAAAAATTGCCGTATGGAATTAATACATTATTTGATAGGCAGGCAGGCTGTCTGTCTGTCTGTCTGTCTGCCTGTCTGTCTGTCTGTCTGTCTGTCTGTCTGTCTGTCTGTCTGTCTGTCTGTCTGTCTGTCTGTCTGTCTGTCTGTCTGTCTGTCTGTCTGTCTGTCTGTCTGTCTGTCTGGCAGGCAGGCAGGCAGGCAGGCAGGCTGTCTGTCTGTCTTATTAATTATTTGATAGGCAGGCAGGCAGGCTGGCTGGCTGGCTGGCTGGCTGGCTGGCTGGCTGGCTGGCTGGCTGGCTGGCTGTCTGTCTGTCTGTCTGTCTGTCTGTCTAAAATATAATAATTTTTGTCTGCCGCGTGATTCGAACTAACTTCCCCAGCCAAAAAAAATTCAGAGGCAACAGCATAGACCGCAACACTACGGAAGCCATAGGTTACTAAAAAGAAGTGTTCCACTGGACTTATCTTGCCTAAATATTGTAAACCACATTTGTTACATGTGATTAAGTAAATGCAGTTGCTGGTTCTGGTTGTTATTCGTTGTTTAATCTCTAACACGCGTTTTGTAGTTCTATTTTTGACTAATTGTTTGGGTTTGAAGTATTCTGGTCCCTCGCTTGCTGGTGTGTTGATTTCTTTTAGCTTGCTGTGTACTAGATAATCTTTAAGGTTTTTGTTTTTTCTGTATGCCGATATAATTTTATAATCTTTTAGAAGATCATCCGTTCGGTTCTCAAAATTCCTTTTTATTCTGTTGTTGGCTAGTGTGCTCTGTGTTGAATAACTGGTTATCAGGGCCAATTTAGGGCCTGGATCTCGCACTCTTATTTCTAAGAAGGTACTTTGAGCTTTCCGGAGGAATGTCCTAGTGTATCCCCTTAGTCTGAGTGCCTTAAATAGTGTTTTACAAGCTATTTTGAAATCACTACTTTGCGTGCAAATCCTATGGAATCTTAGTAGTTGTGATTTGACTATCCCTGTGTAAGAGTGTGTCGGGTGGAATGACGTTTTGTGTAATAGGGCGTGGGTGTCTGTTTCTTTAAAGAATACTTTTAAGTCTAGTTTCCCATTTGTGTTAAAGTTTGGGCCCTTGAAGATTGTTACATCAAGAAAGTCAATCCTTTCAGTGTGTGTCACAAATTTTATCGTTATGGATCTATGATGGCTATTAAGAACATCAATAAATTCCTGGAATTCTTCCTTGCTATGTTCCCATATTCCAAAAATATCATCCAGAAACCTATAATAATGTGTTGGTTGAAGTCTGCATTTTTCTAGTGCTGTCTGCTCCCATAATGCTCATGTAAATGTTTGCATAAGATGGTGCAAATCGCTTTCCCATGGCCGTCCCTTTGATTTGTAAATAAAATTTGTTGTTAAAGGAAAAATCATTCTGGGTTAGATTTAAGTCTAGTAATTTGAGTAATTCCTCCTCTGGTCGATTTGTGTCCGGGTACTTATTAAATACTTCTTTAACTGCTAGTAGGCCTGCTTCTGTCTCAATGTTTGTGTAGAGGCTGTCTATATCTATCGAAAACAACAAGGCCTCCTTTCCTACTATAATAGCTTTAATTTTGTCCACAAAATCGTAAGTGTCTTTTATAAAACTGACCGGCCGACCCATCGCACCGGCCGGCCGACGTGAAATACGTCGGCCGCTAAAATTGCATTCGGAACCGACCGGCCGACCTATAAAAGCCCGGCCGACGGTGCGTAACGACAGACCGTCGGTCGCAAGAAATGGATTCAGCCCTCCCTCAGGCTAGGAGCTCCAAGAAGCTCCAGTGCGTATAATGGTAGTATGAGGATGCTGCCAGGAGTCCTATAGCAGCATCCTCATTATACGCCACCTTGAGTTTGCTCATGCTCTCTTTCTTATACCGACACCACAAGTCAACGTGGCTCTGATTGGGCTGAAACCTTACTCATATAGATGAATGACGACACCACCTGGTCACATAAAGTCAGAGATCCAGAATTCCCGCTTCCGAATTAACTTGCAGTATACGGTCACAAGAAACGGTGAGCTGGTGAGCGAGTCAGGACGCGACGTGTCAGACGGACGGCCATGCAAGTATAACGGGCGGTCTGTTTAAGCAGCTAAACTCTCTCCTGCTGCCTTAGTTACCGTGTGGGGGTCCCCAGGGGTCTCTGTACTGTACTGTACTGTACTGTACTGTACTGTACTGTACTGTACTGTACTGTACTGTACTGTACTGTACTGTACTGTACTGTACTGTACTGTCACATCCGAAAATCATCATATATACAGTTAATATGTGTGTGTGTGTGTGTGTGTGTGTGTGTGTGTGTGTGTGTGTGTGTGTGTGTGTGTGTGTGTGTGTGTGTGTGTGTGTGTGTGTGTGTGTGTGTTAGGCTGCGCAACAGTAATACTTTGTTGTGAAAACCAACCAAACTCTATTTTCGTGCTCGGACAGACCCAGCCAGCCACCCAGCCACCCACGGACACACAAAGTGGTTGCACCACTTAAAAACTGTTCAGTTAAAAACAAACATAAGAAAAATCTGCCAAGTAAAAGAAAGCCAACAACACACAACTGTGTGAAAACGACCCTCCTGCTCTTATGTCTGCCGCCTGCCGCACCTCTCGGCGTCAGCGAGTAAAAACAGAGCCATTAACACTTACATTAAATGCATCTCGTGTGAATCCAATAACATGTTTCGCCTCAATCAGTGAAGTGGCACTTCATGCAGACGCCGCACGGCTGTGCCTTCACAATTTGGCCACCACTCCTGAAAGGGGTTTCTATACGGCACCAAATGCCCAATCTAAATGTCGTCTTGGCTTGAGTTAGCATGCAGTCGCGTATCCTAATTATAACATAAGAGTAGGCCGGGGTACATTTCTGGCCTGGATTCAAAGCCCTGCATCTCTGCAGTTCCACACCACAAATGTTTTTACGACAGCCTGTAAAAAGAGAAGCGAGCAAAGAGAGAGACGGAGGCTGGTGCTTCTCAAAGTTGGGTGCAAGAACCCTTCGGGTTCGCTGAGGGGTCTCTAACTCTGAGAGTGTATACGAATGGAACCAAATGGACCCTTGCCGGTCAATTTGGTTCCATTTGTACACTCAGAGTTATGGGGGGGGGGGGGGGGGGGGCAGTTGAAATGTAAACGTTTGAGAACCACAACTACTGTAGGATGTGTCCGGCCTGAAGGCACCGTTATACATGTCACACTTTTGATGATTTAGATGTCAGTGACAGTATTACGTTACTGTCGCGCACTGGGACTCTGCGGGAGCTGCAGAGTCCCCGCCGTCCATTGGCTTAACAGTGTCCTTTAATGATTTACGATCGGAGAGAGTCCGTCGAGTCCCTGGAGCCCCCCCCCCCACCCCCCCCCCCCCCACCACCCTCTCCGGAGCAGAGTGGCCGGTTTTTATGGCAGGGCTGGGAATCAATTATGCTAACGGTGGCTAATGAATGCACTTGAGGGAGCCGCGCTCCGCCGCTCGAGGGCCGTTTCTGCCATTTGCATATTGATGGCATAAGGACAGTGTCCCCCCCCCCCCCCCCCCCCGCTTTCATCCCCGTATAAACCGTGATGGAGTAGGCTGGGGGAAATGGACCCCGTTGCAGTTCTGATGTAGCCCCGAGTTCTGCTATAGGCCGAATCATCATGGCGTTTACCACCACGGCCAAAAAATGTATTTCTGGGTAGATAGACAGCAGCGTCACATAATATGTGATGCTGCATGTCTATCTACCCGGAAATACATTTTCATTCATTAACATATATGTGGCATGAAAACATATTGTGTTATCATGCCACATATATGTTAATGAATTGAGTACAATTGGAATCAAGTCCCCAGGACGTTTTGTGTTATCCTCTTAGCTTTCATTTCTTATACTGCATGTATCACATGCTGATAACCAATAAAGTATTCAATCAATCAATTAATTATACTTTTTTTGGAAAAACAGGACACTATTATAAATCTAATAATTATATAACATGACCAATCTACAAGCTCACAACAGGTCAGTGACACATTGTGAGCTATGTCCGCTCTGCTATGCTGACCGGACATAGCTGAACTAATGTGGTATGCTTTTGGAAACTTGGCTTCTGTTCATAAATGATCAATGGTTATTTTTACAACCCATAAAGTTTATGTCCGTCGTCTTCTCCTGACTGAGAGAGGTAATTGCAACAATGTTCAAACTACATTAAAGATGGCAGTTCATTATGCCATTGACAGCCACTATAGGTGTTCAGGGTCTAGATGTAATATATAGTATAGGGAGACCACCTCAATCCACTGCACATGCTATATTGTATTTACATACTGCACTATACAGATACATTAAAGATGCAGTGCCCCCCCCCCCCCCATTTTTATGTATTAATGAATTAATAAACAACAAAAATGTATTATACTACTTTTTTTTAAAGTGTGCAGAAAGTGTTAAAATGATGTTTTATGTGGCCACACCCACCAGTTCATTACGGGGTTTTCACCTTGGCACCGCCCACCTGAACTTTAGCCTCGCCCACAGCTGTTGTTAATGAGGGAGGGGTTAGGGTTAATGAGGGAGGGTTAGGGTTATGATGTCACAATATGTGGTGTATTTCGATTGGGCCTTTTGACCCAAAGGCTTTCAGCTTTCAGGAAGAAACAAACAAAAATACACCGGGAAGACATTTGAATATTATAACCACATGTGGGGGTCTATAGAGTAATGTTAACTCCATAATTATAGACACATACAAAATACATCTTTAAAACTCAATCGAATTAGCCCCAAATCATAGCTTTACATGTTGTGTCGTCCGTCCAATGTGCAACACACACACACACACACACACACACACACACACACACACACACACACACACACACACACACACACACACACACACACACACACACACATTTGAATTATTTTATTTGGATCTGCACAAGAGGCGTAATACAATAGACCCAAACACTGATCAGAATTAGGTTATACATTATATGGTCCAACCAGATATAGCTGCTGCACATGCTTAACACACAGAGGGAAAAGAAGAGAAAAAAAATAATATATATAGCACATTGTTTACATACTATTACTTGACACTACTAGACAGGATTTTTTTTTGTTTTTTGTTTTTTTTAAGCCACCTAGGGGTAAATGAAACAACGCCTTCTCCAGACAGACAGACTGCCCATAGTAGCTGAGACAGAACAGTATTTAGCCAGCTTTTTTGCATTTGTTTTTAACAATCCACCCAATTGCAGACCCCTGAGCACAAGTTTATGGACATGGCCCAGACTTCCAAATACAAGGACAATAAGTTGACAGTTATATCCCAAGGCCATAATACGTTCCACCAGAAGCTGATATTTCATAAGTTTGGATGTAAAGCAAGTGTCCATATACAAATCAAATGGGCAGCCTATTTCAAATATAGTGACGTTTTTTCTAATTTCATTGATGAACACAATATCTGGGGTATTTGGAATATTTTGTAGTGAATTGGCATGCGTGTCATTGTGATCAAACCAGTCTATTTTTACAGTGCTGTGTTTATACATTCTTGTTGTCCTGTCCTGTACTCCTCTGATCTTGTCTGAGACCAGGTCCACCAGACGGTCATGTCTGGCAATGTAGCCTACAGTCCTTTATAGGGTTAGGGTTATGATGTCACAATATGTGGTGTATTTCGATTGGGCCTTTTGACCCAAAGGCTTTCAGCTTTCAGGAAGAAACAAACAAAAATACACCGGGAAGACATTTGAATATTATAACCACATGT
Source organism: Protomyctophum parallelum (assembly GCF_964188405.1). NCBI lineage: Eukaryota > Metazoa > Chordata > Actinopteri > Myctophiformes > Myctophidae > Protomyctophum > Protomyctophum parallelum. The sequence goes on along the minus strand of NC_139697.1, from coordinate 44,172,764 downwards.
GGGGGTCTATAGAGTAATGTTAACTCCATAATTATAGACACATACAAAATACATCTTTAAAACGCAATCGAATTAGCCCCAAATCATAGCTTTACATGTTGTGTCCGTCCAATGTGCAACACACACACACACACACACACACACACACACACACACACACACACACACACACACACACACACACACACACACACACACACTTTGAATTAGAGGTTCTATTATGGTTGAGATATGATGCATACTGATCCCATTCCAGCTCTGCCAAGTGGTCCGTGGCAGTCTCATAAGCTTATGCTTAACCCATTCTGAACGGGCACCCATTTTGGTGTTAGCATCATGTTATGCTTTATCTATTGAAAAATAGCAGATCTACAAGCTCATATCGCGCCACCGAGTGGCGCGATACGAGCTTGTAGGTCTGCTATTTTTGAAAAATCGAAGAGCGACTGACATTTTTAGAATCTGATCTCAGGTCAGAATGGGTTAATCAGACCAGTGTGTGTCCAGTGGAAACCTCGTATGAATCTGATCTCAGGTCAGAATGGGTTAATTCATACGTGGCTATACGGACAAAATAGATCTACAAAGAGATCTTCGCAGCGCTTACACGGGCATATACGGCAAAGTATAAATCAGCTATTCAAGGAGAGGAAGGGCCAGGATTGCTATCACCGCCAAGGTTAACGCACATTAAGTCAGCTGTTTGGCATCTCCACTCACTCTCTCTCCATTCCGAAAGGCATTCATGTAAATAACGTCATCGCCGCTGGGAGATTGCGTTATGCCCCATGCGTCTCAGTGAAGTAGATATGGCTATGAATATGAAATGTGTTATGAATGCGTTAGAAAGACTGGGGTATTATTGCCTATCGCTCCCTACAAGCTACGACGTAATGATACTGCAAGACATGTTGCGTTAACCACTAAACCCTGCACAATTTGTTGACCGGTGGTCTATACCTCCTTTTTTTTCCCTCTACACCAAATGTGTTATTTGTTTTAGGAGATTCTGAAAATGTGGGGATGTGGTTAAAGCTATATTCAGTGATTTCACTTAATTCAAATATCACTTCTTTTTTTGTTTTGTTGTGATAATCCTCCCTACTATAGAGTGTGCTGGCCATATAAGGAGTTCCTCCCTGTCCCCAGTTAACCCCTGGGGGTCAAAAAACCTTAGGTTTCGTTTTTGACTCTCTATCCTGATTGGACGAAAGGCTGGGTCCCACAGCCAAAATCGAAACCTAAGGTTTTTTGAGTGAAATCACTGAATATACCTTTAACTAACTTCATGATATTATCCAACATAAATATAAAAATAAAAACACAGTCTACATTTTCCAAAAGGAAATGCATGTAATTAATTCAGTCTTATACCAGAAGCAGGGATAAAACATTGTAATGTGTACGGTAATTTAACTTTAGACGGTTAATCTCATTGAGACCCGAGGGATCATTCTCAAGAGAGACCTGGTCACACAGCAGCAATGATCACACAACGATTAAAGACAAACAATCATTCAGAGACAAGACAAAAACTGTTTCAATCCCCACCAGCCATAAAAACTAATGACCAGAGAGAGGATATCAAAAGCAGAGGTATATGGATCCCCAAACAACCCTGCACATAAACACATTTTCTCCAGTTTGTGTCATGGTCTGTCTCCCTACAGACCATGTTTTCCTTGTCAGCCACTCCCACTCTCCATTCCCTCTCTCAGTCATTGTCACACACCTGTTTCCACCCCCTCTTCAGCCCTACAGTGCCATGCCCATTCCACACCTGTGAACACTCCTGCAATTACCCTGCTCCCTATAAGACTGGACTCATTCCACAAACACACTGTCAGATCATACTTCCTTGTCCCCGAGCTGTCCTGAGTTCCAAGTGTCTTTGTATTCCTGAGAGGTTCTGCTTATTTGGACGTTTTCCGAATTGTTCTTCGAAAGGTTTGCTTTTCTGTTCCCTGTGTTGTGCCCCTTTAGGAAGAGTTTTTGCTTTTTGGATTGTCCTGACTTTTGTTTGTAAGCTGAACTGCCTTCTGCTTAATAAATCATTTATTTTGAACATTCCTGCTCTTGTCCTGCATTTGGGTCCTACCCTCCCTGCCTATCGTAACAGTTTGTTAATGCTGCAATCCATAACTTTTTAGTTAATAAAATGTAGTATTAACCTGCTTGTATGGTAATACAATATAAGTAACACAACTATGGTGGTTTTATTTGGTTTACACAAATTTAGACAGTCTTGCCTAAACATGCATCATGGCATGGTTACATTTTACATTTATTTTCTCCAGGGGCTATTGGTGCTGATTTTCACATTAATATGTGCTTTAAAATGTAACAAAAAACAAATCCACCATATTGGATACCTTACTGAAAATGAATAGAATCCAATGAAAATCAAAACATGGTATGCTTTGGAAACGCGATCGAGGGGCGCTCACACACACATTGCTCAGCCAATCAAATCATTGCTATGGCGTACACGCACATTGCTCAGCCAATCAAATCATCGCTATGGGGTACACACATTGCTCAGCCAATCAAATCATTTCTATGGGGTACACATGGCTCAGCCAATCAAATCAGCGCTATGGGGTACACACAAAGCTGGGCATAGGAGGGGCTAGCTCACCTAAAAGAAAACCTGCATGAAACCTATTCTGGGCATGTCATAATATTCTGCAAACATAGGCACAGTCTACGAAAATAGCCGATTTACATGCAACACATTGTGAGGGGCACTCTTATCATCATACATCATCATACATACATCATCTAATTCTCCAATCACAATTTGCGTCCTCACTTTTGTCTTCAATGTTTGTGTTAACGCAATGTTTGTTTACACAAACACTCAAAGCGTGGCCATTCATTATCAATGGCATTCAATGTTTGTTAACACAATGTTTGTGTTTACACAAACACTCAAAGCGTGGCCATTCATTATCAATGGCATTCAATGTTTGTGTTAACACAATGTTTGTGTGTGCACAAACCCTCAAAAGATGGACATAGGAGGGGCTAGCCCCTCAAAAAGAGAAGGCCAAGTACAGGTCCCTGGATGACTCTGCAGTCAACGAAGACTCTAGGGTTCAACTGTATTTCAGTGATACTCTCCAAAGGCTCAAATGTTGTTTTTTTAGAAGTGTGGAAATGTGACATCGAGGCTATACCACTACCTGGGGAAGATAAAGTTCCAACACAAGTGACAAACTCTGGAGAAACGTCCGTGAGTGGCGCTATCACTCACCGGGAACAGACAGAGGCAGACAGGCGGTGTTCCCAGACTCTCACTGGTGACATTTCCTTCCCCAATGCCTCTGGGGAAAAGGAGCAGAGATAGAAAGAAAGAGAGAGAGAGTTTGGAGGGGACATACTAATGAAGCCAGACAACAAGAACCTTAACCTGAGCTCCACGGCCCCCCGGAGACACAGAGAGGTTTGTCTTTGGGTCAATAACCCATTCTGGGCGAGAACCCATTTTGGTGTCAGCATCATGTTATGCTTTAGCTATTTAAAAATAGCAGATCTACAAGCTCATATCGCGCCACCGAGTGGCGCGATACGAGCTTGTAGGTCTGCTATTTTTGAAAAAATCGAAGAACGACTGACATTTCCAGAATCTGATCTCAGGTCAGAATGGGTTCATCAGACCAGTGTGTGTCCGGCGGAAACCTCGTATGAATCTGATCTCAGGTCAGAATGGGATAAAATCACCGGACCGTGGCCAACTGTGATTCGGCCGGCCCTTCATACGCCTGTTTCACTGCAGAGGGGACTTTTGTTCAAGGTTGCTGCAAATTAAAGAGGAGCGTCGCTGCCTTTTTCATCAATTGAAACCCGAGCAAAAAGGAGGGTTTGTGAGTCCTTGTTAAGATGCAATGTTAAACCAACGTATACACCTCATCAGAGATAATTACCGTGGAATGGAAGGGAAAGGTTACGGGCATGCTCTTTTTCTGACAAGCACTGCAATTATAAATCGCAATCTGAATACCTTACCTTTACGCACCAACGTGCAGATCCAAGGGCCTGGTGGGCGGCTCGATCACATTAGACATAATGCAGTGATATAAAAAAAGACAGGATGAAAGGTACAATATTATTAAAAGTAGAAAATGGACAAACAAATTATTAAATAAGAAGAGAAGCCCTGAATGGAAATCGCCGGAAATTGGTCTGCAAGAATATAAGTGAAGTTTGCATAAACCTTGCATGGTATATGGAAAGTGTTTTCCTTAAGTAGAATTATCAATATTGCAATATAGAAAGTCTGTAAAAAGCCCCAAATTCAAAATGTACTTGAGTAAAAGTACAAAAGTATTGATTGGCTATTTTCAAATGACTGAAATATATATGGGGCTGAAGTGGTTAATGTTAGCAACTAACTAGTAACAAAAGTTTTCAAATATAAATGTAGTGGAATACAAATGTATTAATTATTTGGATCCGATATGTAGCGGAGTAGAAGTAAAAGTAGAAATTGCAACTACAAATACCTCAAAATTGTACTTAAGTAGGCCTACAGTACTTGAGTAAATGTACTTAGTTACCACCGATGGGTAGTATAATACACTTGAGGTTGCAAGGAGCAATGCACCCATTTTCAACGTCATCATATAATTGGTCCTCACTAATGCTCATTATAACTTAAGATACGTTTGTGTCTGTCAGTCAGTCTTACCGAGAATGCTGCTGTTGGTTATGTTTATGGAGGTGTGTGTGTGTTCTGTCCGAAAAGCCGAAGTTGTGGCTGACAATCGGGCGTAGTTCTAGTGGTGTGTCCCGCTACCATTGGCGGTGCTCGGCCACTCGCCTCACCGAGAATGTTCAATCGGCAGCGATGGGAGTCGATGAGGAGAGACCTCTCTGATTGACAATGACACGTAGAAAAGAGGACACACGCAGACGACTCATATACCCCTGTAGTAGACACAACACAACAAACGAATCGTTTATTTCGGTGCTTTACAGTAACATATGGTAAAATACTTCATTGGTATTTAGATAATCAGAGTTGGCACCGAAAAGCTGAAGCTGAGGCTTATTATACCGTATTTTAGTTATGACAAAGACAAGCGAACTGATCAGTCAGCCTATAGGGCCTTAAAGCTGGATTGCCGTGATGTTTGTACTTTTTCTGTTCTGTGAGTTAACGTTACTCTGATAGACCCCCAGGTGTGGTTATAAATTCAAATATGTCTTCCCTGTGTATTTTTGGTTTCTTCCTGAAAGCGGAAAGCCTTTGAATCAAAAGGCCCAATCGAAATACACCACTTTAGTGACATCATAACCCTAACCCCTCCCCCAGTATCATACAGGCTTACGTTCAGGGCGGTGCTCAGGTGGAAACCAGGTATATTTAATAAACTGGTGGGTGTGGCCACATCAAAATGTAATTTTAACACTTTGTGTACACTTTTTTGAAAAATATCTTCCTCCTAGTATAATCATAGTGCCTGATGATCATGTTTTAGGTGGTTCATCTTTAGAGCTGCACTGATTATGTAACCTTCTATACTTTGAACCTGGTTTACTGCAAAGTGCTGAAATATTTACCATTGAGTTAATAGAGCCTTTCTTGACTTTCTTTCTTGATTCGTGCCAGATCCTGTGTCTAGGTGAGACATGACCTTCTGGGTGCAAGGGGCGTCATTCTAGGGTTTAGCCTATAGGAGGGCCTCCAGATCCCTAAATCCGCCATTGACTTAAGTAAACGTATCAATCTGCAATGTAGAAAATACTGTTACAAGTCCCATATTCAAAGAGTGTATTTGAGTAAAAATACAAAAGTATTGGCACATCAAAATGTATACGGGTTGACGTGGTTAAGAGAGCGTTCGTCTCTGCCCTTGCGACTCACAGCAGAGCTGAACGTCCAGACGGTGGGGTTAGCCAAAATCAGCATGATGAGATATCGACTGCCGACTTGTAATTTAAAATGTTATGCACCAAGTGGCAGACAAGATATCACACTGCTCATAATCCCCCGGACCCCTACGTGCAGACTGTACACGAGTGCACGCACGCACGCAAACACACACACAACTCCCACAGACCTGCTCCTTGTGGTTATTGATAAGGGATTAAGTGGGCTTCGTGCATCTGCGTGTGCGGCTGTCGACGCAGCCCCTTTCCAACGGGGACGCACACCTGAGGGGTGGGGGGGGGGGGGTGACGACGTGGAAGGGCCGAGGGGACTGGGGGAGGCCACCACACACATGCGCTCACACGGTGCGGTTGGCCCCACTATAAGGCCCCCTGAGTCTGACATATGCCACTCCCAATCTGTTTGCTTCCGACGCCACGCATGCCGCTGTGGCACGGAGAGACGCAGAGGCGCAGAGAGAAAGGGAGAGAGAGAGTCAAAGGAGAGGGGGAGAGTGCAGAGTTTAGCTTGGTTTGGTTGCTGTACCCTCCTTGCTAATTGGTATTTTCATAACAATACCATCTGTGCTTTAAAGGAATCAGACACAGCCCAGACTCCAAATAAATAAATAAATACATAAATAAGAAGTGCGGCTCCATTATACATTTAATACCAGCCAAGGCAAACAAGTCATCAGCCTCAGGCTTCTTTCAACAAGAGCATACTTCCTATTGGACACCCACTGCCGTACACAGGCATCTGCTATAGGCTTCTCCTCATAGCCTACTGTTTGGGGATGTTGGAAGCAGTGATGGAATAAGTACTCATATGTTTTACTTACGTCAGGGGCGGTCTTTTACTATAGGCAAGGTTAGGCGACTGTTTCTCATGGGCCTTTTAATAAATGCCCCTTTGCACGTGCAAAGGGGGCAAGGGGCCTCATTCTAGGGTTTGCCTAGGGCCAGATCCCTAAAGGGGCCTCATTCTAGGGTTTGCCTATAAGGACCAGATCCCTAAAGGGGCCTCATTCTAGGGTTTGCCTATAAGGGCCAGATCCCTAAAGGGGCCTCATTCTAGGGTTTGCCTATAAGGGCCAGATCCCTAAAGGGGCCTCATTCTAGGGTTTGCCTATAAGGGCCAGATCCCTAAAGGGGCCTCATTCTAGTGTTTGCCTATAAGGGCCAGATCCCTAAAGGGGCCTCATTCTAGGGTTTGCCTATAAGGACCAGATCCCTAAAGGGGCCTCATTCTAGGGTTTGCCTATAAGGGCCAGATCCCTAAAGGGGCCTCATTCTAGTGTTTGCCTATAAGGGCCAGATCCCTAAAGGGGCCTCATTCTAGGGTTTGCCTATAAGGACCAGATCCCTAAAGGGGCCTCATTCTAGGGTTTGCCTATAAGGGCCAGATCCCTAAAGGGGCCTCATTCTAGGGTTTGCCTATAAAAGGGCCAGATCCCTAAAGGGGCCTCATTCTAGGGTTTGCCTATAAGGGCCAGATCCCTAAAGGGGCCTCATTCTAGGGTTTGCCTAGGGCCAGATCCCTAAAGGGGCCTCATTCTAGGGTTTGCCTATAAGGGCCAGATCCCTAAAGGGGCCTCATTCTAGGGTTTGCCTATAAGGGCCAGATCCCTAAATCTGCCATTAACTCAAGTAAACGTATCAATCCTGCAATGTAGAATATACTGTTACAGTATTCAAAAAGAGTACTAGTAGTAAAAAATACAAAAGTATTGGAACATCAAAATGTACTTGTACCAAATGTATAGCAGATCTACAAGTTCACAATGTGACACATTGTACATTTGTGAGCTTGTAGATTTGCTATGTTCAAATGGCTGAAATGTATACAGAGCTGAAGTGGTTAATGTATGTTTTGTAATAATGATCAAAATCTCCACTACAAATAATTGCAGTCCCTGCCCTCATTATGTGATGTCCTCCTATTGTACTTGAACATCATATAGCCTATCCCTTTAAGTATAGGCCTATACATTGAGTACATACTTACTTTCCACCACTGGTTGGAATCCACACTTGGGTTATTGCCAGTGTGTGCTGAAGTAAGTAAACAGATGCATTGTTTTGAACTCCAGATGACTGCAAGGAAAACAATACCAGACTTCTGTCTCACTTTTCTCCCTGCCCTCTCTTCTATAAATAGCCTAGCTTTGCATTGTTTTTGAGAGCCACACGGAGAGAGATGCACGCATTTGGAAAAGTGCTAGAAGTGTGTGTGTGTGTGTGTGTGTGTGTGTGTGTGTGTGTGTGTGTGTGTGTGTGTGTGTGTGTGTGTGTGTGTGTGTGTGTGTGTGTGTGTGTGTGTGTGTGTGCGTGAGCGTGCGCGTGCGTTAAAAACGTTTTAATATAGTAGATGCCATTTCTTGTGTTCTGGGAGTTTGATACCAGCTCCCACGCCGACCAAACATAGCTGACAGCACTTGGGCGCCATCGTGTGGCTGAACAATGCAATCACAGTAAGAAGGCTTGTCATGAAAGTGTATAATGCGTATAATAATAAATAATACAAGTACGATATATAATATAAGAGAATGACAGCTTGGCACATGCTACAGTAACTTTTATTTTTGTAGAGGAGGCAAACTAATATTGTTTATATGCCTTTGGCCTGTTTATCTTGATCTTTTTTAGTATAACAGTATTAGTTTACTATAACAATATTAGATTAATACCTTGATCTTTATATTTTTTAGTATAATAGTATTAGTTTACTATAATTAGATTAATACACGATAATCAACACTAACAATCAATGTTCAATCAATTATTCAATCAAAGCAAACGGCACAAACAATATTAGTTTTCCTCTTATACAAAAATGTAAGTTACAAGTTACTGTCACATTTTGTCATTCTCCTGTACTTGCATCTCGGAGGACAGGCAAGACGGGCATACTGGGCAGTGTCGGTAGGCCAATCATGAGGGAGGATATGAAGAATATTGATGAACCACATTGACCATATTTGCTGCTATTCCACATGACATCAATAGCGTAATAATGTTAACTAAAGTAGAGCCTAAACTGTCTTATCTCTCAGTAAGTGATGACCAACAGGACATGTTCGAACAGACACAGGCAACCCCCTCAGCTAGCATATGGAATATATATCTGTTGATCTAGCTTGCTGATAGTAAGCAAATGGCCCGTGTCCCACTGTCTTCCTCACTCTGCCCAAGATATAGTAGGCCAGTGGCGTGCACAGATAGACACTAGGGGGTGCTAGAGCACCCCCTGCCCTTTTGGCAATGTGCTCTTAAAAAGATTTTTTTTTCTTAATTTGTAGTGTGTGGACCATGGTGACATTGATCAAATCTTCGATTTAAAAAAAATAGCAGACCCACAAGCTCGTAGATCTGCTATTTTTCAATAGCTAAAGCACCAAAATGGGTTCCCGCCCCAAAATGCGCTGCACAAGGTGCCCTTTTTTCACTTGAGCACCTGGACCTCTATTAAATGTCTGTGCACACCACTGTAGTAGGCTATTGCATTTACATTCTAAGCTCCCCAATTTAGGACAAAAGAGGTTTGAGGCCGTCGTGAGCATGATCTTGGAGGGCTACATACTGGCTATATAGGCCTAATTCACAGCATCGTAGGCTGATAATCGACGCAACTACTATACTATACATAACATTTCTCAACAATAAACACGTCAGCGGTCTCAATCATCAACTCTAAGCCACAAAGGCAGGCTTAACGACCTCATTAATCCATGGCTTCGTGCGTGCGTGCACACACACACACACACACACACACACACACACACACACACACACACACACACACACACAGAGCAAGGTTATATGGGAAACATTTAACACAACACAATGAATCCATATGTATAGCTGTGGAGGAGGAGGAGAGGAGGACGCGTGATTATGAGGACATATAGACCACACGGACCCTCTCGGGGATTCCATACATGTCGAACGCACCGCACGAACGCACACACACACACACACACACACACACACACGTGCGCGCGCACACACTGTGCGATGCAATGAGTGTGTTTTACATCGCCAATCTGTTACAGGAGGATCTCCCCTGCTTCAATCCCATGGATGATTAAGCGCGATAATTAAGGTTTTTGGACATTCTCCACAGAGGAGCAGACGTGGCAGCTGGTGACATTCATGCATTCCCAAACACAGAGGAGGGAATTACAACGAAGCCCCCCTCTATATAGCTATAACTATAGCCCCCCCCCCCCCCCCTCCCCCCTCCCATTCATTTCGGTGATCACAAAGTCTGCTCTTGGCAACAGTTCAAAAAAACATTCAAGCTGTTGGGCCCGGGGGGGGGGGGGGAAAGGTTGCGTTCTGTTGCGTTCTTTTGTTGCCATGTATAGGCAGTGAGCTATTTGGGGAATTACTGTGAACACAGGAAGCAGATGTTTGGATTATTATCTTTTTTTTTTAAAGAGGAAAGCTATTCTCATGAGGTTTATAATTAAACTTATATGAAATTGTAATTTTTAGCTAGATGGTAGCCTTTCCTTGGTTGACCTGACACAATTATATCCTATAATCTATTCTATAGTGTACTGTAGCCTGTCTGTATAGTTAACATATACAGCTTTTTACAAAGAGTCACAATTTGAAGTTTAGGTGCATGTTTATTTTTGGTCGGGAATCATATTGTTAAGCATACTGACTTCATGCATTGGTGATCATAAACCCTGTGTTTCATAAAATGTGTTCACTTACACGTTTCGTGTCATACAGTGTTGCAATGCAATAAAGTTGTGAGCAATTGTCGGCTATAGCAAGTATGAAATATCTAAATCTGCTATATAGGCTATAGTAAGTTAGTAACTATAAAGTGTTCAATTTAGTGGAGTAAAAGTAGCTTAGTCTATATCATAAACGACGTATCAACAAATGGAAATAGACAAGTAAAGTGAAAGTAACTCGAAATTGTATAACAGTAGCCTACTTGAATAAATGCACTTTGTTACTCTCCAGAAACGGACTGTTTCAGCACCATGGACAGTGGCACGGTCGCTGTCCATGGTTCTGAAACAGTCAGTGACACTCCTATCTGATTGCAACATTAAACAACGTTAAACTCACCTTGCCACTCGATTTGCCACTCACTTTATGCATGCGCATACACTCTATTGTCTGTTTATTTATCTTAGTCCTGATTATTATAGCTACGTATTATTACAATGTTTACATTAATGTAATTCTGCATTATTCAGCAACACTCCTTTTCTCCTCGCATGACCATGACCATGAAATGGAGAGCAAAATACAGCACGATATAGTTTCACTTGCGGCTATGCACACACCACGCATATGGACTTGTTGGTGTAGGCTGCTGCGCAGCAGCATGGCATTTGGCCTGGGTCCTTCTTGGTAGGTACAATACAAATGAAACTATTTGAATAAAGGTTGTACACATCAGTGAAATTAACCTCTAGGAAAATCCCTAATTGAGAGAGTGTAGGCCTAGCAAGCGCACCACAGATCATAGGCTGCATAACAGGGCTTGGGCACTACCCTAACTGCAACATTCCCTTTTTTCCTGTAAATGATGGAGTAGGCTAGCTGTCTTTAGAAAGGAGGCCAAATGGATGCAGATTGTAGAAGCCATGAAATGGTTATGTTGGTTATTATTGATATGTTGGTCATGGTCAATGAAATGAATGGGCTGTCACTGGTGTCTAAGTGGATGATTGAGTGACGGGCATAGGGGCGGACCTGGTTATCTTTAACATCACCCGTTCACCTGCTGAGCACACAGTGAGAGAGAGGGGGTGTGTGGGAACAAGCCGTACTTTAGTTGACGGCTTTACACCGCTTTAACATATACAGCTTTTTACAAATTAAGAGTCACAATGTTGGTGCATGTTTATCTTTGGTTGGGAATCATATTGTTCAGCATACTGGCTTCATGCATTGGTGAGTCTTGAATCTAATGCCTTTTTGGGCCCATACTACCTCGCACTGAGCAAAGTGTGACACAGAGTCTATATTTTCTCATACTCATACACACTCCATTATGTCTGTACAACACATGAAGTATTGCGTTGGTTCAAAGCCCATTGTTCCAGATGGGAGCTGGTATCACACAAGTGTCCACTTACACTATCAAAGAGTCCTTGAGCAAGGCACGTGGGAGAACCAAACTGCACCAGGTCCAGCTTGTGTTCCAGTTTCAAAGTGGACAACAATGTCCTTCTGTGCCATGCAATGTAGTTATAGGAAAACACACCAACTTAATGTAACTTTCCTCTTCTTCCCCGGATTTGAACCCGATGACCTGTGCAAAGTGCTGACATTTTTACAGATTTGTAATGGAGCCTTCTTGGTTGCTCGGGAGTAGGCTAAACTTGAATCTTGAGCACCAGGTCAAAAGGTTGTATAAGTTATATTGTTAGGTGTGTGTGTGTGTGTGTGTGTGTGTGTGTGTGTGTGTGTGTGTGTGTGTGTGTGTGTGTGTGTGTGTGTGTGTGTGTGTGTGTGTGTGTGTATTCTCAATGCCAATCTGTGGTGACTGCGTGTGATTGGCCTAACGTTTAGGAGGAGCCAGGCTGCTGATTGGCTCCTGTGATGGCCTCAGCTATATAAAGCTGTGTGTGGAAGCAGCATTCTGATGTATTCTTCCTGGTGTGTGTCAAGGAAGCTTAGAGAAGGAAAAGACGCCAACGTCATGGTGTCACGTGACTGGACGACCACGCCCCCATGTGCCAAAACTCACACTGGAAGTTCGATGAATACATTGCAGTGGATGGGAGCCCGCTGGACATCTTGTAAACAAACATTATTTATGAACGATAATCGGTCCAGGAATATAATAGAAGACATATCACAGATTGTTTTCCGACTGGGTGTTTTTCGACTTGCTAACTGTTTAATTTTATTCAGGAATTTAAAGAGCACAGGGTACTCTGGGCTGAATGGGCTTAACCTGACTCCGCCAGCTGGTGGCAGTATTGGGTTCACAATCCTGCCTTCAAAAGCCCATATAGGCCTATATTGTTTTTAATTCATCAACATTACAAACTAAATAACGCTTTAAAAATGTTGAGAATAAAGGATTTTGCAATATTACAAGTCAGTGGTGTTTGATGAAATACATTTTTTCACTAAAGTAAAAGTTGCCTAGCAGTATCACAATGTAATATGCTCTACAAGTGGTTAAGTTTCAGAATAAATATGCAAATGAACAGTAGCCTAAGGACCAACCCGCCTAGTATAATACAACAGTAGTTTTAAGTAGTACAATGTAATAGTAGTCTAGTAATAACTAATAATTGTAGTGAAAGTATCATATTTGCATGTGAAATGTAGATGTAATATTAAACGAAGTGTCATGTGCAGGTGGGGCGAAATACTTTCGGGGCGGAGACGTAAGTCCCGACCTATTATCTTCCGTTGTGGCGTTCTTAATGAGTAGGTCGTGGCGTAAATATGAATTCGTCCCAACGGTTTAATAATTCGCCCCAACGTCGCGGCTATAAAATAATTCGCCACGACTTAATAATAATTTGTCGCAGCGTTAAGAATCCGTTGTGGCGTGAGGACTCGTCGCGGCATAGAACGGGACTCGTCGCGGCTATATCTACCCGTTTGCGACGTAATAGGTTGACTTTGGTATATTTGCGGTGGTATTGCCTTTTTCCGCGCATCGTGCCCGGGGCCCGGCACGTGCGCCTCGCCGGTCCGATTCCATGGAGCTCTCCGCCGTCTCCAGGCGAGCCTGCGTTCCGCACGTGTGTGTGTGTGTGTGTGTGTGTGTGTGTGTGTGTGTGTGTGTGTGTGTGTGTGTGTGTGTGTGTGTGTGTGTGTGTGTGTGCGCGCGCGCGCAACGCCGTTTCTATATGTCAGAAAGGCCGCAAGGCGTTTATAAGAGAGAGAGAGAGAGAGAGAGAGAGAGATTGAGGGGGGGGGGGGGGGGGGTGAGTGACCGGCTGCCGCCACCGCGCAATCAATCAATCAATCACTCACTCACTCCACACCGATCAGCAACCCCTCTCACTTCCCCCCTCTCTCTCTCTCTACCCCTGTATCTCTCTCTCTCTCTCTCTCTCTCTCTCTCGTTATGTTTAATAGTTAATAGTGCGCATTGTATTATATATTATATATATAGTAGGCTAGTATATGTTTTTCGTTAATAATAATACATGCTAATTATTATTGAACCATTTCAAATATTTATATTTCACTATAGAATGTATGCTCCATTTTACCGATCTAGTCTGTCTGTCTGTCTGTCTGTCGGCATCTGATCTACAAGCTCACGCATCGCAGCGGACAGCGGTTGATTATCGCTGGGCCGCAGCGGGTCTATATCCCCCCCCCTCCTGCAGAAGTCATAGCTTGCCATAATTCTAATGATCATTTGCCGTCTGATTGATATGCAACGAACGTAGGCTATTGGTTTTATAAACGGCAGATCGGAGAGCGCCGTGCGCCCCGTGCGCCTTGTGGATCAGAGCGCACGGGGTTAATGATAATACTATATTATATAGGCCTAATAGGTATATGACAGACAGACAGCCAGCCAGTCTGTCTGTCAGTTAGCCAGTCAGCTATATATAGCCTCCAAGTGTTGCGTCCACATGCAGCGCGTTGTGAGCTTGCAGATCGTCGGTGCCCCACTATAGAGAGATGGTAGGGTAGTGCCCAAGCCTATTCCTATATGATCTGTGGCTATATTAAAGGCCTTTTATATGTGATCTCACATAATGTGCGAGTCAGAGCTAACGTTACTCAATGATCATTTGCCGTCTGATTGATATCACACACACACACACACACACACACACACACACACACACACACACACACACGAGATTCTGACAGAATGCGGCAGCGCATGCTTAAAATAAACAGATCTACAAGCTTATAGTGTACCATAGCGTACATACCAGCGTACTTACCGTTCAATAATAATTAGCATGTATTATTATTAACGAAAAACATAAATACTAGCCTACTATTTTATTGGTCTAGTTCAGTTGATTGAAACAAAAGTAATGGAATTCAATTGCCTACATTCAGTATAGGCCTGGTTTTGATATAATGATGCAGGGAGATTTTCTGAGCCAGTCCGTGCCATGTCATTTACTGCATGAATAACGTGACACATTTATTTAGCATATTCATTATCATCATCCTGGCTTGGTTAGGGACGCACAGGATCGAGGGGTGCCCAGCACCATGCATCCATGGCTTAATGAGGCTCACCATATCCAATCTATACATTCACGTGTCGCGTCCTCAGCGTGTTGTTGTGAGCTTCTGCTATTTTCGGAGCTGCCAGATTAATATTTAAATCTTTAGTTGGAAGAATGCAATAGCATATCATAAGTGTTGACCATAATGGGACGGTTGGAACCAAATGAACCCCCGACGGCCGGCGCTATTCAGCTATAAGGCCTATAAACGATATGGCCATAAAAATATGGTTATGTGGTGGTCCGGGGGTCCCCGGACCCGTTTGGGCGGCCCGTCAGGTGGTTTTCGAGCTTGTGGATCTGTAAAGTAAAGTTAGTAACTAATCAGAAGCAAACGTTAAACGTTTGACAAGCAATATGCAATATGCAAACGTTTAAGGCTTATAGCCTATTTAATCTGATTGGTATAGCTCTGCATGGTTGCTGCTTCTGATTAGTTACTAACTTTACTAGACCAATTTAAAATAGTATTAGATGTTTTTCGTTAATAATAACTTATTATTTATTTCAAATCAAAATACAATGTAATGCACCACTGTCACGAAGTTCGCACGCACGCATGCGACACACACACACACACACACACACACACACACACACACACACACACACACACACACACACACACACACACACACAGACGGACCCCCGTGGACTACCGTGATCCCCAAGGGTCCACGGGGACCCCCCCCAGGGGTCCACAGACGCGGGTCGGGCCATCCCGTATGTAGGAAGGCCGCCCGGGGAACTGGTGATCTGCTATTTTCGGTGGGCAAAAGAGGTGACAGCTCTGGAACGCAGGGTCGCCTGGGGACGGCGAAGGGCTCCACGGAACCGGACCGGCAAGGTGCACGCGGTGGTGCCAGCCCCGGGCACGATGCGCGCGGAAAAAGGCCTGCTGGAACCCCAGAGAACCACTCCACGGGGAAAAGGCACCCTTTCAATAGCGCGACGAGTCCTATACGTCGAAGTATTATAAAATACGTCAGGTATTATAAAATCCGTCGTGGCGGTTTGATCATTTGAATACGTATTTTATAATACGTCGGGACGGCCCCGACGAAATTAAACCGCGGGGCGAATTATACGTTGACGTATTATAAAATACGTCGGGTATTATAAAATCCGTCGTGGCGGTTTGATCATTTGAATACGTATTTTATAATACGTCGGGACGGCCCCGACGAAATTAAACCGCGGGGCGAATTATTATTTAAGCCCCGACGTATTATTCAATAAGTCACGACGCAAAATGCTTCAGTCACAACCTAGGTCGTCCGCCGTGAATGGATTTCGCTGTCTCTCGTGATATTTGCTATGATCACCACTGGAATGTAAGTGAAGTCAAACCTACAGTAATATTGTACAATGGTTGGATGGAAGTAGTGGAGTCATGTTGTCATGTGATGGTAGTTTGTTGGGTATTTCAGTGTAGTCGTGTCTATAGTAGCAGGATGCTGTGATTTTTGAAACACCAAATTGTTTTTGTTTTGAACACATAGAAGCTGACATAATAATAGAAAACTCCTCTGGATGGGACAATATTGTTGTATTTGTAGACCAGCAGCACGATTTAAAAGTAAACAGTGCAGACTATACAACCAAGCATTATGATTGACGGTTTGTCCATTTTAATAAACTAATTACTGAATATACCTTTAACATCAATCCAGATTGCGTGTGTGGACATAGCACTTGCATTTGTGTGTTTACCCTGCATTTAATATGCTCAATAATAATAATAACAACAACAACAACAACAATAACAATAATAAACTTTATTTTTAAGCGGTTTTCAAAACAGGCATGCACAGTGCTTCATAAAATCAAGATAAAAATACAGTAGTTAAGGTAGCAATAGTTACAGCTACAAACAGTACAAATCAAAGGGAAATAAACGTAATTAAAAATATATATACAACCACATAAAAGGGAATGCTAGGGATCTCTGTCGGGTCTCTGCTCTACATGTAAAGGGTCTTGACACAACTTGTTGTGATTTGACAGTAAGTAAACATACATGCACAGTACAGTATCACAGTACAGTATCAAATAAACATTATGAAATGTTTTGAGAAGTGATTTAAAAGATGCAGAGACGTTATTCTGAGTCTTGTGCACGCCCAAAGCGCACCATAACCGCGTGTGCGCCGACATTTTTTAAATTAATTAATTAATTTGATTGCCCTCAAAATAGAAGTTAGAGAAGAGAAGTTTAACACACTTTTATTTTGTATTAATCCAATCAAATCTTCTATTAACGTCTGAGTGTGCTGTCATGCCCATGTCAGCACAGCTTGAGAGCTTATTTCAACCAATTGCCTGTAATATAATATTAATAATATATTAAATATTAAATATTTCACTACACTTTGTTTTTCTTGGCTTGTCTTGGCACGGTGCCAGAGATCTTAGTGCGGCACCGGGGCAAAAAAGGTGCAGGAAATCCTCTTTTAGTTTAGAAAGCTGATAAAGGTTCATAATACAACAAAAACACTATTATATTTATAATGAATGGTATTGTGTATATTGTAGCTTCACTCTATAGGGATCAGATCACTACATCTCAGAGGCATTTATTTGAAAACTTAATAAACTATAGTTACTCTTCTGTGTAGATTTCGATTATTATTAGGTGTTATGATATATGCTGTGTACTGATACTTGGTACTTGTACGTGAATATGCAATGTACTTATATGTATGGTGCACTGCCTGAACTGTAACATACTTTAGGGCTGTGTTAGGGGCACACTGAAGGCCGCGTGCTGCAGGCAGTGATTGTGATGTCTAGTCAGTGACGTCAGTAGGACATGAAGAATCCAAGCTATATATGATCCTGTAAGTGTAATAAACCTTGTGAATGAATTGATGTGACCAAGTCTCCGTGTCATGTTAATCGTTCTCCCGGAGCAGGCCTGCCCGTATGTCCGACTGTCCGAACCATGGAAATGTCAAGGGTCGTCACACACCAGAACCAGACGAGGGTCCGAGTACTTAGAACAAAATCATATCAATT
This sequence comes from Protomyctophum parallelum, assembly GCF_964188405.1. Lineage (NCBI taxonomy): Eukaryota > Metazoa > Chordata > Actinopteri > Myctophiformes > Myctophidae > Protomyctophum > Protomyctophum parallelum. The sequence goes on along the minus strand of NC_139697.1, from coordinate 44,154,663 downwards.
TAGGAAACAAACATTAAACACTAGGGATGTCTCAATCACGTTTTTTTTTTTTTTACAAATAATTTGAAATCATTTTTCCAATCAAACTAAAACAATACATTAATACATTTTAAAATTGAAAACAAAGGCTACCGTATAAAATGCCAGGGACGTTATCCCGTCTTTAATCCAACTATGCATTGTTAGCCAGGGCCGTAAAGACGTCTTTTATCACTTTTAATAAAACAATCAACGATTTTCATGTCTTTAGGGGTGAAAATACACCCGCACACTATTTCGGTACCTCCGGACGTTCTTCAAAGGTCCGGGGGACCGAAAGGTTGCCTTAAAAAAGAATGTACCGAGCAGATATACAGTGTGCGGGTGTATCATTCCTTTCATTGATGTCCACTGGCCTACGCACCTGTACATTCGCCTGATTTCTAGGTGTGTGAAAGCTTTTTCCTACATGTCTTTAGGGGTGAAACCATCAAGGCTCTTGTGACTTGAGGAACAAAATCTGTCATGGGTTCCAAATGGGGGAGTTGAATGTCAGCATTGGACACCTTTACAAACATCTTGGTGGAGAAATGTCTTGGTAAGAATGTGATCCCGGCAGATTGCCTGACTATCGCCTGGGTTCAGAATATGGATATCAACAGAATATAATGAAACACAAATATATTGAGGGTTCTTTACAGTAATTACTATCATGGTCTTGTGGACCAGCATCCTTCACCATGTGAGCTCATTTAAAAGTGAAACCCCCAAAACCATTACTGTAACTACTGTTATTTTTCAATGGACAGACTGTCCGACCTAATAAAGAGCAACATTTGTCTGGCAGCAACAAGTGTCTGACAGTGTGCAGGACCTTTTCTTTGTTTTTCAAAGATGCCCTTTTTAGATTATCTGTTGATAACATTCAAAGCGAGTGTGAGCGAGTGTGAGCACACCAAGTTCACTTTCACAAAATAAGCAAAACGATCAATCTACAAGCTCAAAACGAGGCACATTGTGACACGTTCTGAGCTTGTAGATCGGCCTTTTTGTACGATGAAGCATAGGGCATCAATTCAGGATAAAAATAAGAAATATATGGAGATACGTCCCGGGTTTCTGCAGAGGGCAACAACGATGCAGGTGATCAATACCTCCGCATCCATTATCACTGCGGAGTTTCATCTTACAGACTCATTTCTGATTATTCCTGACATTTGAATGAAGTGGATCAACTGCAGCAGATTCAGGAACTGATGATCCTGTGAGCGAAACATGAGTTAAAGGCAATCAGAAGCTTTGTAGGTTCCTCAGGCCCAGACAGAGTTGGGCAAGACAGCTTTTTCTGTCAATGGCCCAACTTCGTGCAATGAACTCTAAAACTCTTTAAAGCTGAGCTCCCTGCCAGTCAGTTCAAAGGAATGCTCCAGAACATTTTTCACCGTGATTGCTCCTGCTTCAATTGATTTATTTTACTGATGGTTGTTCTGTATAAAGTTCCTTTGTAATGTATCCTGATTCATAATGTTGTGTTTGATGTATTGCTTTTTGACTGTATTTTGTGTATTGTAAACTCGGCTACGTTGAAAATGAGGGCTTATTTCGGAGTATAAATAAAGGTGATGATGATGATGATGATTGTAGAATGTTTGTAATACTTTAACAGTTAACAGATGAATATGTTGCTGTATTCACCTCTCGATGGTTGCCAGTCTTCTCACTCACTGAGTTCACCTCCCATTCCAGCTTCATAAATCAAAAAGATACCTCTGCATTACTCAACAACTTGACCTCAAAATGTGAATGAATAACTATACAATATGACAGTATAAACAATATGATATACTGTACCATTTTCATAGTCTTCATCAGGACCATTCGGTTCTTCATAGTCACTGGTGTCTCCTAGAGGTCGACGCATGAATGTAGTTTATATTTTAAACATTGTTTCAGTTGTGTTAATTGTGCCGATAATGACTAAGAACAGCAAACACAACTCAAGTGGTGGACTTTGATTTTAATTTAAAGGTATATTCAGTGATTTCACTTAATTCAAATATCACTTATTTTTTGCTTTGTTGTGATAATCCTCCCTACTATAGAGTGTGCTGGCCATATAAGGAGTTCCTCCCTGTCCCCAGTTAACCCCTGGGGGTCAAAAAACCTTAGGTTTCGTTTTTGACTCTCTATCCTGATTGGACGAAAGGCTGGGTCCCACAGCCAAAAACGAAACCTAAGGTTTTTTGAGTGAAATCACTGAATATACCTTTAAGTGAATTTTACTTTAATAGCTGAAAGTATAAGTTCATTAGACACAGTCAGAAGTGTCCATAACCAACATGATTGGTTCGTATTGTATAGCATATTATTTTAAGTCAGTCGCACATGGCTATAAGATCATCAGACTGTACATGTTTTTTTCTCTACTCTTATACTCTGTCTGGCTGCACCTCCTGTGTTTAACGCTACTACCTGGAGGGAGGTACAAGCCATCGGCAGCTCCACTTTGATTGGTCCCGTGGTCTGCTGCCGAGTCCTGATTGGTTGCCGGATACGGGATGGGTCTGTAATTAAAAAATATATATACAATATTTAGTAGAAATGAAGTATAAAACAAGATGTATAATCTACTGCTGCCATGCTGGTGAATAGACAGAGATTGAAATTGTACTTACACGATATAATCTGGATCTGTAAAAATAATAATAATACAAAAACAAATATAAATATTTGTAAATATTTGTACCAGATAATAGCAGAGAGGCCTATCTTTTAGGCAGTTTCTCCTGAATTCATGAGAGAGCCTATGTGAGTGAGGTGGTGTACGAACTATAAATGGGCTTACTGGAGTGTGAATAGTGACTTTAATTAGTCATACTAAACTAAATGTGATTTATTAAGATGGAATAGGAGTTGAACTCATTGAATGACAAGACTCTGGCAACCATCACAGGTGAAAACATCGACATATTCACCAAACTGTTAATCACATTCTGCTAATTGCCTTTGGATTCATAATTAAAGTTTCTAAAATAACAAAACTGCCCCAAATTGGGCCACGCCTCCTAAACCTACTGAGAAGACACGAAAACATTAATATTCCAAAACCAATAAAATGAAATAAAATCTGATTGAGTTGATGTTTAAAAAGTATATACTGTACCATTTTCATAGTCCGAGTGCTGGATTACGCCATAGACACTTGTGTCGGCTAAAAGGTAAAGAAATGTGGTTGTTATTTCATTAATTTCTGCTAATTAAAGTCATACTGTGAGACATTATATTTGTATTGTGTTTTAGCGTCACCCCTTGTAGCTCCATTGTCATTACAGTGTGTGTCTATGGATAAATTAATGCGGTGAAGTCTTACGGCCCAAGAAAGAATATGGTATTTTGGAAAGCAACAGGTCGTCAGAAACACTATTTAATCCTTTCAGGGCGGGAACCCCTTTTTGTGTTTTAAGCAATATGTTATACTTTAGCTATTGAAAAATAGCAGATCTACAAGCTCGTATAGCGTATATTTTTGAAAAATCGTGAAAATGGGTCGCAAATCTTTGAATATATATTCTTTCAGCGCAAACGATTTTAACTCAAATCTCCCTGGAACAAGATATTTTCAGATGGGGGTCGGTTTCAATTACATATCATTTTGGGGGTCCTGGACATGGAAATGTTTGAGCACCACTGACCTAGAAACATGGGGTTTTCAGAAAATCATGATTTGTTAACATAATTTGTTAACATAAATGTGTTAATAACTGTAAAATACATAAATACATTTCCAGTGCTATTACAGACCTATACGTCATTATGGTGTGAGTGCCAATGGGAACATGGGGAACACATGGGGAAAAATATAAAGAAAACATATAGTTTTTACAGAAGATTTATGCAGAATGACTATTGTGGAAAAATGTGTTCCAAATGATCCAATGTATTATTTAGTCAAAAGCTTTTAATACTTTTAATTGGATGCCTATTTATAAAACCCATAGACACACATAAACACACAAAAGTAGCAGATCTACAAGCTCACAACGTGTTGAAATGAGACGGGTTGTGAGTTTGTAAATCGGCTGTTTTCGCTATACTTTTATGTGGCAATGTTGTGCGAAGACGAAGGGCATTCATTTCGTTTATAAAAATCACTCCCGGCGTCTAACTCATGTTGATTAGGTGATGTAATGGTGATGTAAAACACAAACATTAAATGCCATTAACAATGAGACAATAAATGATGTAATGAGGGCTAATATGACGTAATGAGGGCCAATATGACGTACATTTTCCATTCATCGTCAATGGCGTTTACAAAAAAAACATTTAACTAAAAACAAACATTAACCTCAAAAATACAAAGTTGAAAAATGGAGATACAAGGTTTCCGCCTGACAACAACCATATAGAAATAACACTGACCGTGTTGCAGTGGGAGGTAGACGTCATCAGGAGCTCCACTCTGATTGGTCCCGTGGTCTGCTGCCGAGTCCTGATTGGTTGCCGGATACGGGATGGGTCTGTAATTAAAAATATATATACAATATTTAGTAGAAATGAAGTATAAAACAAGATGTATAATATACATGCTGGTGAATAGACAGAGATTGAAATTGTACTTACACGATATAATCTGGATCTGTAAAAATAATAATAATACAAAATCAAATATAAATATTTGTAAATATTTGTACCAGATAATAGCAGAGAGGCCTATCTTTTAGGCAGTTTCTCCTGAATTCATGAGAGAGCCTGTGAGTGAGGTGGTGTACGAACTATAAATGGGCTTACTGGAGTGTGAATAGTGACTTTAATTAGTCATACTAAACTAAATGTGATTTATTAACATGGAATAGGAATTTAACTCATTGAATGACAAGACTCTGGCAACCGTCACAGGTGAAAACATCGACATATTCACCAAACTGTTAATCACATTCTGCTAATTGCCTTTGGATTCATAATTAAAGTTTCTAAAATAACAAAACTGCCCCAAATTGGGCCACGCCTCCTAAACCTACTGAGAAGACACGAAAACATTAATATTCCAAAACCAATAAAATGAAATAAAATCTGATTAAAATCATTGGAGTTGATGTTTAAAAAGTATATACTGTACCATTTTCATAGTCCGAGTGCTGGATTACGCCATAGACACTTGTGTCGGCTAAAAGGTAAAGAAATGTGGTTGTTATTTCATTAATTTCTGCTAATTAAAGTCATACTGTGTGACATTATATTTGTATTGTGTTTTAGCGTCACCCCTTGTAGCTCCATTGTCATTACAGTGTGTGTCTATGGATAAATGAATGCGGTAAAGTCTTACGGCCCAAGAAAGATTATGGTATTTTGGAAAGCAACACGTCGTCAGAAACACTATTTAATCCTTTCAGGGCGGGAACCCCTTTTTGTGTTTTAAGCAATATGTTATACTTTAGCTATTGCAAAATAGCAGATCTACAAGCTCGTATAGCGTATATTTTTGAAAAATTGTGAAAATGGGTCGCAAATCTTTGAATATATATTCTTTCAGCGCAAACGTTTTGAACTCAAATCTCCCTGATACAAGATATTTTCAGATGGGGGTCGGTTTCAATTACATATCATTTTGGGGGTCCTGGACTTGGAAATGTTTGAGCACCACTGACCTAGAAACATGGGGTTTTCAGAAAATCATGATTTGCTAACATAATTTGTTAACATAAATGTGTTAATAACTGTAAAATACATAAATACATTTCCAGTGCTATTACAGACCTATACGTCATTATGGTGTGAGTGCCAAGGGCTGAACACACATGGGGAAAAATATAAAGAAAACATATAGTTTTTACAGAAGATTTATGCAGAATGACTATTGTGGAAAAATGTGTTCCAAATGATCCAATGTATTATTTTATTTTGTCAAAAGCTTTTAATACTTTTAATTGGATGCCTATTTATAAAACCCATAGACACACATAAACACACAAAAGTAGCAGATCTACAAGCTCACAACGTGTTGAAATGAGACGGGTTGTGAGTTTGTAAATCGGCTGTTTTCGCTATACTTTTATGTGGCAATGTTGTACGAAGACGAAGGGCATTAATTTCATTTATAAAAATCACTCCCGGCGTCTTAACTCATGTTGATTAGGTGATGTAATGGTGATGTAAAACAAACGGTGCAAACACAAACATTAAATGCCATTAACAATAATGAGACAATAAATGATGTAATGAGGGCTGATATGACGTAATGAGGGACAATATGACGTACATTTTCCATTCATTGTCAATGGCGTTTACAAAAAAAAAACATTGAACTAAAAACAAACATTAACCTCAAAAATACAAAGTTGAAAAATGGAGATACAAGGTTTCCGCCTGACAACAACCATATACAAATAACACTGACCGTGTTGCAGTGGGAGGTAGACGTCATCAGGAGCTCCACTTTGATTGGTCCTCTGGTTTGAAGCGGAGCCCTGATTGGTTCCCTGAGACTGAGCATGTCTGTTAAAAAAAATAAATATATATATATATATATAAATGACATTTAGAAGAAATGAAGCCGGGAAAAAGAAAAAGAAAAGTGAATCTATACTGCTGTTAAACTTCTGTTGATGAATGGACAGAGATGAAATACGCTTACCTGCAGGCACAGCAGCATGGATCTGTAAATTAAAACCAAGTTGCACCATCAACTTACTAAATATAATATACTCATAATGTTGTACGCGGAGTAGCTCAATTATTGTAAATCTAGATGGATCTAATGTAATAGTTCTCACCTTTAGATGATGTTCTGTATCGACACAGCAGGATCAGCAGGATGGTCAGTAGAAGAATCATGGCAGGAACAACTCCCACAATCAACCACACTGTGGAACTCTGTTCCTCAGGTGATGCTGCAGTTACTGAAGGTGGAGGAGATCCACTCACTGAAGGTGGAGGGGATCCACTCACTGAAGGTGGAGGAGATACACTCACTGAAGGTTTAGATGGTTCATCAGTCACTGGAGGTTGACACACTATGATGACAAAGAAAATAGCACTTTAAATAAATAGGTTAGAATTAGAACAACTCATTTTAGCATCATTTAGTCTATAGAAATTCTGCGAGACATTGTAATTCAACTACTGTTATATACAGCTAACAAACATGCTTTTTTTTTTAAGTAAATTTTATTCAAAGAGTTAGATCATGTGCAGTTTTCACAGAAAGAGAATACGACTCTTCGTTTTTTTTACATTTTCTCCCACAACTCCTTTCCCAGTCCTCCCCACCCACCCACCATCTTTCCCCACGAGGCCAGACATACAAACAACATACAAACACAGGTATAAAAAAAAAACAATAATTTGAGTACAAAGCAATACACACAACATACAGTATATACAGGTATAAAACCAATAGGTAGATAAGATACTAAGAGACAAAGAAAGGGATCACATGGTTATGGTTATTAAACAACTTCAATGGGGGGTAAGATTAACAATAATACAAACAGGTAAATACAAATAAAACAAAGTAATATTAAATAAAAATAATTATATATATATATATATATATGTATATAAAAAAATAAAAATAAAATAAAATAAAAATAAAATAAACTAGAAAAAGTGCCCTTCTGGGCACAGGTCTCCACCAGGATAGGAATGTAGGACATTGCAGCTTGCCTTCATCTGGTGGTTGGATAAAAGGGCAACAAAAGTAAATTATCCACAGATCCGTGCAGTTAGAGGTAAAAACACTTTTCGGCCAGTTATAGCGCCACCTTGAGGCTGAGTTGAAATTGTTCATGTGGCATTTCCTCCTCTGCCTAGTGGGAATGTGCGTGCACAATTTCACGGAAATCACGCGATGTGTTCATGATTTGCAGCATTTTGTTTGAAACTGAGCACTCCTGTGAACTTTGGAAGCCAATCTTAACCAATCAGGATGGAGTCTGAGAAATCTGAAAGACCGGTTTCGTTGAATGGCTCTAGAGAGACTGTGTACCAATTTGCGCAATGTTTAGACAAAATCTGTAGGTGTAGGGGAGACGGGGGTAATGTGAGACACTAATGTAATTGCTCCCCTGTAGGCGAGCTAAAATGATATATCAGTCAAATTTACATATTTCCCATTCATTTGGGATGTTTCCTAAAAATGGAAATGATTAGAATGAATCCAAGACAAAGGGCAGTGAACATATGATTGTTTTAAAAAAAGTGGTCAGGTGTCTCACTTTACCCCAGGGCTGGGGTAAAGTGAGACAGACCATCAAAATCAATGGGGTAAAGTGAACCACTTATTCTTTTCACTTTAAAACTACCATAAAAACACTTGTTTTAACAGTTAGAACACTGACAGCTAGCTTGACAACCACACATTCCAAAACTAATGTCAGACTAGTAACAGAATCATGGGAATTGGTCATTAACCACATTTTCTTTCTAAACACTTGAAAGTAAGTCTGAACAGAATCAAAGACAACATTCTGTAATTCAAAATGTTTTAATTAACATTCAAATGATTAGAACACAACACACACGCACACAATTCACATCTCTACAAAAAGCAACACTTGCTAAAAGAGATAAACGTTTCTCTCGGTCGAAGTTTCCCCCCATTTAACCCATTAAGACCGGGAATGTATCTGTGTCACTTTAGCATAGTTGACAGCAATTGGGTTCAGAACACTTGACCCTTAGAGCAGGCTAGTAGGGGCTCAGCACCATCAGAACCAGCTAGAACAGCTACAGCTACAACTAGGTCTACTCTACATTCCAGCCAAGGTTACAGTTTGTAAATACATCAACGATGTGATTATAATCCATTTCTAATGGATGAAGCCTTGGCCTGGAAGAGAGGTTATCAGGTGGTCTCCAAACGTCTTAGAGTGTTTCAACCCTCAACAACTACACTCTCCAGTTGGCGGGTCAGCAGTGATTTGGCCAAGTCACTGCCCCTCTCCTCCATGCACCCAGCTATAGACAAATCTGTGGAGGGGCGCCCCGGGCACAGCCATCACCGAGGTGAAACCAGCTATAGCATTGGCCACACCCGGCCAACAGGGAACGCAGTGACCTGCTGGCCAGGTGCAGCAAACCAGTGCTGACCACACCCCAGCGACCAGCTCGCCCAGGGAACCCCCCGAAGATCCGCCCACTGTCCTTTCTGTCATGCCTGAACCAACAGGAGGCTCCCTCGGCCTTGTGTGTTCTTGGGGGACTGCAGGCACTGAGGTCTCTAGGACTATGGTTTGCCTCATGCCTAGGGTTCTCCTACATCTCACCAGACTGTTCGTCTGTGCGGTGTGCATGTGTCCATCCTTGTCCAGTGTCCACACTTAGCCTTACTCTGGTGTATTTGAGTCAAAGAAGCCTTCTCTGAGTCGGTGTCACTGGCATTGTTGTTGTCGTTGAATCTGTCCTATCGAGTCTCCCTTCCTCCCCTCCTCTCGGGAGACTCTGGGGGTATTGCTTATTTGTACGTTCTGTAGCTTGCTTGGTGCCCTCTTGCGAGTGCTGCGACAGGGGTTGCTGGCCCCTGTTACCCCGCCAGTCTTTCCTGGAGGTCAGCTGTCTCTCCAGCGTCACTGACCTTCCTCGGTTGCCATCCAGACTTTCCTGGAAGTCACTGGTTTCTAAAGGTGAGGATTTGCTCTCTCTGTGTGGTTCCTCCACGCTGTTTAGGTTGTGGCAGCTTCTTCGCCACATCACATTTCAGAACATGTGCCACATCGTTTTCCTTTATAGCAAATGTGGGTCTCTCCCATGCTTTCGTGTTTCCCAGGATTCTTCTGATAATTTGTGCAATTGTGCATATATTTCTGGTGAATTATCTTCTTTTCTGCCTTGCTCTCAGCGGCTGCCTTCTCCATCTCTACAAGGGCGGTTCCACCCCAGGTTGTCTTTCTGGTGTATCTTGGCATTTTCTACAATGTTTATGACATAGAAAATAAAACATATGCAATGTAATATTAGATAAAAATATGTTTAAGACTGAACTTAACTTGTGCCTCATGGTGGGGTAATGTGAGACAGTGTCTCGCTTTACCCCAGAGCATTTGTCTCACTTTACCCCACACCCACATTTTGGTAAACAGGACCTCTTTTAGCAATTCAGGCTAATCTTCAGCTAGCAGCAATCTCATGTATGTATATGATGGTAGTTCATCAACGTGTATGATTTAAGTTTTTCTACCTGAATTAATTTGCTATGACACAACAGCTGATTATGTTGACGACAAGAAAATTAACTTTTACATGCAAAAAACATATTTTTGTGAAAAAAACATGCTTACCACAGCACAATAAGGTCCTCTCCTCCATGGCAGGTAGGAAATGGGAGGGGCTTCAACATATAATGGTCACATGACACAAATGTCTTGTGGTCATGTGATACAGGGGGTGTCTCACATTACCCAGTGTCTCACATTACCCCCGTCTCCACTACTGTGCACAAAGCGGCCTCCTGGTGGCGCTATAACAGGCCGTTGTGGAATTTTTGGGGCAGAGGTTCATCGTGTCTGTGCAAAATTTGGCATCGACCGGGTTAACGGTGCGGGAGATTAGCTGCTCACGGACACACGGACGGACGGACGGACGGACACACACACACGGACGGACGGAGTGCAAAACATACTCTCCCCCCATGCCTTCGGCCTGGTGGAGACAAAAACTATATACATATAAAGAGATAACAAACATGCTTAATGTGTGTGTGTGTGTGTGTGTGTGTGTGTGTGTGTGTGTGTGTGTGTGTGTGTGTGTGTGTGTGTGTGTGTGTGTGTGTGTGTGCGTGTGTCCGTGCGTGCGTGCGTGCGTGCGTGCGTTCGGTGCGTGCGTCCAATCTCTGTTTGGGGCAGAGATTTTGCCTCCAGGGAGTGTGTGTGCACAGCCAACAGGACGGACTGACAGACGGGGACGTAAACGTAATCCCAGCCACGCCTTTGACCTGGTGGAGACAACAATTGTTACCAGTATACTCGCATGCCACTGCCATCCAGCTCTCTGCTGACCATGCTCCAGGATGTCTACACCTGTAGAATCCCTCATCAGACTTAGACACAGCAGGTATGATCATCTCCTCGCTGGGTTTATTTTGGACCAGTACTTCATTTCTATAGAATTCCACGTTGAAGAGAGACGACACAGACGAGACTCTTTTGTTTTTGCATCGTAGAGTGACAGAATGTCCCTCAGTCACAGGGTGTACAGGACTGACCAGGATGACAGAACCAGCTGTAAGACAAGGTGCAAGAAAAACATACATACTTTTAATGTATTTGTGTCCTCCTCCATGTATCAAAAAAATAATAGTAGTCCTGTATCCTACAGATAGGATAATGATGATAATAATAAAGTTGAAACAACTTCTTAAATCTGACATTTAGCATGGAGACACAACCTTGTTAAATGTGATGCAGACTGTCAAAACATCCAAATTAAAAGGTTGTTTAACTTTCAACCTATAGTATAATTAATCAAAACCACATGCACTTAATTTCCCACGACAGATTACAGGATTACCTTTACATTTCTGACGTACACTGTTACAGAAAAGATAAGATTTTGACCATTCCACCAGTCACCTCCTCAGTCAAATCAGTAATGTATGCTAAATTGCTAATGCTACTGACGAGTAGATCTGTTCTGTTAGGTAGTGAAGGAAGTAGGCTTGGCTGGACTCACCGCGTCCTGTGATGTTGACAGCATTGCTGTACTCTCCCAGTCCAGACTCACACCAGTACACTACAGTGTTGAGTTTCACCTTGTCGACATCCCATGTGTATTTGGTCCTTGGTCCTCTTTCAGGTGAAGACAGTCCACCAGGGTAACTATTAACTTTCCATGTAGTATTTTGTCCCTCACAGCTCAGTGAAAAAGACTTGGGGAAGAAGTGTTGAGTTCTGTTAGGACTCACTGTGAGAGAAGCTGAAGAATAACGATCTGAAACACAAAGGGTAAAATATTATAAACAGAGGACGTGAGACAGATCGATAGAGCATACAAAATGATAGAATGAATCAGTCAGTCTCAGTCACTGGGTCTATTCTGTAAATTGTTTTGGAAACAACCTAGAATAATTATGAATGATGAATAATGAGTCCCACTCACCACCAGACCACACAAAGCGAGGCTCACTGTACTCAGTGTAATAAGGTGGGTCTCCTCTCCCAGCTCTACACACATATCCTCCTGTGCCTGTAGGACCATGAATGATGTAGGAACCTTCTACAGTCCCATGGAGGCTACCAGGTAAGAGCTCATAAGTGTAGGAGTTTGGTGGTGTAGGAACAGCTCTGTACCAGTAGAACCTCCAGTCTGCAGATGATTCTTTAACTTCACAGCTCAGAGTCACTGAGGCTCCAGGGCTCAACCATGGAGGAGACACACTCAGGACAGGCTTGGGTTTGTCTGTTGGAAAGAACATTTCTATAGATTAAAAACAGTGTTTGTTATTTAACATAATTACATGGTATACATTCCACCAAGGGGAGCTCCACAGACTTTGGTAATTAGCAGAAGTTCATTCAAAAGCTAACTAGATAAAGTGCCAATCGGCACAGGTCTCCACCAGGATTCTTCCTCAGCCTAGTGGGAATATGCGTGCACAGTTTCATCGCAATCGGACGCTGCGTTGACTCGTGAGGAGTTGTGGCCATTTGCTACTCCTGAAAACTGTAGGAGCCAATCGTGGCCAATCAGGATGGAATATGAGAAATCAAACAAACCTGTGTTGATCACATGACTATGGAGATCATGTGTACCGATTTGCGTGAAATTTGGATAAAATCTGAAGGAGTAATAATAGAAAATGTGTTTTACATATGTGGGCCTCCTGGTGGCGCTATAAAGAGCAGATGTGAAAAATTCCAGACAAAGGTTTTTCCTTGGCCTCTAGGGAGTTGGCATACAAAGTGATCCACAGATTCGTGCAGTTAGAGGTAAAAACACTTTTCGGCCAGTTATAGCGCCACCTTGAGGCTGAGTTGAAATTGTTCATGTGGCATTTCGTCCTCGGCCTAGTGGGAATGTGGGTGCACAATTTCAAGGAAATCATGCGATGTGTTCATGATTTGCAGCATTTTGTTTGAAACTGAGCACTCCTGTGAACTTTGGAAGCCAATCTTAACCAATCAGGATGGAGTCTGAGAAATCTGAAAGAGCCGTTTCGTTGAATGGCTCTAGAGAGACTGTGTACCAATTTGCGTGATGTTTGGACAAAATCTGTAGGTGTACTGTGCAAAAACTTGTTTTGCACAAAGCGGCCTCCTGGTGGCGCTATAACAGGCCGTTCTGGAAAGTTTGGGGCAGAGGTTCATCGTTGGCATCCAGGGAGTGTGTGTGCAAAATTTGGCATCGACCGGGTTAACGGTGGCCGAGATTAGCTGCTAACGGACGGACGGACACACGGACGGACGGACGGACGGAGTGCAAAACATACTCTCCCCACATGCCTTCGGCCTGGTGGAGACAATAATGTTTATATCTGGCACTTTGATAATCAAATATAACCATACGCCTTTTTACTCAACTAAGATGACGAGAAAGTTGCATTTGATAAACAATCTGCAATATCCCCTGCAATATCCCCATGTCCGTTATTGCCATACATTTTTATTTGAGGTTGCTATAATTTCTTAGTGTTTTTAATCAATCTGCTAGCCTGCTAAACCATCCCCGTTATGTGAATGCACATTATCATGCGTCGTCTGCAAAAAGGTCTAGCTGAGATACATGATAATGTGAATTCATGTGATCGGGACAGTTTACCAGTCTATCAATATTGTTAGATAGCCCATTACATATTAATCTATATGGAGTAAAAATGTAGTCAACTCAAAGTGGAAGTAGGTCATCTAAGTTTGTGAAAACATTGGGTCGTCTACGTACCAGACTTGGGGTCACACGAGTCGCTGTGTTCGTTGCAGTTGCAGGGCTCACAGGAGCTGAAGGGTCCCAGCGCGGGTGTGGCTCGCCGGTATCCCAGGGTGCATTGCTCACAGTGCTGTCCAACGTATCCCTGGGGGCAGGTACACTGCTCCACCCAGCGGGCTGGGGTCCCGCCCGCGCCCTGGCGCGCAGAGATCAGGGTCACGTCGTCCAGGTAACCGGCACCTGGGTGACAAAAAAAATTAAACATTCCATTTTAGTTTCTACATCTACAACCCCCAAACCACCATTAACCGCTTGGAATGTTCAAACCTATCTCAAACATTGTGTCATTATCATTATTAGAACAAATAACTTTGCTTAAATAACGGTGAAACATGGCCTTCTCTTGTGGTAATAATCCAAAGTCACATGATAAATTAGTGAGTTGTTTTGCCAAAAATGGTTGGCGCTTGAAGGGGAGCACGCCAGCACGTCTTTACCACACAGCTAAAACAAAAAACACTATTTGGACAAAACCCCTAACTGGGCATGGTTTCATTAAGTTCTATTGGGCCCAAAAGAACCACAACACTCTTTATAGACAACTGACACCATGGTGTCTGAGATCTTCTACTTGGTATAATTGTTGGTATTATTTTGAGGGGATACTTTACTTTTCTCGCTGTAAGTTCCTCTGATCTTGATGGAGGTCAGGTTGTGGAGCAGCTTCTGGAAGTCAGAGTGACTGATGGTTGGTCTCCAGGGGTAGTCAGTACTGTCATGAAGCCTGCAGGGGGCGCACACAAACCACAAAAACTTAACACAGTTAAGACATATGTCTGCATGTTCTCACTGAACCCACCTGAAGACGCATGTCTGCATGTTCTCACTGCCCACCTGAAGACGTATGTCTGCATGTTCTCACTGAACCCACCTGAAGACGTATGTCTGCATGTTCTCACTACCCACCTGAAGACGTATGTCTGCATGTTCTCACTGAACCCACCTGAAGACGTATGTCTGCATGTTCTCACTGCCCAACTGAAGACGTATGTCTGCATGTTCTCACTGAACCCACCTGAAGACGTATGTCTGCATGTTCTCACTGAACCCACCTGAAGACGTATGTCTGCATGTTCTCACTGCCCACCTGAAGACGTATGTCTGCATATTCTCACTGAACCCACCTGAAGACGTATGTCTGCATGTTCTCACTGCCCAACTGAAGACGTATGTCTGCATGTTCTCACTGCCCACCTGAAGACGTATGTCTGCATGTTCTCACTGAACCCACCTGAAGACGTATGTCTGCATGTTCTCACTGCCCACCTGAAGACGTATGTCTGCATGTTCTCACTGAACCCACCTGAAGACGTATGTCTGCATGTTCTCACTGCCCACCTGAAGACGTATGTCTGCATGTTCTCACTGAACCCACCTGAAGACGTATGTCTGCATGTTCTCACTGAACCCACCTGAAGACGTATGTCTGCATGTTCTCACTGAACCCACCTGAAGACGTATGTCTGCATGTTCTCACTGCCCACCTGAAGACGTATGTCTGCATGTTCTCACTGAACCCACCTGAAGACGTATGTCTGCATGTTCTCGCTGGGGTAGGCGTTGCCCTGTGCGATGAGAGGCACTGCCACTCTGTGATTGGCTCCCTCCAGGATCAGGTCCTTGGCCGACAGGCGCGTGTCTCGACGGTCCACACGGAAGCTCAGCGTCAGGTTCTGACCGTAGCTCAGCAACTGGTCGCCGAGGAACTTCTCTGTATCCACGAGAAGAGATGAGAGGGTTCAGGTTATTCACATGTCAGAGAAAATCACGATTACCGATTAATTGTCACATTTTTGGCATTGAACATTGGCACTTTGATATGAAATTTCAGATTGCCTTTAAGGCTTCTTAATCAAAATGTGCACAGGGCAGATATGACAAGTAATTTATACTTGTATACAAAGAAATTATTTAATACTTTTATACTCATAGTCATAATACTAGCACAAATAGGTCATCTACAAGCTTGTAGATCTGCAATTTCTGCTTGTTTAAACGATTATGACAATTATGCAATAATTGAGACAGATCTAATCTGGGTTGGGATCCTTTAGAATTTTAACGATTGCAAATGGATTCTTACAGGTCTGTAACTCAGAGTTATGATGGTCCAAATTACAACGTTTGAGAACCACCAGGCGTTCTGGAAACGGTTCCAAATGTGACGGAACCGATTCCTCAATGTCGGATCCAGTTCCGGATCCCAACCCTACACTCATCTGCAGAACCATCTGACTGATCCGACTATAAAAATAACGTGCATATCACACAGGACCCGAGGGTGTGCAGTGCCTGGTGTGAAGGCTGTCGAATAATCAGTTGAACCGTCCGGCCAAAACTGCTGACCACACACCATAACCATAAATGGTATGGTGTGTGTGTTGCTCTGTGTGGGAGTGAGTGTGTGTGTGTGTGTACCTGGAGCTATGAAGTACATAGGGAAGTAGTCGTCAGAGATGAGGGAGATCTCCTGACCACTGGGAGAATACTGGACCGGAACACTGGAACCATCGCGCTGCTGACCACTCCACTGTTCATCATCTGCACACAATTCAAAGGGCTTTATTGGCATGAGAAAACATACGTTTACATTGCCAAAGCAGAAAGAACAATACAACAATACAGCAATACAATCAAAACAAAAATTATGTACTTTGTCAGAATCTTCAATAGATCAACTTCTATGTACCAAGATCACTCGATGCAGGTATAGTGCAGGAATATACACAATGATTAGTACACACACACAGTTATGTTCAGTGTTAATATACCTCTGTAAGGGTCAGACAGACAGACAGTTTAAACTGTATCACTGGATGAAACTAGTCAATTACGGGTTAATGTATGGGGAATGTAATGTATATCCCCAGTAACGCACCAAACCCACAGGACGCGCCGCCGGCGGTAAGCGCACCGACGTTAACGTTGAGTGTTTGATGTTGATGCTAATGAATGTAGCTGTTCTCACTGGCACACGTTAAGATGAGTTTTGTGAGGGAACAAAAGCATATATACTGTATATTTTGGACAGGAATTGGACGAGAACAGTCGCACACAAAAACCACACATCTGTGGACACTTTTTTGGTGTGTCTGTCAACTTTGTTTGTTTTTTTCAACCAAGGTTCATGTTTTAGGTTGTTATTAGAGACGGTAAACAAATGATGTTATTATGCAAAATATGTATTTTCTTTACAAAATGTTATGGCAATGTCTTTATTATTATTTACTTTGGTCCTACTAGACCCCAGGAAATTACATCTGGCCACAAAAGATCACAGGATGAATGTGAAGGCGTGTGAAGCTGTGGGTTTACTGGCAGAACGCCATTGTGGGTCGTGCTCTCCATGGCCACTAGAGAGCACACTGACGGGGGATGTCTATAAATTACCCAAAAAAAAGTGTACAGGTGTTATAAAAGGTTAACGTTAACGTTACCTGCATTAAAGTGTGTGGTGATGGTGTGTATGCTGTATCCCTCTGCGCTGTCACACACCGACGAGTGTTGGAAACAGAAACATGGAGTACACCCCTGAGGGTTCAGGGGGTCTAGGTTGAAGAAACCCAGCTTACACCTGGAAAACAACACAACATGATCAACACCTGGAAATGACAAACGCACAACAAAATACACACCTGGAAACAACACACGACGAATACAAATGGAATAACTTTGCTACTCACATCATAGGGCTTTAAGTGTTTAAGGCAGAAAACAGTGTAATATGAGTGTTGGGTATTTAAGACAAAAAAAAGGAATAAGCATGAATTAATACAAATATGTTTTATAAATCTTCGAGGAAAAATCTTAAAATGCCTGGGCTATGTCATGACCAAATTATTGACACCAGGTCGAATGTGGTCAAATATCTTTCTGTCATAAATAACAAAAATAAAGACGAATGAATAGTACAAGAGCCTGTGACTAAATAACTACATTAGCGGTAGATCCATTGGAACACAGGTTCTCTTTTCAATTTCCTGAACAGTAACAATGTCGTCACTGTCAGGTGTATATTCTATATATTCTTTAATGAAAGTATTGAAGTTGTTCATGCTGACTCCATGCCCATGATGGCGTGTCTGATGTCCCATGAGGTTTCTCTGTCTGTCTGTCTGTCTGTCTGTCTGTGCATGCGCGCACATGCATGGTTCCAGGGTTAATTAAAGTGTGCTGACAGAATCAGATGCTATAGACATAATAACAGCTGGTACTGACAGACAGAGACATGCAATTGCATGTGATCCAGGCCCCTGTTGAGTGTGTGTGTGTGTGTGTGTGTGTGTGTGTGTGTGTGTGTGTGTGTGTGTGTGTGTGTGTGTGTGTGTGTTGAGGTCCCTGTAGAGTGCCTGTGCGTGCTCAAGTTAACAGTTACAACTGAGAATCCCAGACTTCCCTTTCCTGGCCACATTAGCCAACCCATTAAGACCTGAGACCAGATTCTACAAATGTCTTCAGTTTTCTGAAAACCTTTTCTATATGTTTGGGGTGCTCAAACTTTTCATGTCAAGTACTCCCAAAATTGTATTGTAATGCATTAGGCCCCTGACCCATATCTGAAAATATGTTGTTCCAGGGAACCCCCAGAAGCAAAGATTTAAGTTCAAAACGTTCACTGTGAAAGAATACATTTTCAAAGACATCGGTCTGAATTTAAAGATGAATGTCAACGTTTGGGAAAGTGAGGACATTTTGAGTGTGTCTGTGTACTGAGTCTATACTGACAGTGAAGTATAACGTATAACTGTCGTCACTGCTCTGAGTTACACAATTTACACTAATAGCAATGAATGAGAGAGTGAGCGTGTGTGCACGTGTGTGTGTGTGTGGGGGGTAGAGAGAAAATAGAAGAGGAGGAAAGAGGAGAGAAGAAAATAGAGGTGGTGAGCGTCACTGACAGGAAGAGAAAGACAGCTGATCAAGACGGACACAAATAGACAGAGGGAGATAGACAGGGGAATTCTAGTGTGTGTGTGTGTGTGTGTGTGTGTGTGTGTGTGTGTGTGTGTGTGTTTACCGACAGTGAAATATGAGGCTGGCTCCACTGCTGTGAGCTACACAATTAACACTAAACAGCAATTAATTTAACAGGTCCATCCAGCAGATGGGGAGTTCCTGTTGTAATATTATGAATATTGTCAGCATTGTCAACACTTCTTGTTGTTCAGCGGATATCCATTCACTTTGATGAGATTTGTCACACAGGGAGTCAAACTGGAGCCTACTGTTTGATGGAATTCGTTGAAGCCAATGAGAGCAGAGTGGACAAGATTATGAAGAGACTATACTGTTAAATAAATCGGTTGGGGAAACTAAAAGAAGACAGGACAGAGGTCACACGTCGTTTTAGTGTGGCTCTATGTTACATGTGATGACATAGAACATGGTAAATATCTACGTCTATGTCAGGTCTTCTGGTTGATGTGCGATCCATTTTATTTATAAAAATGACCATATATTTTATTTGTACATATCTTACAAAAGGAGAAAACACAAAACGCTTGAGAGCTTATTTCCATCATGATCCTTGGAGTGTAAAATGTGTGTAAACTGAACACCATGTGCTTGCCATGTATAGACAAGTAAAATACAACAGTACAACATGGGCACTGTAAAAGGAACCCGTTACAACTCAACTAATAGGTGGTTATAATTAGGTTCAGCTGCTATTCAGACGGCTCTTTATGGAGGACATAACAAGTTAACAAACAACATTTGAGGTTGAAACATGTTATTAAGTCCATTTTGGATAAGAAATAAAACTCCTACAGAGTGCATATACAGTATATCCTGCCTTCTGATGTTATCTTTTTATTCTTTCCTATCATGCGGCTGTTGGAACAGCTTGGATTTGTGTGCATTCCACTAATCTGTGTCATGGAGAAGTTCAGGGTTCTGCTGGTGCATTGGTTGTGTCGAGTGAAATGCTGTGTTCACAGTGGCAGTTAAAAAGCTCCAGGCTACCATTAATTTTCAATGGAAGCCAGCGACATGAACATACAAAGCTACAGGCTACCATTCCTTGTCAATGAAAGCCAGCGACATGAAGTTCCAACGCTACAGGCTACCATTTATTTGCAATACGCATTCTACACACCACTGGGTTCGGCTGACAGTTCTGAGTTCTGTTCTGCTTACAGCCAGGAGTAGGTACGTGTGTGTGTGTGTGTGTGTGTGTGTGTGTGTGTGTGTGTGTGTGTGTGTGTGTGTGTGTGTGTGTGTGTGTGTGTGTGTGTGTGTGTGTGTGTGTGTGTGTGTGTGCGTGCATGCGTGCGTGCGTGCGTGCGTAGGTGCGTGCATGTACCCGTCACAGCTGAAACCTTCTACGTTTTCTTTACATTGACATCTTCCAGTCTGAACGTCACACTCCTGAGTACTGCCTGATGGATTGCATGAACATGCCCTGTAAAGAGAGGAGAGACACAGACAGAGAGAGGGAGAGACACAGAGAGAGAGAGGGAGAGACACAGACAGAGAGAGGGAGAGACACAGAGAGAGAGAGGGAGAGACACAGAGAGAGGGAGAGACACAGAGAGAGAGAGAGAGGGAGAGACACAGAGAGAGAGAGAGAGGGAGAGAGATCAAAGAGTGAGATTAGGTGCAAACCATACAGTAAATTCTTGTGTTAACATTGAGAGTGTACAAATGATCCATCTGAACACTCTCTCAGTTAGAGATTGATCAAAAACAATTACCTGCAGCCAGCCTCAGTCAGAGTGTGAAATCCTGGCTGACAGCGGTCACATTTATCTCCTGTCACTCCTGGTTTGCAGCTACACCTCCCAGTGCTGTCACACTGTGTACTCTGAGACCCTGAGAGGAAGAGAGGAGAGGTTACCACCACAGATACATAGTAGATACATCTTTTATTGTCGTTTACCGTTGCATGCATACTAAACTGGGTGGTAAACATGGTGCAATCTGCAATGCATATCAAAGTGGGGGTCCTTACCGACAGGGTTGCATCCACATGGCAGACATCGTCCCCCTGTCTGCTCTCGACCCTCCGGGTAGTAGTTGTCGAGGCAGCGCTCACAGTTTGGTCCGTCGGTGTTGTCGGCACAGTTCCGGCAGTGACCTCCGTGATTTGTGGCGCGGTACAGCTCTGCGTCGAAGTAACACTCCAAACTCTTCCCGTTACAATTGCAGGCTGTACACACACACACACACACACACACACACACACACACACACACACACACACACACACACACACACACACACACACACACGTTAATAGTTTGTTATGAATATCAACTTGTTTAAATATTATTGTTTGGGTATATTTCATAATCAGAAATTCCTCAGTGGTTAACAGCACTGTTTAGTGTGTGGAACAGACTAACACTAACACGATAACTTTCACATAACATGTACCACAAAACGGAAGTGCAACTAATCGATCATGGAAAAAAAGTATTTATTATTATTTAAACAAAGGACTTTAAAAACGTAAAATTGTGAAATTACGAAGATTTTAAGTAGAAGAAGTTAAAACAGCTGATCTGTAAGCTCAAAATCCATCGCATCAAGTGAGCTTGAAGAACAGCTATTTTCACACGACACTGTTGTACAATTAAGTATACAATAGGGGCTTAAGTGGTCAAATACATTCTCCTTCTGATGTCGGAAAATGTTCTAGAGATTAATGGTTAAAAGAATGGCTAGAACAATAGCTAAAAAAAGTGCCCTTCCGGGCACAGGTCTCCACCAGGTTATCCACAGATCCGTGCAGTTAGAGGTAAAAACACTTTTCGGCCAGTTATAGCGCCACCTTGAGGCTGAGTTGAAATTGTTCATGTGGCATTTCGTCCTCGGCCTAGTGGGAATGTGGGTGCACAATTTCACGGAAATCACGCGATGTGTTCATGATTTGCAGCATTTTGTTTGAAACTGAGCACTCCTGTGAACTTTGGAAGCCAATCTTAACCAATCAGGATGGAGTCTGATAAATCTGAAAGACCCGTTTCGTTGAATGGCTCTAGAGAGACTGTGTACCAATTTGCGTGATGTTTGGACAAAATCTGTAGGT
This sequence comes from Protomyctophum parallelum, assembly GCF_964188405.1. Lineage (NCBI taxonomy): Eukaryota > Metazoa > Chordata > Actinopteri > Myctophiformes > Myctophidae > Protomyctophum > Protomyctophum parallelum. The sequence continues at coordinate 44,132,735 of NC_139697.1, read as the reverse complement.
GTACTGTGCAAAAACGTGTTTTGCACAAAGCGGCCTCCTGGTGGCGCTATAACAGGCCGTTCTGGAAAGTTTGGGGCAGAGGTTCATGGTTGGCATCCAGGGAGTGTGTGTGCAAAATATGGCATTGAAAAACTTGTTTTGCACAAAGCGGCCTCCTGGTGGCGCTATAACAGGCCGTTCTGGAAAGTTTGGGGCAGAGGTTCATGGTTGGCATCCAGGGAGTGTGTGTGCAAAATATGGCATCGACCGGGTTAACGGTGGCCGAGATTAGCTGTTCACGGACACACACACGGACACACGGACGGACGGAGTGCAAAACATACTCTCCCCACATGCCTTCGGCCTGGTGGAGACAATAAGGACTAGTTGTGATACTCTGTAGCAGTTATGTGTAACCTGTAAGTTAATTAGTTTGTTCATTTCAAGTCCTCCAAAGAGCTGACTGAATAGATGACTATTCGTTCTAACCAGTTCCTTTTATAGAACCCTTGTTGAACTTCTTTGCTATTTTACTTGTCTAGCATGTTGAAACTGTAGGAATGCATTTATTACTGATTTAAAATGTCTGCATGTCTCTGCTACTCCCCACATAGGATTCAGTTTACACAGACGTGCGCACGCACGCACGCACGCACGCACGCACGCACGCACGCACGCATATATATATATATATATATATATATATATATATATATACGCACGCACACACACACACACACACACACACACACACACACACACACACACACATATTATTTCTAGGGCCATGTCATGTGGGCCTTTCTACTGGTAGATCACAATCTACCTTTTGGGCACCCCTGCTTCTACACAAACACATGGAACCAAATGATACAAACAATAAACATTACATTAACATACTGTAATTATATGAAATTAATATTCACCTTGACTGTGTCCATGTGACAGGAAGTTACTCAGCACTGGAAAACATTTGATGAAACAATATTATCCATTTTGTTGTATTAATATCAATGGCTAATGATGCTCGAACAACATAGACAGGATCGAAAAAATACATGTTAACGACATTCAGAAGATTTAGAACACTTTCCTGTGGGTCTTTATGTATATAATATGTGGTTTTAGATATTTTAGATTTTAGCAGTGAGCCCAGTGTCTCTGCTGTCATGGACATGCACAATTGAGACCAAGGAAGCTGAACGCGGAAGTGTTGGCTGCATATAGCCCATTGGGCATGTTTATTTCCTTCCAGGAAGCAACATGGAGTCCACCGTACGGTCTTCGCTTCTTGTCCTCATTAAATAGTCCTTGGACTATACTTTACATGTTGTCTCAGCAAGACAGCCCTTCCCCTATCCGCAAGGAGCAGTGCACCAAAGCATTATGGGAATTGTAGTCCAGGAAGTTAGTGAGCCCAGTGCCCTGCTAAAATCTAAAATGTCTAAAACCACATATTACACACATAAAGACCCGGAGTAAAGTGTTCTAAATCTTAGAAACTTCATTAACATATAGCAAAAAGGGTGAAGTGTCCCTTTAAAGCAAAACTGTGGTTTGTGGCTCGATCAGTGTTACTCCAGCTTTAATAAAGCAAATAACAAAACACTGCCCCTCACCTATAGGAGGGCACTATGAGTCACCAGAAGGAGGATGGGTGTTTTCCATGAATATATCACAGTTAAAATGGAGTTTGAAATTACAGTGCATGGGATTGTATAGGAAGGGGGTGTGTCTGATTAAATGCATATAGAAAATATCTTAATACTGCTCCCAAAGGCCTGAGAAGACGATAAAATGATCACATGTTTTATATTTTCAAATATCCCTTTGAAGAGTAGTGTATTATTTGGCCTATTGAAATGATAAATGTACAGCAAGGTGAAAACATCCAACATAAAACAACTACATTGATAAAATTGACATGATTTCAGTGCATTTTTAACTCTGTACAGACACTTATAGGCCTATTCATATTAGTTTCATATCGTAGTTCAACAGAGCTACTAGTAATAAGAGTAATAGTATACTCACAGAGAACACAGAGAAAGATGTGACCCATGATCCTCTCCTGTGATGAATGACTCTCAATAACCTATACTTCCTGTTCACTCTGAACTAATAGACTGACACCACGCTAGACAGGAACGCCCATAAACGTCACATCCGGTTTTAGCCCATGCAGGGTAAGAATTTTCTATGGCTGCCAATGCAACTTATTCCAATCCTTAATCACATACGGACAAACATCTATGCCGATAATATCTAACTTGTGGAGGTAACGTGCCTTGTCCACGAGCAACAGATCTTTCAACGTATGGCATTGCAAATACGTTTTGATAATCGCTACTCTGCGCAATATTGTTTTGGAAATGCCGCAAATTGCATTGCAGTGAACGAGAGCAAATCACAACTTCCCCTGGGGGTGGTGACTCTGCCCTGAATATGCGTTGTGGTGTCGGTCTATACTGCTCTGAGAGAGAGACAGAGAGAGAGAGAGAGAGAGAGACAGACAGACAGACAGACAGACAGACAGACAGACAGACAGACAGACAGACAGACAGAGGGGGGGGGGGGTGTAATGGTGTATGAAAGATGTCACTACATGGTCATTTACAGATGAAAACTAGAGAAAGTGCCCTTCTGGGCACAGGTCTCCACCAGGAGGATAGGAGAGTGTGTGATGTTTGGCAAGTTTAGGAGTAATATGTTTTTTTGGATTTGTGTGTGTGTGTGTGCGTGTGTGTGTGTGTGTGTGTGTGTGTGTGTGTGTGTGTGTGTGTGTGTGTGTGTGTGTGTGTGTGTGTGTGTGTGTGTGTGTGTGTGTGTGTGTGTGTCAAGTGGCATTTCTTCCTCAGCCTAGTGGGAATAGGCATGCACAGTTTCACCACAATCGGACGCTGCGTTGAGGAGTTGAGCTGATTTATACAAAACAGGCTACTCCTGAAAACTTTAGAAGACAATCGTAGCCAATCAGGATGGATAATTATGAGAAATCAAACAAATCACATGATCACATGACTATGGAGAGCATGTGTACCGATTTGCGTGAAATTTGGAGATATTAGATATTAGAAAATGTCTTTTACATATAGCGGCCTCCTGGTGGCGCTATAAAGAGCAGATGTGAAAAATTCCAAGCAAAGGTTTTTCCTTGGCCTCTAGGGAGTGTGCATGCATACAAGGTTTTACACAGATCGGTGCAGTTATAGGTAAAACACAAATCGGCCAGTTATAGCGCCACCATGAGGCTGAGTTGAAAATATGCAAGTGGCATTTCTTCCTCGGCCTAGTGGTATTGTGCGTGCAAAAATCCACGGAAATCACACGATGTGTTCATGATTTGCAGCATTGTGTTTGAAATGGAGCACTCCTGCGAACTTCGGAAGCCACACACACACACACACACACACACACACACACACACACACACACACACACACACACACACACACACACACACACACACACACACACACACACACACACACACACACACACACACACACACACACACACACCACAAGGCCAGGCCAGGGCAAACAAAGAATAATGTTGTGGATTGATTAGACAGCGTTAATAAATAAGGCTATACCATTGTAATTGTAATGGAAGACAGCAGAATGTGTGCAGATTCAGAAGCATTGATGCAGGACAGCAATTTTCTATTTTAGTTTTAGTCATAGTCTCTTCAATAGTTTATTTAGTTTTAGTCACATATTAGTCACCTGGAATGCTTTATTGTTATTGTCTAGTTTTATCATGACAAAATATCATGAGATTTTAGTCGACTAAATCTACACCACACGCTGCTTGTTGTGACGTGTCACAATGATTTGGTTGCTCGGTCACAGTCTTCTCCTCATCTAGGCTGCAGTTGTTGTTACAAAAGGGAAGAAAAAATATGTATAAGGAAGTTGTTGGGGAAATACATAAATTAGAATATGTGTAATGGTAGTGTGACAGAAAAAAGGCAAACATGCATCAATATTGCAATCTATAGGATAAATAAAGCTATATGCACCATTTAAAAGATGTGGCCTCCAATATCCTCTTTTAGCAGGCACTGATCAGAGCTCCTTTTCTGGCAGAACTGAGCACGCTTTAATGAAAACAATTGAAGAGACTATGACTAAAACTAAACTCAAAATTTGCTGCGAAAAAACAACACTGCCCTGCACCACATCCTCTTCTTCTTCTTTTCTTCTCCTTTAATTTTCATCAGAAGAAGAGCTCTTACATGTTTTGTCTTCCTGCGAACCCAGCCTGAGAGGAAGTGTGGTCGGATGATGTGCTTCCTGTCGTGGTTTGATCGTCTCTGCTCAGACTGCTGGCCTTATTGGTGTCACTGCGTTGTCACCGCCACTGTTCAGCAAACATCACAAATATAAATATGATATAGCAAATATTACAATATAGCAAAATATTACAATGTAATATCGGTGCATGATCGCAATCGGTGCATGCTCACTGATTGCATTGTAATATTAAGCTATGGTCATACTATTAGTGCATAGTAAAACAGTTTAAAGTCAAACCTATACAGTGATATTGTGTCAGTGGATAGAAGTGTAGGGCTATATAGAGGTTATGCGAGTGACATCATCATCATACCCGGAAGTTATGCGGGAACACAGAAAAGTCCTATATGATTACATTGAACAATGTTAAACAACATTAAAGATCACTTTTCCACTCGATTTCCCATTAACTTTATTTTTTTAAATAATTTTTATCCCACGATTTTGTAACCCATTTTTCACCCCTGTGTCTATTTAATGTGATCCTGGGCTCTGCACACCCTCCGCCAACCTGGGGAGAACAACGGACTTGAACTCATGCTTCCTTCATGCATGAGTGTCCAAGTTGCTCCTTTACACCTGACAGGGGGGAGTTTCCCTGGTTGGACGTAGCGCGTGGAAGGAACACGTTATTCCAACCAGTTCCTTTCTCCTCCAGCTGGTCAGGAAAAGGCAGTTTAGAGACCAGCATTACTGCGTGTTCTTTGTGAGGGTACGCACCCTATAGGGGACACGGGGAGAACATGCAAACTCCACGCAGAAAAGGCCGCACTGATGACACGGAGGAGAGGACACGCCGCCAGCACCCACAGCGTCCCGAGTGGGAATCGAACCCAGGACCTTCTAGCTGTGAGGTGACAGCACTACCGACTGTGCCACCATGACCCGTTTCCCATTCACTTCATGCATGTGCATACCCTGTTATCAGGAACTATCACACTATCACACGGAACTATGTTTTTGGTGTCCATATCAGTACGCCCAAAAAATGTGATAGAGGGGTCAAAGTTGAACGAAAGTTGCGCTAAGATTTTAGAAATTGGTCAACAATATACAAATGACATTAGTTTTGTGGATTAGCAGAACCAGAGCAGAACTCCCACCACGGGACTGGGGCAATCAATTAATACATGTTGCAACCACTATATTAATGGCAAGTATTTGATACAGCTTAACCCTGTAACACCCGGATACATTTCTACTTGCCAAAAAGAGATTTCAACCTTACTACTACTTTTTACTACTAGGACTTGTCAGAGGAAATGATGTAAATTTTAAATTCTATGCACATTTATAATAATTATTAAATGAATAATAATAAATGAATAATTTACATTTGGGGGATATTTTTCACAAAAATAAATAAAACATGTTATAGACATAATGATATATATTATATACATATATATATATATATATATATATATATTGACGCCTTTGCTATATTGACGCTATATTGACGCCCCTGATGACAAAAGTCGTTGTCGGTGTATCTCACAACGGGTAAGGGCTAGTAGGTTAAAAAGTCCAAAGATTTTTAATTTGTATGAATTTGAGCCTCTGTGGGGGGTATTTATATGCAAATATCATGACCAATGGCATTGCAATGAACATCAATGATGATGTTTAGGTGAAAAAAGAACATAAAAAATAATTATGAATGAATGAATGAATTAAAATATGTAGTATTATTGCAACGCTGGGTGTTACACAAATCTGAACTATCCCTTTAAGTTTAAGTCATACTGTGGGGTGGCACTTTCTTCCCAACCTGTGCAAATTTTACATGAGAGCAAAATGGCCGCTGTCAGTGTTGCAGAGGCTACAACACCGCCTTCACACACACACGCACACGCGCACACACACACACACACACACACACACACACACACACACACACACACACACACACACACACACACACACACACACACACACACACACACACACACACACACACACACACACAAGTTTTATGATAATTCTTTTGACATCAATTTTGTTCATGAATCCATTAAATTATACATTCTAACATGCATGGAAAAAGTGTCAAACGGCTGTTCACTTCCTCTTATTATAGACACAGTGAAAGAGGCTATAGCTGATGATGTCATCGTCTAGACTTCCATTATAAAAGGTCCAACTAAATATTTCATAAAGTACAAAAATGTGAACATAAATGTGTATCATTCTGTGTTAGTAAAAGGTAAAAAAGGTAATTGAAAAACAAATGTGATGGACAATATGAGTCACCAGAACAAAGGACGGGTGTTTTCAATGGTATGGGTTAACTGCGACCTAAGGTCGCAACCCATTTGGGGCGGGAACCCCTTTTGGTGTTTTAAAGCATTATGTTATACTTTAGCAATTGAAAAACAGCTGATCTACAAGCTCATAGCGCGGCACCGAGTGCCGAGCTGGTCTGCTATTTATTTTTTTCGTGAAAATGTGCCTCTAATCTTTGAATATATATATATTAGTACAGAGTGAACATTTTAACTCAAATCTTTGCTTCTAGAGGTTGCTGGAACAACATATTTCCAGATGGGGGGGCGGAGGCATATATTTCATATCGTTTTTGGGGTCCTTGACATGAAATATTGAGCACCACTGATACAGAAACATAAGGTTTTTCAGAAAATTGTCAGGATTTTGAAGACATTTAAAAAATGTTGACGTCAGGCCTAAATGGGTTAACTATGGAATCGTGCATTTCCTGTCCGTCACTCAAAATCCCCATACATGGGAATGGTGACATCACGTGACATCATGAGTGATGAAGATCCCTGATGTCATAGTAAATGCCAACCTGTCACGCAATAAAGCCGATATATGGAGATCCTTTATGTGACGTCCTCAATATTTACGTTCTCAAAAGGCCCGAAAATTAAGGCCCGGACCTACCTGGGCCCTCATCAAACCCTGTACACTCAGGGTACTGCCCCGCTGTCACCCTTAAATCTCCATATATGGAGCTGAACTGTTCTGACATTCCATGTTCATCAGACCTCATCAAACCCTGTACCCTGTACAGAATTCAATCCATAGAAATGGTAAATGGTGCATTTATATAGTGCCTTGGATAAAGGCACTATATAAATGCACCATTTACCATTTCAACATTTTTTGAGATTGTGCATTACATTCACCCATTCACACACACACATTCATACACCAATGGCGGCGGAAACCAGATGTACCAAGAACATCACAGAATTGGTGGAGCTATGAGTTGGTAATATTGCCAGTCAACCTCCAAAAGACTCATTGGGGAGCAATTGTCGTAGATTTCTCTAAAAAGACAGTGGAGGGTGATAGCATAATCTTAGATGTTGTTCTAATGGATTCAGTCCATAGCTATGAACAAGACCTGGTTAATGTATTTGGTCCACTGCAAAAATACTTAGCCTTACAGTACTTTGCAATTCATGGTAGAGGTATGGCTATCACATTTAGATATGAGTGTTATGACAGTTGCCCTCATTTCATAACACAAACTGATACCAGTAGCTGTGGTCTCTACACTTGTTTGTTTTCCAAAGCTGTTCTGTTTGACGTGAGTCTCAACACTTACCAAACAGAGACTGAAAAGCGAGATTGTGTATTGTATGAGCTGACAGGAAAAAATGTATTGCTCTGAGTACATAGTTTAAGTACTGCACTGCACTAAAAGGCTCTGTTTTATCTATGTTGTAGGAGAACTTCGCCGCCAATGGAGGATGCGAGGGACGCCAAATGACACGTCCCCACGTGATTTAATCCAATAGTGCTTACTGTGATCATCTAAAAACAAACGTTTGAAATGTTTGGACTGAGCTGGTTTTGCTTTAAAAGTACATCTAACTTTTGATCAATTTATGTGTGTGTGTGTGTGTGTGTGTGTGTGTGTGTGTGTGTGTGTGTGTGTGTGTGTGTGTGTGTGTGTGTGTGTGTGTGTGTGTGTACAATGTTTGCACTTTATGTTTGCAGTGATGCTTTGCACTATAGGCTACCTTTTTATACATTTGAGTGATGTGTGCACTTAGGTACATTGCATGTTGTACCATATTATACATTTGAGTGATGTTTGCATTGAGGTACATTGCATGTTGTACCTAAGCTTTTGAGTAACGTTTGCACTTGTTACATTGCACGTCTTACCTTTTTATACATTTGAGTAATGTATGCACTTATAGGTACGTTGCACTTATAGTACCATTTTGTACTTTTGAGTGATGTTTGCACTGATTGACTTTGTAGTTTTTGCATGTTTTGCATGTGTTTGAATAATGTTTGCTGTATTAACACAGATGCGCACACACATGCAGTAAATTGATCAAATCTGTAACTACTAACTATTAAAGTAGCTTCTCAGTCCACATTAAGACAAATTGTGATGTTTAAAAACAAATATTGTAGGGATTTGGAAACTTTTAAATGAGCGTTTTATTTCTGATTGTGATGATCATTATTTTGCAGAGTGATTTCTTCTTCTTCTGTGTAACAGTGAATGAGAAATGATTAATGATTAATTAAAAGGTATTTCTTTTCTAACTTTCAAAGCCTTGTCTGTATTATTTTATTCTTTTATAAATGTAATGCTATGGAGAGGGCCACTATATATATATAACGATCGATCGTTGTCACCTAATCTATACCTGGGCACCGCCCAGCCAGAAAGAGGGTTTGGAGGAATGTATAAACACAGCACTGTAAAAATAAACTATTACTGTTAATGGCCCATCTACATAGTGAATGACATTACCATTGTCATTGATGCAGACATTAGAGTTCAAACACCAGTAATTACCAAAATAATTAGTATTACTTTGCAATGCATGTTATAGGCCAGTGATTTCATGTCAATGCCCCAAGGCACAGCACTTTTTTGAGCATTGACCCCAGTAGAAGGTCTGCTGCTGTGAATTTTACACCTCTCCCGCTTAGCGGAGAGTGGGGTGTGGTAGAGGACATCTCCCCGAACGCGTGGGTATGTCCAGATAGTTGCCTCGCGGAGCCGTCTTTTGTCCAGTGTCCATTCTGGGTCCGGAAACGGTACTTTTTTGAGCATTGACCCCAGTAGAAGGTCTGCTGCTGTGAATTTTACACCTCTCCCGCTTAGCGGAGAGTGGGGTGTGGTAGAGCAGTGTTTCCCAACCTGTTTTGTCCCAGGGAACACTTTTCATAGCCTAAAAGTCTCGGGGAACACCTAGGGGGGGGGGGGGGGGGTGTATATATATATATATATATATATATATACACACACACACATACATATATATACATATATATATATATTAAATATACATATATATTAAAAATATACACACATGACAGCACTCATCAAATAACTTAAAAGAGAAAGAAAAGGACAGAGACAGTGCCTCAGTTTAAAAAAATTGCTCATATACAATGTGAAATTCCATCGACAAGCTCACAACGCGTTGAGTCCGCAACGCGTTGTGAGCTTGTAGATCAGCCATTTTCAGCATGCAAGCATAACACGTGTATGACGAAGTAGGGCTGGGGCGGTATGGGATTTTGATTACCGCGGTTATTGCCGCCCCCCCCCCCCCCTCCAAAAAAAAAAAAAAAAAGTTTTTTTTTTTTTTTTTTTTTTTTTGGGGGGGGGGAATAATAAGAGGGCTAATTAAAGTTACAGGTATGGTGTGTGCGATATTAATTGTGAGATTACCATAATGACGGTAATCATTAAAGGACCACTTTTGAACCTATCTTCATATAATAGGTCCTCACTAATAGTCATGATAAAATGGCACGTTTCTTTCTACTCGGTCTGTGTCACATAGGAGGCCTAATCTAATTGAATACCCCTGCCATAAAGCATTACACTTGTTTACAAGAGGGTCCACCATTTTCAATTCATCATATCATTTTGTACACTATGCACTTCTATAAAGCCAAAAACAGGAAATCATCATAAAGGAGGTAAAAAGGGGGAAAACGTATACAGTGAGGGGGGAAAGGGGTGGGTGGAGTCAAGGGATTTACATCTTAATGACAGTTGGTAGGGCGTTCCACATTTTTGTGGCATAGGAGTGAAATGAATTTAGGTGGACCCTCTTGTAAACAAGTGTCCACTCACAGTTAACAGTCTTTGTATTGAGTTGTGCTTGAAATGTAGTGTAATTCTGCAAACTGTTAATAAATATTTTAATCAATCAATCAATCAATCAATCAATCCTTGTTTGTGCCGAATCTGGGTTGCACATGGTTTTTTTAACTCCCTCTGGTGTTGTTGTGTTGCTGGCATGATTAGACTGACTGAGCGTCACTGTTTATTATGATACACTTTTCATTTCATAAAAAAAAAAAAAAAAAACATGAACCCGATACCGCGGTATGCGTCACATACCGGCGGTATGGCGGTATTGCGGTTATTGCACCCAGCCCTACGACGAAGAATAAATCGGGCATCACTGCGCTTCTGTGGTCACTGTGGAGGGAGGGAGATATATGTTGTTGGCCGAACGAGGCGATCATGTTTGGACATCTATGGACAGCTATTTTGGACATCTATTTTTCGTGGCACATTATGTTTAATCACAACAACGTCACGTTTACTTTACGTGTTTGGGTCGGGTCGGGACATGTAGCCTAGGACTGTATGTGTCTGCTGTCAACGTGCATATGCGCTCTGCGCGCTCCAGTCTTTCTAGAGGGAGCGAAATGTAGCGTCTTGTGCATTAACATTTCAATGGCCGAGGGTCGTTAGAGTCTATTGTTCCGTGTTGTTGTTATCGACGACGCAACAATAAGAATCCTGCAGCTCAGTAGCTATAATATTGCTTTTGGGGGAGAGTTAGTGTGCCGCCTGATTTGACAGAAAGTAACACTATAACTTAATTTCGGTCAAATTACACGGAGCACTTGGACACATCAAACGGAGCACCAAAGCTCCGCGACACACAGGTTGGGAAACACTGTGGTAGAGGACATCTCCCCGAACGCGTGGGTAGGCCTATGTCCAGATAGCTGCCTCGCGGAGCCGTCTTTTGTCCAGTGTCCACTTTATAAAGTCCATGCACTCCAGTGAATAGCATTTATCCATTTAGACAGAGCTGCCATGTCTCACCCTTTGAGTGTGACAGTCACGCAATTTAACCCTTTACCACGCACCACGCCACACATGCCATTTCACACGCATTATAATGATAAATAACAATTTTCTCTGCGGCTCCGCCGCGTAATAACGCACGAACAAACGGTAAAATAGCCGATCTGCATGCAGCGCTGATATATGCAGGAGGGACCAAATCGTCAGCAGGCTGTGACTGTGTGACGCATGGAAATGAGCCATGCGGAGTTTAACATCGCTTCGAAATATTTTTCATGGAAGACAATATAGCCCCCACAAGTTACAACAAGTGAGTAAGTGACCTGTGTCTATCTCTCCTTAACTGGTGTGTGGCGTCTCTTGCGTGATATGAGGAAGTGGAACGGTGCCATAGCCCATGCACATTATAGGGACAAAGTCGTGTGTGGCTGTGAATACACTGTCAGGCGTGAAAGCGTCAGTTGGACGTCGCGTCAGGTCTCACTTTAAATCCTTCCGGGGCTTTGGGCGGTTCCTAGAGGAGACGCACACGGAAGCCTATTTAAACGCCTGTAGTCCTCTATTTCTTAGTGGGCGTGAGAGGGACAATTGAGTGACAAGATGTTGACAGACAAAGGCGCATTCTAGTGTAGGCTATATGGTGCTGCCTTGCTACTTGGCTATGGAGTCAGTCGACAGTCGACTGGTTAACGTACGTGCCTTTGGAACGGGCAACCCCGGTTCGCCTCCCAGCCGAGGAGTTTTAAAACTAGTTTTGTTTTCGCCGACGACTTGCGCGACGGCCAACTTACATCTGACGCTCTCCTCTTGTCAAGCTTGTGTCACCCGGCGGTGAGAAGGAGATTTTTGATTGATTGATTTAAATATTTATTAACAGTTTGCAGAATTACAATACATTTCAAGCACAAACTCAATACAAAGACTGTTAACTGTGAGTGGACGACCCAATTAAGCATTACACTTGTTTACAACAGGGTCCACATTGTTCAATTCATCAAAACATTAAAGACGTACAAATAGACACTTCTATATAGTTAAAGAACAGAACAGGAATTCATCATAAAACAGTGTTCCCTAACCGAGAATCGAACCCGGGCTGCGGCAGTTAGAGCGCCGCACCCTAACCACTAGACCACCACAGAGATGGATAATGATGATGAGAAGGGCAGCACATGGTGAAGAGAACGGGCTATTTTATAAAGTAAAGTTATTTTCAATGTCATGGATCAGGGTTACAGTAAATGACAATGTAATTCAGCCAGGGGTGCCATGGACGAAAAGATTACAGGGGTGATCTGAATCAAACATGAGAACCAATGCTTTACTTTATTTCTTCAGACGATTTTTCAATGTTTTGTTAATAATTTGGACAGAATGTTACTTCGAGCTGCCCACTGCCCAGATGTCTTCCTGTATCCCTTGACATGGCTTCACAATTCCCTCCCAGGGGGCGTTTGGCAGCGTGAAAGAAGACAACTACAAGTATAACTCCTCCCAGTGGATGGGCTGCAGGCTGCATCTGTTCCATTGGCTAGTAGTATCACTGCCGGGTGACGCGCTTCATTTTCACGCTTGTGCGCGGCTTCCATTTGAGTCTGTCCGTCGCGTCCATTTGAGTCTGTCCGTCGCGTCCGTCGGGCGCGGAGGTGGAGCTTATTTTCCATCCACCAGCTGTCTAAAAACCCCACGAAGAAGAAAACTTCAGCTTCAACTTCATGCCTCCTGACGCTTAGATGTGCTCACAGGGACTGTGTGTGTGTGTGTGTGTGTGTGTGTGTGTGTGTGTGTGTGTGTGTGTGTGTGTGTGTGTGTGTGTGTGTGTGTGTGTGTGTGTGAAGTGAAGTGAAGGGGGAGGGGCCGCATCGCGACTTGTTTCTGTTCATAGAGAGAGAGAGAGCCCACAGATGTGTTTGAAGTTGCAGTCTACTGTTTTCCTCCTCCGTCTGAAACCAAAACAATCTCCGAAACCCTCGTGACGATGCATCCGTTTAACGAGGCTATAGAAGTCCTATAGTTTAATGCAGTTTAACGTGACACTGCCGATATAAAGCTTTTACGAACTGTAGACCTAAACAGGCACTCAGTGCTGCACCACCGTCTCCAACTGCAACACTGTGTGTGTGTGTGTGTGTGTGTGTGTGTGTTTTGTTTTGGGGGCGGGGCTCTAGCCTCCAGCATGACATGTGCGCATCCCCCATCCCTCTCTCACTGAGTCTCACTCAATTGAATTCAAATGAGCATTAATTATTGGCATGATTGCCAATAATTTTATGACAAATTCCTGTTCTTTTACTATATAGAAGTGTCTATTTATACGTCTCTAAATGTTTTGATGAATTGAACAAGGTGAACCCTCTTGTAAACATGTGTAATGCTTAATTGGGTCGTCTCACAGTTAACATTCTTTGTATTGAGTTTGTGCTTGAACTGTAATTCTGCAAACTGTTAATAAATATTTCAATCAATCAAAGCAGTGTCAAAATATAAAAACTGTTGTGTGTGTATTCCCCAAATGTGGGAATCTCGATTGCATAATTTCTGGTAGTGGGGGACTGCGTTCGCGCTCTCCCCTGATTCAACTGTGGTAAATAAAACACCCAATAGCATTGTTTGTCATGATGACACTATGAACTCTATTTACATTGAGTTAGGAGTGGGCGAACGGAGACTCGAGGGGGAGGGCCCGGCAAGCGGAGACTGAGCGGAGACTGAGCGGAGACAGGGGCTTTAGAATGGGACTCGATGGGGCCGAGCGGAGACTGAGCGGAGACAGGCTTCAGAATGGGACTCGATGGGGCCGAGCGGAGACTGAGCGGAGACAGGCTTCAGAATGGGACTCGATGGGGCCGAGCGGAGACTGAGCGGAGACAGGCTTCAGAATGGGACTCGATGGGGCAGAGCGGAGACTGAGCGGAGACAGGGGGCTTCAGAATGGGACTCTATGGGGCCGAGCGGAGACTGAGCGGAGACAGGGGGCTTCAGAATGGGACTCTATGGGGCCGAGCGGAGACTGAGCGGAGACAGGGGGCTTCAGAATGGGACTCTATGGGGCAGAGCGGAGACTGAGCGGAGACAGGGGCTTTAGAATGCATTGGGAGATGTTTAGGGCCGTTTAGCTAAACAATACGCGACGGCCGCGTGGGAGACCGGGGTTCGATTCCCCGACGGGAAGGATGCACTTTATTGTCATGTACTCAGACCTAAAACTGAAGATTATTTTATCGTTATTTTGTCCACAATCCCATGCTTTATTGATCTACCATTAGGAGATATAACAGGCAAACATTGATCTAAAACAACAATTCTTCTACGTTCTCTAAATGTTGTATAAACTTCTTGTAAATTAAGTAATGCAGATGTTTAACAATTTAATTCTTGAGAGCATACAATGAAACCAACCCGTGAGGAAAGGGTGCATTAGGTTTCATTTTATACTAAACAATAATTTGATTTCAGGATTTTAAGTTGCACAGGGCAGATATAACCATATATACGAAGAAAAAAAGACTGGATTTGTCCTGTGTATGTGCAGTGATGAAAAGTAGAGTTGTATTGGCCGGGAATCGAACCCAGGTATCCCGTGTGGCAGGCAAGAATTGTACCACTGAACCACCAATGCATACATGGTTTCAAAACATTACACTGATGTCTAATGTGTTTCTCACATTCCAATGGCGGAATACAGGATAGGATATTCTTATTCTTATTCTTATTGTCTCCACCAGGCCGAAGGCATGGGGGGAGAGTATGTTTTGCACTCCGTCCGTCCGTCCGTCCGTGTGTCCGTGAGCAGCTAATCTCGGCCACCGTTAACCCGGTCGATGCCAAATTTTGCACACACACTCCCTGGATGCCAACGATGAACCTCTGCCCCAAACTTTCCAGAACGGCCTGTTATAGCGCCACCAGGAGGCCGCTTTGTGCAAAACAAGTTTGTGCACAGTACACCTACAGATTTTGTCCAAACATCACGCAAATTGGTACACAGTCTCTCTAGAGCCATTCAACGAAACCGGTCTTTCAGATTTCTCACACTCCATCCTGATTGGTTCAGATTGGCTTCCAAAGTTCACAGGAGTGCTCAGTTTCAAACAAAATGCTGAAAATCATGAACACATCGCGTGATTTCCGTGAAATTGTGCACCCACATTCCCACTAGGCCCAGGACGAAATGCCACATGAACAATTTCAACTCAGCCTCAAGGTGGCGCTATAACTGGCCGAAAAGTGCTTTTACCTCTAACTGCACGTATCTGTGGATAACTTTGTATGCCAACTCCCTAGAGGCCAAGGAAAAACCTTTGTCTGGAATTTTTCACATCTGCTCTTTATAGCGCCACCAGGAGGCCGACATATGTAAAACACATTTTCTATTATTACTCCTTCAGATTTTATCCAAATTTCACGCAAATCGGTACACATGATCTCCATAGTCATGTGATCAAGACAGGTTTGTTTGATTTCTCATATTCCATCCTGATTGGCCACGATTGGCTCCTACAGTTTTCAGGAGTAGCCCGCTTTGTACAAATTGCCACAACTCCTCAACGCAGCGTCCGATTGCGATGAAACTGTGCACGCATATTCCCACTAGGCTGAGGAAGAATCCTGGTGGAGACCTGTGCCCAGAAGGGCACTTTTTTTTCATAATGTTGCTGTTGTCTGAGGTGATGTCTGGTTGTTGGCTGATCCAAGATTTGGGTCACACTCACAAGGTGGCGGTAATGCACCAACAACTGGATGCCAACTGCCGTAAAACAAGAAGAAGAAGAAGAAGCCATTTTGACAGAATGGTGTTCACTGTTCATCAAGCATGGTAGGCCAAAATGTTTGTTGCAGCTGATGCTGCCACTGGCTTTTGGTTGTTTTAGCACTTTAGTCTGTGTCAACATTAATCAAATGAGTTGACCACAAATGAAGTGCTCTGCTGCTGTGTCTATAGAGACGTGGAGATACCGGTAAAAAGCATACATGTGTTGTACATTCTACCTGTATCTGTGTATTTAAATGCACTTTTAGTTTTGTAATATCACTGTCTTTTCTTGTAGCTGTGGTGCTGTTGATGTCCCCGGCCTTGCCCTCACATTGATTGTGCTGTAGTATCACTGCAAATCAAAGTTTTTGTTCTTTTAATAATGATTTGAATGCAGTGTTTGCTTATACCAGGGCTGGCAACTAATGTGTTTTTCCGTTTCCTTAACCCATTTAGACCTGAGAACAGATTTTACAAATGTCTTCTAAATCATGACAGATTTCTGAAAAAACTGTTTCTATGTCAGTGGTGCTCAAACTATTTCATGTCAAGGACCCCCAGAATTATCTGTATTTGGCTGTGGACCCCCACCTCAATATATGGTGTTCCAGGGAGGTTGTAGATCTATTTTTCAACAGTTAAAGTTTAAAATAATGGTTAAAGTGGTTAAAAGCTATAAGGCGACACCGATGCGACCCCATGGTCTAAATGGGTTGAGGGGACCAGTCTTTATGTTGTTGTTAAATTGAGTTATCCATTTAGTTTGTATAGGCAGTTACTGTAGACATTTGAGTTGTTTTCTATACTGGCACGTTTTAATTGTTTTCTCTAATCTGTAACAATCTGTTACCTTGTTCACGGCCGGGTCCGCCCTGCTGCACACGACTTTCCTCTGTTGTTGGGACCTTTGGGTGTTTATTGGTGTGTATGTTTACCTCCACTGCCTTGACTATACAATAACTATTGTATTGTTGGATAAACCTGAAGCCAATCCCTAAATAGGCTATTTAAAGTTTAAGTCACGCACTAGAGGGTTTACAGGAGGTATAATACATTGAGTTGTCCCCTTTTCTTTCCCCAATATAATTTCGGTATAATAGTTGGTGTTTTTATATACTGTGTAGCCACATTGAAGTAGTTATATTGTACACACACACACACACACACACACACACACACACACACACACACACACACACACACACACACACACACACACACACACACACACACACACATTACTGCTTGTTTGATATTTTGCTGTGGTTACTTATTTACTTTGTTATCATCAGTATATCTTTTAACTTTTATTTTATTTTTTTACGTGTAGGGCACAGTTTATGGAAACCTCGCTCAATGTCTTCGCTACTCCTGCACAGCAACGACCCACTGCGCAGACAGAGCACCAAGGACCCACTGCGCAGACAGAGCACCAAGGACCCACTGCGCAGACAGAGCACCATGGACCCACTGCGCAGACAGAGCACCAAGGACCCACTGCGCAGACGGAGCACCAAGGACCCACTGCGCAGACGGAGCACCAAGGACCCACTGCGCAGACGGAGCACCAAGGACCCACTGCGCAGACAGAGCACCAAGGACCCACTGCGCAGACAGAGCACCAAGGACCCACTGCGCAGACAGAGCACCATGGACCCACTGCGCAGACAGGATGGACATCACAGTGAGTACCACTCGGCACCCCCTGCTCTCTCTCTAACCGTGCACAAACACCCAGCATCATATTTTATATTCAGTGGTGGAAGAATTAAGTACAAGGATGATTTACTTGACCCATTCAGGACGGGAACCCGCTACGAGCTTGTAGACCTGCTATTTGTTTTGAATGGTGAAAATGTGATGCAAATCTTTGAATATATATATATATATATATATATATATTCTTTCACATTTTTAATTCAAATCTTTGCTTCTGGGGCGGTCCCATATTTTTAGATGGGGGGGGGGGGGGGTGTCCAATTAGTACTTTTACTTTTTACTTTAAGTATATTTTGGTGCCAATACTTTTGTACTTTTACTCGAGTAATTCTTGAATACCAAACCAGACTATGTATACGATTTGGTAATGATACTGTACTTTTACTTAAGTACAAACTGTGAGTACGTCCTTCTTTTCTTGGAAATACATTGAACTGCTATTACAAGATTACAAAAGGCATAATACATAAGCAGTGTAATATTAAAAATAAGAACAGCAGCATGAAATGTGTTATATACAGTAAAAACAAGCATAGAACGGTGTGAAAACAATACTGTCATCTCATTTTAAACGGTAACAAATGAAAACAAGATTAGCTTGCAAGTTTATAAATTGCCCCATGCAATGACATCATGGAGTCCATTATTGAAGTCCATTGTAATTGATTCCAGGTAAATGGAGCGCTAAAACCGAAGGCTGTTTCACGGCTGGCTGGCTGGCTGGCAATTAAAGCAGACGGGGAAACCCTGGGCTGTTCCAATCATTATCAAAAAGGTTTTATATTTATTTGGCTTGCTATACTGTATGGATACTATACTGTAAGAAGCTTGGGGGCTCTATTGGGTCAAACAACAGTAGTGTGTTGCTGCTAGAGGCCCATTGGCTCTGTGTCTCTCCAATTGATGATGTTTGGTTGTAACCCCAATCCTTGTGTTGGGAATTGAAGTCTCCTGTATATATGGCAGCTGCAAATACCAGCAGGGGTGAAGGAATTCACATTATCATGTCTTCTGCAGATGAACTTCCACCAACTTCTTCTAATACCACCACCTTCTAATACCACCTCTTTCTGACACGTCCTAACACCACCTCTTTCCATGTTGGTGGAAGCTGATCTACAGAAGAGTATAGATGTGACCAGATTTGACTGAGGGACTGCCATCGCGCAGCCTCCAACTTTTCACCAGAGGAGAAAAACTGAAATGATTTATGTTGTATCCAAAATGAGATAATACCTTTTTTAAGAGTTTAGGTAGGTGGTTCCACAATTAAATACATTTAAATTTAAGTTTTAACTTTATGTTGAATTATTGAGAGTAATCAAAATCTAAACGCAATATTCTTTGTAAAATGTATAAAGTTGATTATATTGATTTGAAATCAATATAATCAACTTTATACATTTTACAAAGAATATTGCATTATTGGTAGTTGACATTACACATACACCAAACCAATCATGATCTTAATATATTGGTTGTTAACTCACTATCTTTGACTTTAGACAATCAAAGACAGTGGGGTTGTAACCCCAATCCTTGTGTTGGGAATTGAAGTCCCCTGTATATATGGCAGGTGCAAATACCAGCAGGAGTGAATTGAATTCACATTATCATATGTCTTCTGCAGATGAACTTCCACCACCTTCTTCTAATACCACCTAGAAGAAGATCTAGATCAGCTTCCACCAACTTCTTCTGAAAAAAATCCAAAATGAGTTAATAGCATAGGCATGCAGACTCTTCACAAGCATGTCTCAAATAAATGTGCCTGCCTTCTATAAAGGGGGACTTCAATTCCCAATACAAGGATTGGGGTTACAGCCAAACATCATCAAATGGAGTGACACAGAGCCAATGGGCCTCTAACGCCAACACACTACCGTTGTTTGACCTAAAAGAAGCTTCCACTCTGCACAATGGAATACCCATACCGGTAACAAGAAGACTCGCCCCGTTTCTGTTTTCCTCCCAGAATTTTCCCCAATGTGAGGGGTGGGAGAGGCTGGACAGCAGACGGCTGGACTTTGAATTTCTCTAACTATAAACTTTCATGACAGCAGACAGCCTAAGTACAAATATAATTCATGAAAAGCTACTACAGTGAAGTCTGTTCACAGAAGTTGTTGTAGGATATGTGGGGATTATCTGACGAGGTACCATTTGAGTGTGCAAAACCTTACATATACTAAATAATACTAAATTGTTTATAGGGTCAATATAAGTAAAAATAATATAGCCTTTCCACAGGAGTATCTTTTTATATTTTTCCAAAAAGAATACAAACAGCCAATAGCATATTACAAAGTTATCCCCCTCACTGGTGACAATTCCGGGAGGAAAAACGGGCAAGCACCGGGTCGAGTCTTCCGGTATTCCCCATACCAACCCAGACCTGGCCTTTGCCATGTGTCAGCAATGTAAATGCATCAGTACCTCAGTCAAGTGCAGTATCTTGCAATTTATTACAATTTAGGCATTTAGCAGAAGCTCTTAATCCAAAGCGATTTACATTAAGAACGAACGAAAAGCATGGCAATACATCACACACACACAAAGTAGTTGTCATGAAACATGAGTAAGCTAAGAACGTAACAGTATATATCTATATAATGAAACTATACATATATGGGCCATTCTACCGAATTTCTTCAAATTCAGAGTTGGAAATTGTGTGAAATTTGTATCCTATTTTGGAGGAACTTTGCACCATATTTAAGGGACACATATTTAGTAAAGGCACAGTCAATTATCATATCGTATTTTAATAATGTATTGGAATATCTTTTCTCTCCCCAGATTTGTCAAAAGTCTATTATATTTTTTATTCCCCCCTGTAGACCATTTTTAAGAATTTATGGGGTTCCACAATTGAATACATTTAAACTGTAAATGTATGTTGAATTATTGAGAGTAATCAAAATGTTAACGCAATATTCTTTGTAAAATGTATAAAGTTGATTATATTGATTGAAATCAATATAATCAACTTTATACATTTTACTATAAGAATATTGCATTATTGGTAGTTGACATTACACATACAACTAACCAATGGTGATCTTAATATATTGTTTGATAACTCACTAAAACCAGTGTTTCGGTAGTGACTGCACTGTTTCGCTAGTGACCACAGCATTGTCTTTACAATGCGATGCCATAGTCACTTAACTATTTTGCTAAATATTAACTCATAAGATGCTTTACATTTGCTCAAGCTACTACTAAACTACTACTGCCTGATCACTTCGGTGCTAGGTCGTGTGGAAGCCCAACCATCTCCTTTGCCTCCATTCTCACTCTGTCTCTCTCTGCCACATTTTTTACATTTTGTTTTGGTATTTTCAAATTTGGTATTTTCAAATGTCATATTGATTCCTTGTGCAAAAAGCTTAAATTCACTCTGGGTTTCTTCTACAGATTGAAGGCTTGTTTTGCTTGTTCAGCTCGTAAAAAACTGGTCATTGGTCTCTTTCTGTCCCAATTGGATTATGGTGATACCATTTATAGGTTTGCCTGCTCCTCAACCTTGACCAAATTGGATCCCTTGTACCATGCTGCATTGAGATTCATAACAAATGCACCTTTCAGAACACATCACTGCACGTTGTTTGCTGCAGTCGGTTGGTTCTCATTGGCAGCTCGCAGGCTTCAGCATTGGCATATTTTCATTTATAAAGTAATTCTGGGTGACCTGCCGTCTTACATTTCATCCAAATTCGACCTGGTCCAAAACGGCTTAAACCTCAGGTCAAATGCTTGGCTGCGGTGTGTAGTACCAGCATTCAAATCCGAGGGGGGTAAAAAATGTCTGGCCTTCTTTGGCCCTTGGTCGTGGAATGATCTACAGTCCAGACTAAAATTGGCTTTGAAAGTTCCCTTGAGAAGTTTCAAAAGGATCATCTTTGATGTACTATCCAACACTTGCACATGTTTGGATATGTACTAGCCTATGTTCATGCCTATTATATTTATTATATCGGCTCAGATCGTGGGTATTGTGTATATGGTGTATTTTGCCCTGCTACTAAAAGGACAGGTGACTTGTTGTATTTATGCATATATAGGTACTTTAAGGTGTATTATGGATGTTGTATTTATGCATATATAGGTACTTTAAGGATGTATTATGGATGTTGTATTTGCTGGTTCAAAATGTAACATTGACGATGTGGTATTGAAGTGTAATTTTTATTTATTAAAAAAAAAAAATCATGAATTGAACTTTAGGGGTTAGAGGTTGGGACAGCCACCGTCCAATAGGAAGTAACATATAAAGTATGTTTTTTATATATTTAATTTCACATTATCTCAATTAATGTTTTGTGATTAATTAGACCATACTATGACATTACAGTGAAAAGTCTGAACACTAAATTGTTTTTTAATATGCGTTTTTCATTGTGGGACTGCAATTTGAACTAATTCGGTAGAATGGCCCATATACTATACTAATATACTATAAAGTGCTATGACTACATCTATGTAACTGCTATACGGTAAGTCAGTATAAAATGGCTGTTGGGACAGATGTTACCAGGGCGTTGTCTTTGTTTGGTGTCCGTTCTCTCACACAATCACTCAGTATATTGAACCATCTACTGGCCTAACATTTTGGTACTTGTTATGGTCGGGGCTGAGCCTCGGGCTGGCCTGGGTAGGGTAGGGCCGGGCCTTAATTTTCAGGCCCATTGAGAACTCTACATCTACCCCTTCCCTTCCCCATCCCCTCCTCCCTTTTCTCCTCCCTTTTCTCCTCCTCCCCTTGGTTGCGTGGGTTCGTTTCCCATCAGTGCGATTGTTATTAACACTGTACAGACTCACAGTCCAGTAAGGCCTGCCACTAATTCATCATCCGGGGAGACACTCCCCGGAGTTATTTTTTGTCTCCCACTCTGCAGTTCCATGACTGTGGACCAGGCTTCTTCACGGAGCCTTCACTGAGCCTATCAAGAGTGTGACTGTGGACCCGGCCTCCTCACAGAGCATGACCATGGACTGCTACCATATCATAGTACACCACAACACTGTATTTTATCTTAACATTTATACCACTTCATATGATCTGACATCATTGTGGCAACATGTTGAATGTCCTCACTTGTAGCAGGCATTATGTATGTGGGGACATGTGGGTGAATGCCATTGCTCGTAATGGCTTAGGTATGTGACTCTTCCCTTTGCATCAGGTATCATCTGCTTGACTCTTCTCGACACCCACAAGCTCTCTGGCACTGAATCGTCCATAATCATAACGTCTGCTGTTGCCAGGTTCTTCTTAATCCGAGTGCATTTTTGTGGCTCTTGAAGCAGAGACAGGTACTCGCCCATCTCTTCCAATACAAGTCAACAAGATACTGCACTTTTTCACCCTTCAGCATGTATGAGACTTATTTTGTGAACAGCTGAAATGGCAAGACTGAGGTGCTGATATAATTCCATTGCTGACCCACGGCAAAGGCCAGGTATGGGTGTTCCATCGTGCTGGGCTCTTTTGGGTCAAACAGTAGTGTGCTCTGTGTCTCTTCATTTGATGTTTGGCTGTAACCCCAAACCTTGTGTTGGGAATTGAAGTCCCCTGTATACAGTATATGGCAGGTGCAAGTAGACCTCAGCTTCCACCAACTTCTAAAACCACCTTCTTCTAACACCACCTCCTTCTAACACGTCCTTCTAACACCACCTCCTTCCATGTTGGTGGAAGCTGATCTGCAGAAGATATATGATGATGTGAATTCACTCACTCCCACTGGTACCAACCCAGACCTGGCCTTTGCCGTGTGTCAGAAATGGAAATGCATCGGCACCTCAGTCATGCCACTTGAACTGTTCACAAAAAACTAGTACATACACACTGAAGGGTGAAAAACACCACCTCCTTCCATGATGTGGTGGAAGCTGATCTGCAGAAGACATGTGGAATTTAGAAAATCTATGTAAAAATGTTAAAAGAAAGACATGTATGGTTAACATTGAACGTGTCTGTTACATAAGTGTCAAATAAACTTTATCATGAAAACCTTTGTCTCCCACTCTGCAGGTCCATGCACTTCTATTATGTACCCCCAGCTGCCTCAAGTGTGTGACCGTGGACCAGGCCTCTTCATGGAGCCAGCAACAGAGTGCCTGCCTGGAAATGGTCAAGTATCATATGTAAGCTAAGAACCTAATTTCTATGTAATGAAACTATGCATAGATACTATAGTGCTACTGTATGTCTAGAGTCACACAGATGATACCTGAGGAAAGGGGCTGGTCATTTGTGTGCAGGCCAAGACGAGCACACTGGAAAGACCTGTGGACAAGTTATGCCTCATCTGTGAGACGGAAACTAACGTTTAATGTTTTCATGAAAACGTTTATTTATTGGATCAGTGTCTCTCCATTTGATGTTTAGCTGTAACCCTAATCCTTGTGTTGGGAATGATAGTCCCTTGTATAGATAGCACGTGCAGGTAAAAGCGGTAGTGAGTGAATTCACATTTCCGTGTATCTTCTGCAGATCAGCTTCCACCACCACCTCTACCATTTCCTTCTAACACCACCTCCTTCTACCACCACCTCCTAACACCACCTCCTCCTAACACCACCTCCTAACACCACCTCCTTCCATTATTTCTGCAGAAGCTGATCTGCAGAAGACATGTGAAATTTAGAAATTATGTATAAAATTTAAAAGAAAGTCATGTACTGGGTATGGTGTGTCAAAATGTCTCCTCCCCCCTTGTATTGTATGTGTTTTTGTATGGATAGTTTTATCATTTTTAAGAACGTGCTCAGGGACTACAGATGTAAACTATCTTTTGGCTAACTCTGTCCCATTTACATGGATGTGAAAACTGACATGTTGATTAATGAGCATTGTCCCTGTCAAATAAATAAGCATTGTACAGACTCACAGTCCAGTAAGGCCTGCCACTAACTCCTCATCCGGGGAGCCACTCCCCGGTTTTTATTTTTGTCTCACACTCTGCAGTTCCATGGACTTCTACTATGGACCCCCAGCTGCCTATCAAGAGTGTGACTGTGGACCAGGCTTCTTCAGAGAGCCTTCACTGAGCCTATCAAGAGTGACTGTGGACCCGGCCTCCTCACAGAGCATGACCATGGACCATATCATAGTACACCACAACACTATTTTATCTAAACATTATTATACCACTGCATAATGATCTGACATCATTGTGGCAACCTGTTGGTGACTGTCCTCGCTTGTAGCAGGCAAACGTGGGTGACCACGGAAAAGGCCAGGTCTGGGTTGGTATGGGTGTTCCATCGTGCAGAGAAGAAGCTTGGGTGCACTTTTGGGTCAAACGGTATAACCCCAAACCTTGTGTTGGGAATTTAAGTCCCCTGTATATATGGCAGGTGCAAGTAGACCAGCAGATCAGCTTCCAACAACTTCTAATACCCCCTTCTTCTAACACGTCCTTCTAACACGTCCTAACACCACCTCCTAACACCACCTCCTTCCATGTTGGTGGAAGCTGATCTGCAGAAGTGTGTGAATTCACTCACTCCCACTGGTACAAACCCAGACCTGGCCTTTGCTGTGTGTCAGCAATGGAAATGCATCGGTACCTCAGTCATGCCACTTGAACTGTTCACAAAAGACTTGTATACACGCTGAAGGGTGAAAAGTGCAGTATCTCGTTGACTTATTTTGGAAGAGATGGGTGATTAACCCCATGGTCTCTGTCCCTACTACTATATGAAGTTGTAAAACTGTGGAATAATGTTGTGATTCAGTCATGGAATAACGCTATGTCAAGCCTGGATCTGTAACATCTTTTCACTGAGAATCAATTCATATAAATTCCCCTAAACTTTGTAATTCAGTGTGGTCTGTATTCCTGTGTCTTTTTAAGGGTCTTTTACCAAGGTGTTTTATCCATTGCCTGGATTGTGTTCAAAGTGTTTTTCTAGGATTGGCTAAGGTGACTAAAGGATTGTATTTAAAGGGTACCCTTTAAATAAAATCCTTTAGTCAGTCATTTGTGAAAGGAAATGTATATAGTTGTATACTGATTCATTTGGTATAATTCAACCTTCTCTCAAAGGTTTATCCATTGTGCTATCTTAAATTGACAGCTCACTATATTTGAAAAATAGGCCTAAGGTTTTTGAAAATGTTTCTTACTGTCTTAAACTGACAGTCCTATATTTCTATAACTATTAGGATAATTTCTTTGGGGTTTTTCCATTACATTTTTCTGGTGGTCTGGACATATTTTAATTTAAGGTCCTGGTTCAGACTTACATTATTAACTTATACATATACAAAACATTCTCATCATAATGGTAAAATTAGAACCATCACTGTCTCTCCATTTGATGTTTTGCTGTAACCCTCTTCACAGAGCCTATGTGACTATGGACTCTGCCTCCTCACAGATCACAACCATGCACTGCTACCATGTTATATTACACCACTACACTGTATTTTATCTTAACATTCTTATTCCACTATATACTGTATTATCTGACATTGTTATACTATATATTATCTTACACTATTACGTTTATTTCTATTGCTACTACTATTGCCTGTATTTCCTCTGTCTCTCTATTTTTCTCTCCCCCGACATAGTCGGGTTCTGCTTGATGTTTCTTCTAAATTCCAATACCCCAAATCTCGACCACTTGCTCACTCACACTCGGTGATATTGGTGACCTGCTGAAATATGTCGATCTTGTGGACTTCACACAACTTTATGGAGATCTTTCAATACAATAAGGCCTAAATACCACTAGGTTACAACTGACATTGTGATTGTCTACACGAATTTCACATATTTCTGCAGGTCACCAATTTCATCGTAACACCACCATGCTGGAGTGGCTGAGATTTTGAGGTATTGGAATACAGGTTTTTATATGTGAAATATGGACTATTGTGTAAGGGGTTTAGACTATGTTCAAAAGGATATTTGAGCCCAGGCGGTGGCGTAACCACCTGGGCACCCGACTGGTAATCCAGTCGCAGTGTGCCGCGGGTTCGACTCCCGAGCCCGACACGGCCTTTACTGCATGTCTTCCCCCACCTCTCTCCCGTTTCCTGTCAGCCTACTGTCTGTCCCTTCAAAAAAAAAAAAAAAAAAGGCGTAAGCCGCAAAAAAATATCTTAAAAAAAAGACATTTGAGCTTTTGGTGGCATGGGATAATAAAGTAGTTTTTATTTTTGTTGCTTCCTCTTGCCTCATGTAAAGCATCTTTGGGTAGTCAGAAAGGCGCTTTATAAGTGTGAGATATTGTTGCGACCATAGGTCGCATTTACTATGAAAACCTGCATCTCCCGTCCGTCCGTCCGTCCGTTAGTTAGTCACCCAGGCCTCCATACTGTATATGCATGTCGGGAGCGACGGTGTTGTCGGACTAATGCTTGTCGGACTGATGGTATGTCTAACAAATGTATGCACCCCAGATATCACAATCACATTGCACAATTTGTAGATGTTTTGCTTACTGTGTAAGCACCTGTCCACAGGAGACTTTTCTAAAATGTTAACACTATATTCTACATATCAAAATCACACAAAAAACAAGCAGACATAATCATTCAGGTAACCAATCAGTGACATTTTGAGAATAAATAAAATTTGAATGAATGAATAAATATTTTGGGAGTAATTAAACGTTAGAGTTGTCGAGAAATACAATATCATGAAGAAAAAACAAAAGGCATACATGTGTATTACATCTAAAACAGTAAACAGTAAAACAAAGGTCATTCCATTTATTAGGACCACAGAAGCTAAAAGCAGATCTACCAAGTTCAGAGTTAACTTTTGGTACCTTGAATTTGGGGAAATTAATTGACCGGGTGTGGTAGGGTTCAGAGACCCTTTTCAGGAAAGATGAGATGTATTTAGGACAATCTCCAAGCATGGCTTAACAAGTTGTGTAATGTTGTGTCTTCCTCTGTAATGTATTTTTTGTTGTCATTGATGTTTTTTGTGTGGCTGTAGCTGGGGTGAAAGCCCAAGACAAATTTCCCTTGTGGACATCGATGAGTGGTAAACAGAGTCTAGGGATTTAAGAGTGGATACTACTACATGTCTATAGATTATGTCTCCATAATCCAAGACGGACAGGAACACTGCCTCAACTACCCTCTTTGTGCTAATGACACTTCTGGAAAATAACAGAAGACAAGTAACACATTATTGTCTGCTGTGTTGCTATTCGATGTGTACACTGTAATTTATTATAGAGGTATGGCATCTAAAGAGCACAAAGTACCTTTCTGAACGCACCAAGTATCGCCAAATCTCGCGATACTTCAGAGCCAGAAACGATACCTGCTGCTGTTTAGATCCTCAGATAAAATTATATAGGCCTACTGTGAATTCTGTGCACATCAAAAAGTAAGTGATTAGAAAACAACCTGTGATATGTCTTCTGTTATTTTCCAGAAGTGATTACTTTACAAAAGGTCTCAATTGTTCATAAATGTTTGTTATGAGCTGGTCCAGCCGGCTCCATTCACTGCCATGTATTAATTGCACTTCCGGTGTGAGTTTGGCTCCCATGAAAGTGTCCATGAAAGTGTCATGGCGCAGCCCAGTCACGTGACCACTTCTCTTCCTTCTCAGAGCTTCTTTGGTGTCAATAGCTTGTAGTGCACAAAGAACATCATTACAGGACACAGGTTGAAAGTGGAAATTAAAATCATGTCTTTCCGCCTGTACCTGATGATTTCCATCAATATGGGGCCCCGAATAGTTGGTGTCAAATAAGTTGCCTGCATTTACAAAATGCATGTTAAAATATACCAAGTTTAACTGGAACGGATCACTGACACATGCAGGTGCTTCTTCGCAAACCCTCTCAGTACTTTATTCTAGTGTATTTCTCGTTTTCTGTTGTGCGGAAAGCCTTTTCTGCTGAAAATAGCCGACTGACAACCTTGTCGATATGATATTTTGCTTGTTTGGGATGGCTCGGGTTAGGGTAAATAAAATATCACATCATTATCAATAATGGTCTAAGGGACGGTGCCCTCAGTACCTCTCATACCTGTGTGTGTGCCCCCAGCATCCCCGGCGGGAATCGAACCTGGGACCGTCCAGCTGTGAGGCGACAGTGCTACCATTACCAACTGCACCAGGGTTGGGAATCATTCGTCTAAAACGCAACAGGCCAGTGTTTTTATGCATCTCACAAAGTCACAAGTGTACTTTATACATGATAGATTAATGAAAATGTGTTCATGTTTAAGTTTGTTTATAGTTTGAATTGTTATGCCTAAATTAGTCTGTACCGTCGTTTTATTACAGTACTACAACTCCCACCCTCCGGCCCCCCAGCAGTACTACAACTCCCAGCCTCCGCCCCCCAGCAGTACTACAACTCCCAGCCTCCGGCCCCCCAGCAGTACTACAACTCCCAGCCTCTGGGCCCCCAGCGGTACTACAACTCCCAGCCTCCGGCCCCCCAGCAGTACTACAACTCCCAGCCTCCGGCCCCCCAGCAGTACTACAGCTCCCAGCCTCCGGCCCCCCAGCAGTATACCTCACCCCAGCCAGTCTCCTCCTCCTATGCCTCACCCCAGCAGCCGGCCTCCTACGCTTCGCTTCAGCAGCCGCCGGTCTCCTCCTCCTCCTCCTACACCTCCCAGCAGCACCCTAACCCTAACCCTAACCATAACCCTAACCCGCCGGCCTCCTCCTCCTACGCCTCTTAGCAGCCGCCGGTCTCCTCCTCCTCCTCCTACACCTCCCAGCAGCACCCTAACCCTAACCCTAACCCGCCGGCCTCCTCCTCCTACGCCTCCCAGCAGCTGCCGGTCTCTTCCTCCTCCTCCTACACCTCCCAGCAGCCCTAACCCTAACCCTAACCCGCCGGTCTCCTCCTCCTCCTTCTCCCAGCAGCCGCCGGCCTCCTCCTCCTACGCCTCCCAGCAGCCGCCGGTCTCCTCCTCCTACACCTCGCCCCAGCAGCCGGCCTCCAGTTCAGCGCTACCCGACCCAGCCCCCCGCCCGACTTAAAGCCAAGCCGTACCCAGTGCATCCTCCATCACCTCTCTACCCAGCGGTTAGTCTCCAGGTATTCCCATGGCTCCACTCCACATGCCCCCTATGCCTGATCCCCTCCAAGTAGTACCAGCTCAACCCAAGCCCTGTCCAGCACCAGCTCCTTTCCAGGCTCCCACCACGCCTCCCCTCTTAGTGGTGCCTCCAGAGACCTCCCCAGACAGAGCGCACCCGGCACCATCCCCATCGCTGCTGCACGTCCAGACGCACCCATGGCTGCAGCACATCCAGCTACACTCTGCACCTCCTCTGCAGCAGCCGTGGTCCTTAACTCCCCTCCAACACCGATTCCCTGACTGGATCCAACCCCTTGGTCGGCCCCCAGACCTTCATCCGAGGTGGCTCTGCCACCAGACCAGGGTTGTGAGCTCTCATGGGGCGGCTTAGTGGCTAAGGATAGACATTGCCATCCCTAGGTATATCGACCTGGGACAGTGGCAATTTGTTTTTGGTTTATTTTCTGTGTCTTGTTAGACGGGTGCGGGGTTCGACTCAAGTCTTTACTATCAAGACCAATTTCAGAAGAAGAAAACAAACAAAAAAGCTGTGTAGTAGTATCCAGCAGTTAGCTCAGTCTGATGA
Organism: Protomyctophum parallelum; assembly: GCF_964188405.1. Classification (NCBI taxonomy): domain Eukaryota; kingdom Metazoa; phylum Chordata; class Actinopteri; order Myctophiformes; family Myctophidae; genus Protomyctophum; species Protomyctophum parallelum. Next base: position 44,102,309 of record NC_139697.1, on the reverse strand, counting down.
GAGGCTGGCCTTGGGAGCCACAGGTCCAGGGTTCAAATCCCACATTAGTCATAACTGTGACACTTTGCTTTGCACACTGATTTCCAGAAGGACAACTATTAAAGCAGCCCAGAAATTCACCATGATTGTGTGCCTCAGTGGCCCAGCGGATAAGTCAAATGATATCCGTAGTATACCTAGTAGAAGTGTGCCGGTTCAAACCCGACATACTCCTAGTAGGCTGTGACAGCTGTTGGCTGTTTTGATTATGTTTGATAATAAATATATATAGAGCTGAGGCTATCATATCTATATATATATATTTATTAGTAGGTTTTTAGCAGGTACTAGGTTATAGGAGGAGTGCCTATTATGTTGCCTGGTACTGGTTGTTCCTTCTGTCCCCTGCAGGTGCTGAGCATTGTTGTCCCTAATGTGTTGCCGTCCTGAGGAGGGCCTGGCTTGGAGCCTGATCAGCCCTCGGATTGGTCCTGTGGCAGCTCAGGCCTTGCTTCCTGGACTATAAAGCTCACTCTCTGTCTGGACTTCGGGGTGGGAACACTGCTGCGTATGGTGTGGGAGCACTCCAGCGTGTGGCCTTCCCTCCAGCCGACTGCTTATATGTTTCATGTCAGGTTTAGTTGTAGTTCCATTTGTCTGTGTGTTAGGTTGTGTCGTTTGTTCATCCGTCATGTAAGTCACTCCATAATTCTGGGCTCACAGAGCCATTCTGTCCACCATTTTGCGATGCACTTAAGCCACTTTGTAACTTATTCTGAATTGAGTATTAAACCAAATACTCTTTTATGAGCCGTGTTGTTCTTTCATACATGTTACGGGCAGTAAAACCCCTAGACTTGAACCGTTTCGTAACATAATTGGGGGCTCGTCCGGTCTCTTGATTTTTTTCAAGAGTGAACCCAAAGTTAATAATTGGTGGCATGTCTGGTCTTTTGGTTGGTAAGAGTGAACCCGTTAATTGGGATTTATTTTTCCAAAAATGAACCCATTAGTTGGGATCTTTTGGCTTTTCAAAAGTACCCATGTTAAGTGCATATTGTTAAGTGTTTGTCAGTTTTCCAAAAGAAAGTTGAGCTTGTACTGTGTTCACTTGGTATCTCTTTCTTGTTTGGTTGTTGCTAAAACTGAGCCCATACTCCTAAATGGTGTCTCTTTTTTAGTAATATTTGTTTGGTGAACCTGTATTTGTTAAAAGAAAGTAACATGGTGTTTTTTTCTTTTTCTCGGTCCTGTTTGCGATCGGCTGGAGTTGCTGTGGTAGGTATGTGGCTCGTATTTTGTGCACCTTTAAGTTTGGTTAGTTTAGTATAGGTGAATTGGAAAAACTAAAAGATGTTAGACTACCAAATCTCTTAATTAGAATCTCTGTAGTGGGGCTGCTAAGAGGCAGAGTTAAGAGTGGTGGCAGAGCTGTTGGTTCTGACCTACGTGGTGTTCTATGGAAAGCGGGCCAGTACAGATCTGGTTCTGGAGGGTCGGGTCCCCGGAGCCGTGCTGGCCTACCGAGAGTGACTGGGGGGGGCCCAGTCACCACCCTGGGGGCTTGGGAGCATCCATCGTCTCCGGGAGGTGGAACTCAAGGTGACTCTGGCTATGACAGCGGGAGAGAGAACTTGGGTGACACCACCTGTCTGACGGGGTGCCTCCTATCGGCATAACCACCGCTCCCCCAGTCTGAAGATGCAGCCACGGGAGAGAAATGCCGGTCTGGAGCGCGGTGCTCCTGCTCTAAGCCACCACTCAATGAGTGCGATCGGTCCCATATGCTGCAGAGAAGGTGAGGTTGAAATTCTGCTTTTCAGCGTTTATGTTGAATGTGTTGCTGCCACGGGAAGATTGGCTTAACCCGTGAGGAGCTTAATTGTTATACTAAATAATGGTGCAGGAAATCGAGTCATATAGCTGCTTTTGTCCTCCGTTCAGTTGTGCTGGTATCGCACTAATTTTGATATGATGCAGTGGTGCTGTGATGGCACCGTTCGTATTTCTGTAATCCATAACCTTATACGGACGAGGGTGGACAAGAAATGTAGTGAAATGTTTTGTTTGGCCGTGTTGTGGTGTGTGCAAACTCCGGAGGCTGGCAGCCTGGCACCCATGGCAGCAGTCAAACCTCTTAGCGTTTCTTTTTGTTTCGTTCAAGTTGTCCTATGTTGGACTCGGGTACATTTCATTTAGTGGTTGTGCATTCAACCGTAGAGGTAATTTAAACAAAGTGGGTTTTTATACCTCGTTCTGGGGTCATTTCGTTGGTGGTAAATTGCCGAAACCATTGTGGTCCGTTGGTGTGTAATTCAAACTGATTCTGAAAGTGTGACAGGTTATTTTATAACCTTACGTACCAAAAGTTGAATGTAGTTTGGGTATTCGTTTTATTTTGTTGGCAAGGCATTTACCACACAACAAAATGTGGTTTTGATATAGGCCTATGATGTTTTAAACTGTTCAGGTACTATAGGATACTCGTTTCTTGTCACTGCTATTTTGCTATGGACAGGCCGCGTTTTTGCGTCTATTTTGCCATGATGTTGTGGAGGCTTCAGAGGCTTCTTTAAATTATATTTGTAGCATTTTTTCTATGCGCGTCCGCGACGCTGTTTTTAGAAATAGTCGGATTTTTGCGAGCAGAAACCAAATTCGTTTTTGCATACCGGTGGTTTGTACACTTTTCGTGGATTCATAAATGTGAAGGGGTTTGGTGAGCCATTACCCTGACGTACTAAAGTGGAATTCAGGCATGTGTTTTATTGCCACGGTTTTTCGATAGCACTTGTCACACTTTTGGAGTAAAGGCTTGTGTTTTGTGTCGGCTAGTGCCTTGAACAGGTTGAACTCTTGTTCAGTATGTATTGTGGAGAAAGCGTCTTAGCTCCACTCTACAGAGTATTAGGGAGCAGTTGTATTAAGGGTAGTTAAACGCTGCCCTGGTGTGGGCGTTGTAATTGTGGCAGACCTCCAAATTCAATGGCTTGCTCATTTAGGTGTCCTGAATGGGACTATAGGCGTACAAGTTAAGTGATTGTGGATCCAATCAAATTTAGTGATCATGTAACCGAGCAAGAGATCCTTGGATATATTATTTTCTTTTCGCACTAAAGGTTGAGATTGTGAAGGGTGGTGCTCTGAATGTACTGTGATTGATCTGTCATGTGGTTTTGCTTGAACCATGTTGGTCTGTGTAGTGATTTAACTAGTTCTAATGTGAGACAGGTTATTTGGCATAACCCTACATACCGATCTGAACCAGTTTGATGTTGGGCATATGAAAGTTAATTGTAAGATGAGAAGGGTTACGTGGTAACCTGACGTACCAAAGTGAATTTGTTTCATGTGTTCTGTCTGTGTTTTTTCCTGTAATGGGTCAAGGTTTTGTTACACTGAAGGTCCGGTCTAGAGAAGACTTTCACAGGGTGTAGTTTCTCTCTTAGGGTGGAGGGTGTGACAGCTGTTGGCTGTTTTGATTATGTTTGATAATAAATATATATAGAGCTGAGGCTATCATATCTATATATATATATTTATTAGTAGGTTTTTAGCAGGTACTAGGTTATAGGAGGAGTGCCTATTATGTTGCCTGGTACTGGTTGTTGCTTCTGTCCCCTGCAGGTGCTGAGCATTGTTGTCCCTAATGTGTTGCCGTTCTGAGGAGGGCCTGGCTTGGAGCCTGATCAGCCCTCGGATTGGTCCTGTGGCAGCTCAGGCCTTGCTTCCTGGACTATAAAGCTCACTCTCTGTCTGGACTTCGGGGTGGGAACACTGCTGCGTATGGTGTGGGAGCACTCCAGCGTGTGGCCTTCCCTCCAGCCGACTGCTTATATGTTTCATGTCAGGTTTAGTTGTAGTTCCATTTGTCTGTGTGTTAGGTTGTGTCGTTTGTTCATCCGTCATGTAAGTCACTCCATAATTCTGGGCTCACAGAGCCATTCTGTCCACCATTTTGCGATGCACTTAAGCCACTTTGTAACTTATTCTGAATTGAGTATTAAACCAAATACTCTATTGTCATGTCATGTAAGTCATTCCATAAGGATTATGGAATGACTTACATGACTGATGAACAAACGACACAACCTAACACACAGACAAATGGAACTACAACTAAACCTGACATGAAACACATAAGCAGTCGGCTGGAGGGAAGGCCACACGCTGGAGTGCTCCCACACCATACGCAGCAGTGTTCCCACCCCGAAGTCCAGACAGAGAGTGAGCTTTATAGTCCAGGAAGCAAGGCCTGAGCTGCCACAGGACCAATCTGAGGGCTGATCAGGCTCCAAGCCAGGCCCTCCTCAGGACGGCAACACATTAGGGACAACAATGCTCAGCACCTGCAGGGGACAGAAGCAACAACCAGTACCAGGCAACATAATAGGCACTCCTCCTATAACCTAGTACCTGCTAAAAACCTACTAATAAATATATATATATAGATATGATAGCCTCAGCTCTATATATATTTATCATCATTAATCAAACATAATCAAAACAGCCAACAGCTGTCACACCCTCCACCCTAAGAGAGAAACTACACCCTGTGAAAGTCTTCTCTAGACCGGACCTTCAGTGTAACAAAACCTTGACCCATTACAGGAAAAAAAACACAGACAGAACACATGAAACAAATTCACTTTGGTACGTCAGGTTACCACGTAACCCTTCTCATTTTATAATTAACTTTCATATGCCAAACATCAAACTGGTTCAGATCGGTATGTAGGGTTATGCCAAATAACCTGTCTCATGTTAGAACTAGTTAAATCACTACACAGACCAATATGGTTCAAGCAAAACCACATGACAGATCAATCACAGTACATTCAGAGCACCACCCTTCACAATCTCAACCTTTTTAGTGCAAAAAAAAAGGATATCCAAGGATGAATCTGCTCGATTACATGATCACTAAATTTGATTGGATCCACAATCACTTAACTTGTACGCCTAGTCCAGGGGTCGGCAACCCAAGATGTTGAATGAGCCATTTTCGACCAAAAATTTTTAATTCAAAATCTACCTGGAGCCGCAAAAAAAATGTAAGCCTTAAAATGCTTATATAATGAAGACAACAGGGCTGCAAGTGGATATTAGCCTATCTATCAAAATAAAAAGTGCGCTATGGTTTAAGCCCGTTCGGAAATAGCGCACTGAGCGCACTGTGCAATGCAAATTAATAGGCGAGTGTGCTCCCGCGGTGCGCATTTCCGAACGCAGTCAACGCACCCCCATTATTATGCCATGTTTTTTGCATTGTGTTCTTATACCCGTTTAATGTGATTTCTGTGTGTGGACATCGCTGGAGAGCTTCTCAACATTGGGCACGTAAAATGTCACTTTAATCTTCACAGATTGCAAGCTCTCATCGGTGAGGCGTGTGCGGTATTTGGATTTAATGTAGTTCATGTTTGAGAATATCTGCTCACAAAAGTACGTTGATCCAAAGATGGATAATACTCCAAATGCGAGTTTCTTCATGTTCACATAATTGTCTGGAAGAGCACTCCATGTTTTCCACACAAGTGTGTGGGAAGGCAGAAGGGAGCAAACTTTTAAGAATTGGATCGCAGCTTTAAACTCCACCACTGCTGGCTGCTGCTATGCTGTTTCGTTGCAACCCGGGAGATAATAAAACGTCTATATGACTCCTTCATATAGTCACCGTCTGTGAACGGCTTGCCACGTTTTATTTATTGTTTGATAGTTTGTCACTGCAGATTTAGCCATGGTGCGTCATGCAACTGCAGCCTGTTTTACGCAAACGCTACATTTACATTGTAAACGTGTACATAAACATTCAGATTCCAAATATAAAGTACTCGCCACATGTGCCACGGGTGTTAGAATGTTGCTGGTACAGCGATTAGCATTGCTGCATCCCGCGTTGTTTAATAAAAAGCATTTTTATCCGAGCTGTTATTTTGCCATTGGCTTTCAACTACGCGCCCCCACCCGGTGTGCAACTGTTTCCCAACCCCGTTTGAGAAAAGGGGCGCTCGGATAAAAATGCTTTTTATTAAACAACGCGGGATGCAGCAATGCTAATCGCTGTACCAGCAAATTTCTAACTCCCGTGGCACATGTGTCGAGGACTTTATATTTTAAATTGGAATGTTTATGGACTGCGATTGCGTAAAACAGGCTGCTGTTGCGTCATGACTGACAGTCATGTTTCAGGGCTATAGCCGACTGCAGATTAAGCATACAGGCAATCCATCATAATATTTATTCTACACATTTTTACAAAATTGGGAAACTTAAGAATGTTTCTGTCACGTTTGGCCTCCTACAGAAACCATAAATGAAAAATAAAAATGTGAAAAAAATAAACTTTATACATTTTCATAGATTTTTTTGTAATGCTACAGGGAGCCACTAGGGGAGTGCTCAAGAGCCGCAAGCGGCTCTTGAGCCGCCGGTTGCCGACCCCTGGCCTAGTCCTATTCAGGACACCTAAATGAGCAAGCCATTGAATTTGGAGGTCTGCCACAATTACAACGCCCACACCAGGGCAGCGTTTAACAACCTTTAATACAACTGCTCCCTAATACTCTGTAGAGTGGAGCTAAGACGCTTTCTCCACAATACATACTGAACAAAAGTTCAACCTGTTCAAGGCACTAGTCGACACAAAACACAAGCCTTTACTCCAAAAGTGTAAAGTCACAAGTGCTATCGAAAAACCCGTGGCAATAAAACACATGCCTGAATTCCACTTTAGTACGTCAGGGTAATGGCTCACCAAACCCCTTCACATTTATGAATCCACGAAAAGTGTAAAAACCACCGGTATGCAAAAACGAATTTGGTTTCTGCTCGCAAAAATCCGACTATTTCTAAAAACAGCGTCGCGGACGCGCATAGGAAAAATGCTACAAATATAATTTAAAGAAGCCTCTGAAGCCTCTACAACATCATGGCAAAATAGACGCAAAAACGCGGCCTGTCCATAGCAAAATAGCAGTGACAAGAAACGAGTATCCTATAGTACCTGAACAGTTTAAAACATCATAGGCCTATATCAAAACCACATTTTGTTGTGTGGTAAATGCCTTGCCAACAAAATAAAACGAATACCCAAACTACATTCAACTTTTGGTACGTAAGGTTATAAATAACCTGTCACACTTTCAGAATCAGTTTGAATTACACACCAACGGACCACAATGGTTTCGGCAATTTACCACCAACGAAATGACCCCAGAACGAGGTATAAAAAACCCACTTTGTTTAAATAACCTGTACGGTTGAATGCACAACCACTAACTGTACCCGAGTCCAACATAGGACAACTTGAATGCAAACAAAAAGAAATGCTAAGAGGTTTGACTGCTGCCATGGGTGCCAGGCTGCCAGCCTCCGGAGTTTGCACACACCACAACACGGCCAAACAAAACATTTCACTACATTTCTTGTCCACCCTCGTCCGTATAAGGTTATGGATTACAGAAATATGAACGGTGCCATCACAGCACCACTGCATTATATCAAAATTAGTGCGATACCAGCACAACTGAACGGAGGACAAAAGCAGCTATATGACTCGATTTCCTGCACCATTATTTAGTATAACAATTAAGCTCCTCACGGGTTAAGCCAATCTTCCCGTGGCAGCAACACCTTCAACATAAACGCTGAAAAGCAGAATTTCAACCTCACCTTCTCTGCAGCATATGGGACCGAGGCACTCATTGAGTGGTGGCTTAGAGCAGGAGCACCGCGCTCCAGACCGGCATTTCTCTCCCGTGGCTGCATCTTCAGACTGGGGGAGCGGTGGTTATGCCGATAGGAGGCACCCCATCAGACAGGTGGTGTCACCCAAGTTCTCTCTCCCGCTGTCATAGCCAGAGTCACCTTGAGTTCCACCTCCCGGAGACGATGGATGCTCCCAAGCCCCCAGGGTGGTGACTGGGCCCCCCCCAGTCACTCTCGGTAGGCCAGCACGGCTCCGGGGACCCGACCCTCCAGAAGCAGATCTGTACTGGCCCGCTTTCCATAGAACGCCACGTAGGTCAGAACCAACAGCTCTGCCACCACTCTTAACTCTGCCTCTTAGCAGCCCCACTGCTTTTGGTTCAAATCACTGACACCTAGAGTAGGAGTGGCCCAGTGGATAAATCAGATGCTATCCATAGAATACCTATTACAAGGTGCGGGGTTCGACTCAAGTCTTTACTATCAAAACCGATTTCAGAAGAAGAAAACAAACAAAAAAGCTTTCTAGTAGTATCCATCAGTTAGCTCAGTCTGATGAGAGTTTGTCCTTGGGATCACAGGTCCAGGGTTCAAATCCCACATTAGTCATAACTGTGACACTTTGCTTTGCACACTGATTTCCAGAAGGACAACTTTAAAGCAGCCCAGAAATTCACCATGATTGTGTGCCTCAGTGGCCCAGCGGATAAGTCAAATGATATCCGTAGTATACCTAGTAGAAGTGTGCCGGTTCAAACCCGACATACTCCTAGTAGGCGGTGATGGTTCAAATCACTGACACCTAGAGTAGGAGTGGCCCAGTGGATAATTCAGATGCTATTCATAGAATACCTATTACAAGGTGCGGGGTTCGACTCAAGTCTTTACTATCAAGACCAATTTCAGAAGAAGAAAACAAACAAAAAAGCTGTGTAGTAGTATCCAGCAGTTAGCTCAGTCTGATTAGAGGCTGTCCTTGGGAGCCACAGGTCCAGGGTTCAAATCCCACATTAGTCATAACTGTGACACTTTGCTTTGCACACTGATTTCCAGAAGGACAACTTTAAAGCAGCCCAGAAATTCACCATGATTGTGTGCCTCAGTGGCCCAGCGGATAAGTCAAATGATATCCCTAGTATACCTAGTAGAAGTGTGCCGGTTCAAACCCGACATACTCCTAGTAGGCGGTGATGGTTCAAATCACTGATACCTAGAGTAGGAGTGGCCCAGTGGATAAATCAGATGCTATCCATAGCATACCTATTACAAGGTGCGGGGTTCGACTCATGTCTTTACTATCAAGACCGATTTCAGAAGAAGAAAACAAACAAAAAAGCTTTGTAGTAGTATCCATCAGTTAGCTCAGTCTGATGAGAGGCTGTCCTTGGGATCACAGGTCCAGGGTTCAAATCCCACATTAGTCATAACTGTGACACTTTGCTTTGCACACTGATTTCCAGAAGGACAACTTTAAAGCAGCCCAGAAATTCACCATGATTGTGTGCCTCAGTGGTCCAGCGGATAAGTCAAATGATATCCGTAGTATACCTAGTAGAAGTGTGCCGGTTCAAACCCGACATACTCCTAGTAGGCGGTGATGGTTCAAATCACTGACACCTAGAGTAGGAGTGGCCCAGTGGATAAATCAGATGATATCCATAGAATACCCCATAGAATACCTAGTACAAGGTGTGGGGTTCAGGTAGGAGGACAGTAGGCTGAGTTCAGTCAGGGGTAGTGGGAGAGTAGGAAGGGGATGGGCCAGTCAGGGGGAGAGTAGGAAAGGGAGGGGCCAGACAGGGGGAGAGTAGGAAGGGGAGGGGCCAGGCAGGATATCCATAGAATACCCCATATAATACCTAGTACAGGGTGTGGGGTTCAGGTAGGAGGACAGTAGGCTGAGTTCAGTCAGGGGTAGTGGGAGAGTAGGAAGGGGATGGGCCAGTCAGGGGGAGAGTAGGAAAGGGAGGGGCCAGGCAGGGGGAGAGTAGGAAGGGGAGGGGCCAGGCAGGAGGAGAGTAGGGAGGGGCCAGGCAGGAGGAGAGTAGGAAGGGGAGGGGCCAGGCAGGAGGAGAGTAGGACGGGGAGGTGCCAGGCAGGGGGAGAGTAGGAAGGGGAGGGGCCAGGCAGGGGGAGAGTAGGAAGGGGAGGGGCCAGGCAGGGGAGGGGCCAGGAAGGGGAGGGGTCAGGCAGGGGGAGAGTCAGAGTGGGGGTCTTCCTCATTTTTTAAATAATTTTATAAATTTTAATCTTTTTTAATTTTTTTAATTTTTTTTTTAAATATAAAAACTTATTAAAAAAAATTAGGAATACCCCCCTCTGACTTCTCTCCCCCTGCCTGGCCCCTCCCCTTCCTACTCTCGCCCTGCCTGGCCCCTCCCCTTCCTACTCTCCCCCTGCCTGGCCCCTCCCCTTCCTACTCTCGCCCTGCCTGGCCCCTCCCCTTCCTACTCTCGCCCTGCCTGGCCCCTCCCCTTCCTACTCTCCCCCTGCCTGGCCCCTCCCCTTCCTACTCTCGCCCTGCCTGGCCCCTCCCCTTCCTACTCTCCCCCTGCCTGGCCCCTCCCCTTCCTACTCTCGCCCTGCCTGGCCCCTCCCCCTGCCTGGCCCCTCCCCCTGCCTGGCCCCTCCCCCTCCTACACTGCCCCTGCCTGGCCCCTCCCCTTCCTACACTGCCCCTGCCTGGCCCCTCCCCTTCCTAGCCCCTCCCCTTCCTACTCTCCCCCTGCCTGGCCCCTCCCCTTCCTACTCTGCCCCTGCCTGGCCCCTCCCCTTCCTACTCTGCCCCTGCCTGGCCCCTCCCCTTCCTACTCTCCCCCTGCCTGGCCCCTCCCCTTCCTACTCTACCCCTGCCTGGCACCTCCCCGTCCTACTCTCCTCCTGCCTGGCTCCTCCCCTTCCTACTCTCCTCCTGCCTGGCCCCTCCCCTTCCTACTCTCCCCCTGCCTGGCCCCTCCCTTTCCTACTCTCCCCCTGACTGGCCCATCCCCTTCCTACTCTCCCACTACCCCTGACTGAACTCAGCCTACTGTCCTCCTACCTGAACCCCACACCTTGTACTAGGTATTCTATGGGGTATTCTATGGATATCCTGCCTGGCCCCTCCCCTTCCTACTCTCCCCCTGCCTGGCCCCTCCCTTTCCTACTCTCCCCCTGACTGGCCCATCCCCTTCCTACTCTCCCACTACCCCTGACTGAACTCAGCCTACTGTCCTCCTACCTGAACCCCACACCTTGTACTAGGTATTCTATGGGGTATTCTATGGATATCCTGCCTGGCCCCTCCCCTTCCTACTCTCCCCCTGCCTGGCCCCTCCCTTTCCTACTCTGCCCCTGCCTGGCCCCTCCCCTTCCTACTCTGCCCCTGCCTGGCCCCTCCCCTTCCTACTCTCCCCCTGCCTGGCCCCTCCCCTTCCTACTCTACCCCTGCCTGGCACCTCCCCGTCCTACTCTCCTCCTGCCTGGCTCCTCCCCTTCCTACTCTCCTCCTGCCTGGCCCCTCCCCTTCCTACTCTCCCCCTGCCTGGCCCCTCCCTTTCCTACTCTCCCCCTGACTGGCCCATCCCCTTCCTACTCTCCCACTACCCCTGACTGAACTCAGCCTACTGTCCTCCTACCTGAACCCCACACCTTGTACTAGGTATTCTATGGGGTATTCTATGGATATCCTGCCTGGCCCCTCCCCTTCCTACTCTCCCCCTGCCTGGCCCCTCCCTTTCCTACTCTGCCCCTGCCTGGCCCCTCCCCTTCCTACTCTGCCCCTGCCTGGCCCCTCCCCTTCCTACTCTCCCCCTGCCTGGCCCTCCCCTTCCTACTCTCCCCCTGCCTGGCCCCTCCCCTTCCTACTCTCCCCCTGCCTGGCCCCTCCCTTTCCTACTCTCCCCCTGACTGGCCCATCCCCTTCCTACTCTCCCACTACCCCTGACTGAACTCAGCCTACTGTCCTCCTACCTGAACCCCACACCTTGTACTAGGTATTCTATGGGGTATTCTATGGATATCCTGCCTGGCCCCTCCCCTTCCTACTCTCCCCCTGCCTGGCCCCTCCCTTTCCTACTCTGCCCCTGCCTGGCCCCTCCCCTTCCTACTCTGCCCCTGCCTGGCCCCTCCCCTTCCTACTCTCCCCCTGCCTGGCCCCTCCCCTTCCTACTCTACCCCTGCCTGGCACCTCCCCGTCCTACTCTCCTCCTGCCTGGCTCCTCCCCTTCCTACTCTCCTCCTGCCTGGCCCCTCCCCTTCCTACTCTCCCCCTGCCTGGCCCCTCCCTTTCCTACTCTCCCCCTGACTGGCCCATCCCCTTCCTACTCTCCCACTACCCCTGACTGAACTCAGCCTACTGTCCTCCTACCTGAACCCCACACCTTGTACTAGGTATTCTATGGGGTATTCTATGGATATCCTGCCTGGCCCCTCCCCTTCCTACTCTCCCCCTGCCTGGCCCCTCCCTTTCCTACTCTCCCCCTGACTGGCCCATCCCCTTCCTACTCTCCCACTACCCCTGACTGAACTCAGCCTACTGTCCTCCTACCTGAACCCCACACCTTGTACTAGGTATTCTATGGGGTATTCTATGGATATCCTGCCTGGCCCCTCCCCTTCCTACTCTCCCCCTGCCTGGCCCCTCCCTTTCCTACTCTCCCCCTGACTGGCCCATCCCCTTCCTACTCTCCCACTACCCCTGACTGAACTCAGCCTACTGTCCTCCTACCTGAACCCCACACCTTGTACTAGGTATTCTATGGGGTATTCTATGGATATCATCTGATTTATCCACTGGGCCACTCCTACTCTAGGTGTCACTGATTTGAACCATCACCGCCTACTAGGAGTATGTCGGGTTTGAACCGGCACACTTCTACTAGGTATACTACGGATATCATTTGACTTATCCGCTGGGCCACTGAGGCACACAATCAGGGTGAATTTCTGGGCTGCTTTAAAGTTGTCCTTCTGGAAATCAGTGTGCAAAGCAAAGTGTCACAGTTTTGACTAATGTGGGATTTGAACCCTGGACCTGTGGCTCCCAAGGCCAGCCTCTCATCAGACTGAGCTAACTGCTGGATACTACTACACAGCTTTTTTGTTTGTTTTCTTCTTCTGAAATTGGTCTTGATAGTAAAGACTTGAGTAGAACCCCGCAACTTGTAATAGGTATTCTATGGATAGCATCTGATTTATCCACTGGGTGACTCCTACTCTAGGTGTCAGTGATTTGAACCATCACCGCCTACTAGGAGTATGTCGGGTTTGAACCGGCACACTTTTACTAGGTATACTACGGATATCATTTGACTTATCCGCTGGGCCACTGAGGCACACAATCATGGTGAATTTCTGGGCTGCTTTAAAGTTGTCCTTCTGGAAATCAGTGTGCAAAGCAAAGTGTCACAGTTATGACTAATGTGGGATTTGAACCCTGGACCTGTGATCCCAAGGACAGCCTCTCATCAGACTGAGCTAACTGATGGATACTACTACACAGCTTTTTTGTTTGTTTTCTTCTTCTGAAATTGGTCTTGATAGTAAAGACTTGAGTCGAACCCCGCACCTTGTAATAGGTATTCTATGGATAGCATCTGATTTATCCACTGGGCCACTCCAACTCTAGGTGTCAGTGATTTGAACCATCACCGCCTACTAGGAGTATGTCGGGTTTGAACCGGCACACTTCTACTAGGTATACTACGGATATCATTTGACTTATCCGCTGGGCCACTGAGGCACACAATCATGGTGAATTTCTGGGCTGCTTTAAAGTTGTCCTTCTGGAAATCAGTGTGCAAAGCAAAGTGTCACAGTTATGACTAATGTGGGATTTGAACCCTGGACCTGTGATCCCAAGGACAAACTGTCATCAGACTGAGCTAACTGATGGATACTACTAGAAAGCTTTTTTGTTTGTTTTCTTCTTCTGAAATCGGTCTTGATAGTAAAGACTTGAGTCGAACCCCGCACCTTGTAATAGGTATTCTATGGATAGCATCTGATTTATCCAGTGGGCCACTCCAACTCTAGGTGTCAGTGATTTGAACCATCACCGCCTACTAGGAGTATGTCGGGTTTGAACCGGCACACTTCTACTAGGTATACTACGGATATCATTTGACTTAACCGCTGGGCCACTGAGGCACACAATCATGGTGAATTTCTGGGCTGCTTTAAAGTTGTCCTTCTGGAAATCAGTGTGCAAAGCAAAGTGTCACAGTTATGACTAATGTGGGATTTGAACCCTGGACCTGTGGCTCCCAAGGACAGCCTCTCATCTGACTGAGCTAACTGCTGGATACTACTTCACAGATTTCTTGTTTGTTTTCTTCTTCTGAAATCGGTCTTGATAGTAAAGACTTGTGTCGAACCTCGCACATTGTAATAGGTATTCTTTGGATATCATCTGATTTATCCACTGGGCCACTCCTACTCTAGGTGTCAGTGATTTGAACCATCACGGCCTACTAGGAGCATGTCGGGTTTGAACCGGCACACTTCTACTAGGTATACTACGGATATCATTTGACTTATCCGCTGGGCCACTGAGGCAGACAATCATGGTGAATTTCTGGGCTGCTTTAAAGTTGTCCTTCTGGAACTCAGTGTGCAAAGCAAAGTGTCACAGTTTTGACTAATGTGGGATTTGAACCCTGGACCTGTGGCTCCCAAGGCCAGCCTTTCATCAGACTGAGCTAACTGCTGGATACTACTACACAGCTTTTTTGTTTGTTTTCTTCTTCTGAAATTGGTCTTGATAGTAAAGACTTGAGTCGAACCCCGCACCCGTCTAACAAGACACAGAAAATAAACCAAAAACAAATTGCCACTGTCCCAGGTCGATATACCTAGGGATGGCAATGTCTATCCTTAGCCACTAAGCCGCCCCATGAGAGCTCACAACCCTGGTCTGGTGGCAGAGCCACCTCGGATGAAGGTCTGGGGGCCGACCAAGGGGTTGGATCCAGTCAGGGAATCGGTGTTGGAGGGGAGTTAAGGACCACGGCTGCTGCAGAGGAGGTGCAGAGTGTAGCTGGATGTGCTGCAGCCATGGGTGCGTCTGGACGTGCAGCAGCGATGGGGATGGTGCCGGGTGCGCTCTGTCTGGGGAGGTCTCTGGAGGCACCACTAAGAGGGGAGGCGTGGTGGGAGCCTGGAAAGGAGCTGGTGCTGGACAGGGCTTGGGTTGAGCAGGTACTACTTGGAGGGGATCAGGCATAGGGGGCATGTGGAGTGGAGCCATGGGAATACCTGGAGACTAACCGCTGGGTAGAGAGGTGATGGAGGATGCACTGGGTACGGCTTGGCTTTAAGTCGGGCGGGGGGCTGGGTCGGGTAGCGCTGAACTGGAGGCCGGCTGCTGGGGCGAGGTGTAGGAGGAGGAGACCGGCGGCTGCTGGGAGGCGTAGGAGGAGGAGGCCGGCGGCTGCTGGGAGAAGGAGGAGGAGGAGACCGGCGGGTTAGGGTTAGGGTTAGGGCTGCTGGGAGGTGTAGGAGGAGGAGGAAGAGACCGGCAGCTGCTGGGAGGCGTAGGAGGAGGAGGCCGGCGGGTTAGGGTTAGGGTTAGGGTGCTGCTGGGAGGTGTAGGAGGAGGAGGAGGAGACCGGCGGCTGCTAAGTGGCGTAGGAGGAGGAGGCCGGCGGGTTAGGGTTATGGTTAGGGTTAGGGTTAGGGTTAGGATGCTGCTGGGAGGTGTAGGAGGAGGAGAAGGAGACCGGCGGCTGCTGAAGCGAAGCGTAGGAGGCCGGCTGCTGGGGTGAGGCATAGGAGGAGGAGACTGGCTGGGGTGAGGTATACTGCTGGGGGGCCGGAGGCTGGGAGTTGTAGTACTGCTGGGGGGCCGGAGGCTGGGAGTTGTAGTACTGCTGGGGGCCCAGAGGCTGGGAGTTGTAGTACTGCTGGGGGGCCGGAGGCTGGGAGTTGTAGTACTGCTGGGGGGCCGGAGGCTGGGAGTTGTAGTACTGCTGGGGGGCCGGAGGCTGGGAGTTGTAGTACCGCTGGGGGCCCAGAGGCTGGGAGTTGTAGTACTGCTGGGGGGCCGGAGGCTGGGAGTTGTAGTACCGCTGGGGGCCCAGAGGCTGGGAGTTGTAGTACTGCTGGGGGGCCGGAGGCTGGGAGTTGTAGTACTGCTGGGGGGCCGGAGGGTGGGAGTTGTAGTACTGTAATAAAACGAAGGTACAGACTAATTTAGGCATAACAATTCAAACTATAAACAAACTTAAACATGAACACATTTTCATTAATCTATCATGTATAAAGTACACTTGTGACTTTGTGAGATGCATAAAAACACTGGCCTGTTGCGTTTTAGACGAATGATTCCCAACCCTGGTGCAGTTGGTAATGGTAGCACTGTCGCCTCACAGCTGGACGGTCCCAGGTTCGATTCCCGCCGGGGATGCTGGGGGCACACACACAGGTATGAGAGGTACTGAGGGCACCGTCCCTTAGACCATTATTGCTAATGATGTGATATTTTATTTACCCTAACCCGAGCCATCCCAAACAAGCAAAATATCATATCGACAAGGTTGTCAGTCGGCTATTTTCAGCAGAAAAGGCTTTCCGCACAACAGAAAACGAGAAATACACTAGAATAAAGTAGCCTACTGAGAGGGTTTGCGAAGAAGCACCTGCATGTGTCAGTGATCCGTTCCAGTTAAACTTGGTATATTTTAACATGCATTTTGTAAATGCAGGCAACTTATTTGACACCAACTATTCGGGGCCCCATATTGATGGAAATCATCAGGTACAGGCGGAAAGACATGATTTTAATTTCCACTTTCAACCTGTGTCCTGTAATGATGTTCTTTGTGCACTACAAGCTATTGACACCAAAGAAGCTCTGAGAAGGAAGAGAAGTGGTCACGTGACTGGGCTGCGCCATGACACTTTCATGGGAGCCAAACTCACACCGGAAGTGCAATTAATACATGGCAGTGAATGGAGCCGGCTGGAACAGCTCATAACAAACATTTATGAACAATTGAGACCTTTTGTAAAGTAATCACTTAACAGTAACAATAACAGAAGACATATCACAGGTTGTTTTCTAATCACTTACTTTTTGATGTGCACAGAATTCACAGTATATAATTTTATCTGAGGATCTAAACAGCAGCAGGTATCGTTTCTGGCTCCGAAGTATCGCGAGATTTGGCGATACTTGGTGCGTTCAGAAAGGTACTTTGTGCTCTTTAGATGCCATACCTACCTCTATAACAAATTACAGTGTACACATCGAATAGCAACACAGCAGACAATGTGTTACTTGTCTTGTTATTTTCCAGAAGTGTCATTAGCACAAAGAGGGTAGTTGAGGCAGTGTTCCTGCTAATCTATAGACATAGCATCCACTCTTAAATCCCTAGACTCTGTTTACCACTCATCGATTCGATTTATTATGGTTGATAGCTATGGTATACTCACCATTGTGTCTATTATAAGGTCAAGGTAAACTTTGTCCACAAGGGAAATTTGTCTTGGGCTTTCACCCCAGCTACAGCCACACAAAAAACATCAATGACAACAAAAAATACATTACAGAGGAAGACAACATTACACAACTTGTTAAGCCATGCTTGGAGATTGTCCTAAATACATCTCATCTTTCCTGAAAAGGGTCTCTGAACCCTACCACACCCGGTCAATTAATTTCACCAAATTCAAGGTACCAAAAGTTAACTCTGAACTTGGTAGATCTGCTTTTAGCTTCTGTGGCCCTAATAAATGGAATGACCTGCAAACAACATTAAAATTGACCACATTGGTACCCTTGAGTCGTTTTGAAACCTTGGTGAGCATGTAATACACATGTATGCCTTTTTTTTCTTCACGATATTGTATTTCTCGACAACTCTAACGTTTAATTACTCCCAAAATATTTATTCATTCATTCAAGTTTTATTTATTCTCGAAATTTCACTGATTTGTTACCTGAATGGTTATGTCTGCTTGTTTTTTGTGTGATTTTGATATGTAGAATATAGTGAAAAAGTCTCCTGTGGACAGGTGCTTACACTGTAAGCAAAACATCTACAAATTGTGCAATGTGATTGTGATATCTGGGGTGCATACATTTGTTAGACATACTATCAGTCCGACAAGCATTAGTCCGACAACACCGTCGCTCCCGACATGCATATACAGTATGGATGCCTGGGTGACTAACGGACGGGAGATGCAGGTTTTCATAGTAAATGCGACCTATGGTCGCAACAATATCTCACACTTATATAGCGCCTTTCTGACTACCCAAAGATGCTTTACATGAGGCAAGAGGAAGCAACAAAAATAAAAACAACTTTATTATCCCATGCCACCAAAAGCTCAAATGTCTTTAAGATATTCTTTTGTGGCTTACGCCCTTTTTTTTTTTTTTTAAAGGGACAGACAGTAGGCTGACAGGAAACGGGAGAGAGGTGGGGGAAGACATGCAGTAAAGGCCGTGTCGGGCTCGGGAGTCGAACCCGCGGCACACTGCGACTGGATTACCAGTCGGGTGCCCAGACGGTTACGCCACCGCCTGGGCTCAAATATCCTTTTGAACATAGTCCAATCCCCTTACACAATAGTCCACATTTCACATATAAAAGCCTGTATTCCAATACCTCAAAATCTCAGCCACTCCAGCATGGTGGTGTTACGATGACATTGGTGACCTGCTGAAATATGTGAAATTCGTGTAGACAATCACAATGTCAGTGTCTGCTGATAAATGAAACGTAACAATTTTCATTCAGAGTAAAAAACCTAGTGGTATTTAGGCCTTATTGTATTGAAAGATCTCCATAAAGTTGTGTGAAGTCCACAAGATCGATGGTCACATATTTCAGCAGGTCACCAATATCACCGAGTGTGAGTGAGCAAGTGGCCGAGATTTGGGGTATTGGAATTTAGAAGAAACATCAAGCAGAACCCGACTATGTCGGGGGAAGAGAAAAATAGAGAGACAGAGGAAACACAGGCAATAGTAGTAGCAATAGAAATAAACGTAATAGTGTAAGATAATATATAGTATAACAATGTCAGATAATACAGTATATAGTGGAATAAGAATGTTAAGATAAAATACAGTGTAGTGGTGTAATATAACATGGTAGCAGTGCATGGTTGTGATCTGTGAGGAGGCAGAGTCCATAGTCACATAGGCTCTGTGAAGAGGGTTACAGCAAAACATCAAATGGAGAGACAGTGATGGTTCTAATTTTACCATTATGATGAGAATGTTTTTATTTTATATTTATAAGTGAATAATGTAAGTCTGAACCAGGACCTTAAATTAAAATATGTCCAGACCACCAGAAAAATGTAATGGAAAAACCCCAAAGAAATTATCCTAATAGTTATAGAAATATAGGACAGTAAGAAACATTTTCAAAAACCTTAGGCCTAGTTGTCAAATATAGTGAGCTGTCAATTTAAGATAGAGCAATGGATAAACCTTTGAGAGAACGTTGAATGATACCAAATTAATCTATATACATTACCTTTCACAAATGACTGACTAAAGGATTTTATTTAAAGGGTATTTCACATACCCTTTCAATAAAATCCTTTAGTCACCTTAGCCAATCCTAGAAAAACCCTTTGAACACAATCCAGGCAATGGATAAAACACCTTGGTAAAGACGCAGGGATTCAGACCACACTGAATTATAAAGTTTAGGGGAATTTATATAAATTGATTCTCAGTGAAAAGATGTTACAGATCCAGGCTTGACATAGCGTTATTCCATGACTGACATCACAACATTATTCCACAGTTTTACAACTTCATATAGTAGTAGGGACAGAGACCAGGGGGTTAATCACCCATCTCTTCCAAAACAAGTCAACGAGATACTGCACTTTTCACCCTTCAGCGTGTATACAAGTCTTTTGTGAACAGTTCAAGTGGCATGACTGAGGTACCGATGCATTTCCATTGCTGACACACAGCAAAGGCCAGGTCTGGGTTGGTACCAGTGGGAGTGAGTGAATTCACACACTTCTGCAGATCAGCTTCCACCAACATGGAAGGAGGTGGTGTTAGAATGTGTTAGAAGGAGGTGGTGTTAGGAGGTGGTGTTAGGACGTGTTAGAAGGAGGTGGTGATAGAATGACGTGTTAGAAGGAGGTGGTTAGAAGTTGGTGGAAGCTGATCTGCTGATCTACTTGCACCTGCCATATATACAGGGGACTTCAATTCCCAACACAAGGTTTGGGGTTATACCGTTTGACCCAAAAGAGCCCCCAAGCTTCTTCTCTGCACGATGGAACACCTATATCAACCCAGACCTGGCCTTTTCCGTGGTCACCCACGTGTCCCCACATACATATTGCCTGCTACAAGCAAGGACAGTCACCAACATGTTGCCACAATGATGTCAGATCATATGAAGTAGTATAATAATGTTTAGATAAAATAATGTTGTGGTGTACTATGATATGGTCCATGGTCATGCTCTGTGATGAGGACGGGTCCACAGTCACTCTTGATAGGCAGCTGGGGGTCCATAATACAAGTCCATGGAACTGCAGATTGTGAGACAAAAATAAACACCGGGGAGTGGCTCCCCGGATGATGAGTTAGTGGCAGGCCTTACTGGACAGTGAGTCTTAATGTTTATTTATTTGACGGGGACAATGCTCATTAATTAATCAACATGTCAGTTTTCACATCCATGTAAATGGGACAGAGTTAGCCAAAAGATAGTTTACATCTGTAGTCCCTGAGCACGTTCTTAAAAATATCCATACAAAAACACATACAATACAAGTGTTGTAACAATCGCACTGAATGGAAATGACCCCACACAACCAAGGGGGGAGGAGACACTTTGACACACAATACCCAGTACATGACTTTCCTTTAAATTTTATACATATTTTCTAAATTTCACATGTCTTCTGCAGATCAGCTTCCACCACATAATGGAAGGAGGTGCATGGTGTTAGGAGGTGGTGTTAGAAGGAGGTGGTGTTAGAAGGAAATGGTAGAGGAGGTGGTGGAAGCTGATCTGCAGAAGACACACGGAAATGTGAATTCACTCACTACCGCTTTTACCTGCATTTGCTATCTATACAAGGGACTATCATTCCCAACACAAGGATTAGGGTTACAGCTAAACATCAAATGGAGAGACACTGATCCAATAAATAAACTTTTTCATGAAAACATTAAACGTTAGTTTCCGTCTCACAGATGAGGCATAACTTGTCCACAGGTCTTTCCAGTGTGCTCGTCTTGGCCTGCACACAAATGACCAGCCCCTTTCCTCAGGTATCATCTGTGTGACTCTAGACATACAGTAGCACTATAGTATCTATGCATAGTTTCATTACATAGAAATTAGGTTCTTAGCTTACATATGATACTTGACCATTTCCAGGCAGGCACTCTGTTGCTGGCTCCATGAAGAGGCCTGGTCCACGGTCACACACTTGAGGCAGCTGGGGGTACATAATAGAAGTGCATGGACCTGCAGAGTGGGAGACAAAGCTTTTCATAATAAAGTTTATTTGACACTTTTTTGACACTTCAATTAACCATACATTTAATGCTTGCGACCAGCAGCAATAACTTTGGTTTGATTCATGTATATGTGTTTCAAGCCTTATGGCCTGCTGTAAAACCTTTTGCCCTTCGGGAACACTAATAAACAACCTTGAACCTTGATACATGTCTTTCTTTTCATTTTTTGTACATAGATTTTCTAAATTTCACATGTCTTCTGCAGATCAGCTTCCAACACATCATGGAAGGAGGTGGTGTTTTTCACCCTTCAGTGTGTATACAAGTTTTTTGTGAACAGTTCAATTGGCATGACTGAGGTGCCGATGCATTTCCATTTCTGACACACGGCAAAGTAGTCCAGGCAAAATAGCTTTTCCAGACAGACTAATTAAAAGAGATTTTTTTTCAACAGATATCATTTCTATGAGGTGTCTAGAATAACATACTAAAAGTCCTAAGAAATCCTATATGCGGAAATATGTTTAATTCTCATCAATTCAAGATGTGTGCTAATACCTTGAGAAAACTAAACACCCTAATGGGCATTTTTTTTTCTTTTGTCCTATCACAATGAAACTTTCCACAATGAATCTTAACATGAAAACTAAACTTTTTTGTATTACAAGTTTCTCTGAAACGTAATTTGAATATGCAAATTAGCTTAATATATATTGAATATGCCCACATTTGCATATCACGAAAATTACTTTTCCCCAAAATGTATAATATTTACATTGTTGTTTGTTAATGATATCAAACACACTGATCAGACTTTCATGAACCATTTCATCGAAATATTGTGACTTCATAGAATAAAAAAAACACCATTCATATGTATGACAAATGTATGTATGACAAATGCATAAATCCGTCAAATCTTCCTCCAACCATCCTACTGCTAATGGTTGATGGCAATGCTGCTTTTGGACTGGCCTCTAACCTGAAACCTGCCGGGCTTGGTTGTACCTACCGGGGGCATAACCCCCACCAGCAGTGTCTCAGTCCATCCCAGTCTTCTTGTTCCTGTACTCTGCAGACACGCCTGAAGCTGTTGCAGGCTATCTCCCACCTCCAGGTAGACTCCATCACACATCTCCCACCTCCAGGTAGACTCCATCACACAGCTGTCTCCTCCAGGTAGACTCCATCACACATCTCCCACCTCCAGGTAGACTCCATCACACAGCTCTGTCACCTCCAGGTAGACTCCATCACACAGCTCTGTCTCCTCCAGGTAGACTCCATCACACAGCTCTGTCACCTCCAGGTAGACTCCATCACACAGCTCTGTCACCTCCAGGTAGACTCCATCACACAGCTCTGTCACCTCCAGGTAGACTCCATCACACAGCTCTGTCTCCTCCAGGTAGACTCCATCACACAGCTATGTCTCCTCCAGGTAGACCCCATCACACAGCTCTCCCACCTCCAGGTAGACTCCATCACACAGCTCTGTCTCCTCCAGGTAGACTCCATCACACAGCTCTGTCTCCTCCAGGTAGACTCCATCACACAGCTCTGTCTCCTCCAGGTAGACTCCATCACACATCTCCCACCTCCAGGTAGACTCCATCACACAGCTCTGTCACCTCCAGGTAGACTCCATCACACATCTCCCACCTCCAGGTAGACTCCATCACACAGCTCTGTCTCCTCCAGGTAGACTCCATCACACATCTCCCACCTCCAGGTAGACTCCATCACACAGCTCTGTCTCCTCCAGGTAGACTCCATCACACAGCTCTGTCTCCTCCAGGTAGACTCCATCACACATCTCCCACCTCCAGGTAGACTCCATCACACAGCTGTCTCCTCCAGGTAGACTCCATCACACAGCTGTCTCCTCCAGGTAGACTCCATCACACAGCTCTGTCTCCTCCAGGTAGACTCCATCACACAGCTCTGTCTCCTCCAGGTAGACTCCATCACACAGCTCTGTCTCCTCCAGGTAGACTCCATCACACAGCTCTGTCTCCTCCAGGTAGACTCCATCACACAGCTCTGTCACCTCCAGGTAGACTCCATCACACAGCTCTGTCACCTCCAGGTAGACCCCATCACACAGCTCTCCCACCTCCAGGTAGACTCCATCACACAGCTCTCCCACCTCCAGGTAGACTCCATCACACAGCTCTGTCTCCTCCAGGTATACTCCATCACACAGCTCTGTCTCCTCCAGGTAGACTCCATCACACAGCTCTGTCACCTCCAGGTAGACTCCATCACACAGCTCTGTCACCTCCAGGCAGACTCCATCACACAGCTCTGTCACCTCCAGGTAGACTCCATCACACAGCTCTGTCACCTCCAGGTAGACTCCATCACACAGCTCTGTCTCCTCCAGGTAGACTCCATCACACAGCTCTCCCACCTCCAGGTAGACTCCATCACACAGCTCTGTCTCCTCCAGGTAGACTCCATCAAACAGCTCTGTCACCTCCAGGTGGACTCCATCACACAGCTCTCCCACCTCCAGGTAGACTCCATCACACAGCTCTGTCTCCTCCAGGTAGACTCCATCACACAGCTCTGTCACCTCCAGGTAGACTCCATCACACAGCTCTCCCACCTCCAGGTAGACTCCATCACACAGCTCTGTCACCTCCAGGTAGACTCCATCACACAGCTCTGTCTCCTCCAGGTAGACTCCATCACACAGCTCTGTCACCTCCAGGTAGACTCCATCACACAGCTCTGTCTCCTCCAGGTAGACTCCATCACACAGCTCTGTCACCTCCAGGTAGACTCCATCACACAGCTCTCCCACCTCCAGGTAGACTCCATCACACAGCTCTGTCACCTCCAGGTAGACTCCATCACACAGCTCTGTCTCCTCCAGGTAGACTCCATCACACAGCTCTGTCACCTCCAGGTAGACTCCATCACACAGCTCTGTCTCCTCCAGGTAGACTCCATCACACAGCTCTGTCACCTCCAGGTAGACTCCATCACACAGCTCTCCCACCTCCAGGTAGACTCCATCACACAGCTCTGTCACCTCCAGGTAGACTCCATCACACAGCTCTGTCTCACACAGCTCTGTCTCCTCCAGGTAGACTCCATCACACAGATCTGTCTCCTCCAGGTAGACTCCATCACACAGCTCTGTCACCTCCAGGTAGACTCCATCACACAGCTCTGTCGCTACAATTATGTTGTGTGTTTCCTACTCCTTAAAGGTTTCACATGTGACATTAATTCATTTATTTTTAATGTCACAATGACACAATCCCTTTAATGTTTTGCAAATTCATCCATCCATTCATCTTCATCCGCTCATCCGAAGTCGGGTTGCAGAAAGTTCCAGACTTCTCTTTCCTGGGCCACGTTAGCAGGGGAACCTCCCCTGTTGTTGCTACCTTGTCGTGGTGGTGAGGCTTGTGTGCCTCTGTGACCCTGAGGACTATACCGGTGGGGGTTATGCCCCCGGTAGGTACAACCAAGCCCGGCAGGTCTCAGGTTAGAGGCCAGTCCAAAAGCAGCATTGCCATCAACCATTACCAGTAGGATGGTTGGAGGAAGATTTGACGGATTTATGCATTTGTCATACATATGAATGGTGTTTTTGATGTTATTCTATGAAGTCACAATATTTAGATGAAATGGTTCATGAAATACTGATCAGTGTGTTTGATATCATTAACAAACAACAATGTAAATATTATACATTTTGGGGAAAAGTAATTTTCGTGATATGCAAATGTGGGCATATTCAATATATATTAAGCTAATTTGCATATTCAAATTAAGTTTCAGAGAAACTTGTAATACAAAAAAGTTTAGTTTTCATGTTAAGATTCATTGTGGAAAGTTTCATTGTGATAGGACAAAAGAAAAAAAAAAGCCTATTAGGGTGTTTAGTTTTCTCGAGGTATTAGCACACATCTTGAATTGATGAGAATTAAACATACTTCCGCATCTAGGATTTCTTAGGACTTTTAGTATGTTATTCTAGACACCTCATAGAAATGATATCTGTTGAAAGAAATTCTCTTTTAATTAGTCTGACTTTTGGGTCTAAAATGGGCTAGATTGCCTGGCCTAAAGGCCAGGTCTGGGTTGGTACCAGTGGGAGTGAGTGAATTCACATCATCATATATCTTCTGCGGATCAGCTTCCACCAACATGGAAGGAGGTGGTGTTAGAAGGACGTGTTAGAAGGAGGTGGTGTTAGAAGAAGGTGGTTTTAGAAGTTGGTGGAAGCTGAGGTCTACTTGCACCTGCCATATACTGTATACAGGGGACTTCAATTCCCAACACAAGGTTTGGGGTTACAGCCAAACATCAAATGAAGAGACACAGAGCACACTACTGTTTGACCCAAAAGAGCCCAGCACGATGGAACACCCATACCTGGCCTTTGCCGTGGGTCAGCAATGGAATTATATCAGCACCTCAGTCTTGCCATTTCAGCTGTTCACAAAATAAGTCTCATACATGCTGAAAGGTGAAAAAGTGCAGTATCTTGTTGACTTGTATTGGAAGAGATGGGCGAGTACCTGTCTCTGCTTCAAGAGCCACAAAAATGCACTCGGATTAAGAAGAACCTGGCAACAGCAGACGTTATGATTATGGACGATTCAGTGCCAGAGAGCTTGTGGGTGTCGAGAAGAGTCAAGCAGATGATACCTGATGCAAAGGGAAGAGTCACATACCTAAGCCATTACGAGCAATGACATTCACCCACATGTCCCCACATACATAATGCCTGCTACAAGTGAGGACATTCAACATGTTGCCACAATGATGTCAGATCATATGAAGTGGTATAAATGTTAAGATAAAATACAGTGTTGTGGTGTACTATGATATGGTAGCAGTCCATGGTCATGCTCTGTGAGGAGGCCGGGTCCACAGTCACACTCTTGATAGGCTCAGTGAAGGCTCCGTGAAGAAGCCTGGTCCACAGTCATGGAACTGCAGAGTGGGAGACAAAAAATAACTCCGGGGAGTGTCTCCCCGGATGATGAATTAGTGGCAGGCCTTACTGGACTGAGTCTGTACAGTGTTAATAACAATCACACTGATGGGAAACGAACCCACGCAACCAAGGGGAGGAGGAGAAAAGGGAGGAGAAAAGGGAGGAGGGGATGGGGAAGGGAAGGGGTAGATGTAGAGTTCTCAATGGGCCTGAGAATTAAGGCCCGGCCCTACCCTACCCAGGCCGGCCCGAGGCTCAGCCCCGACCATAACAAGTACCAAAATGTTAGGCCAGTAGATGGTTCAATATACTGAGTGATTGTGTGAGAGAACGGACACCAAACAAGACAACGCCCTGGTAACATCTGTCCCAACAGCCATTTTATACTGACTTACCGTATAGCAGTTACATAGATGTAGTCATATCACTTTATAGTATATTAGTATAGTATATGGGCCATTCTACCGAATTAGTTCAAATTGCAGTCCCACAATGAAAAACGCAGTGTAGTGTTCAGACTTTTCACTGTAATGTCATAGTATGGTCTAATTAATCACAAAACATTAATTGAGATAATGTGAAATTAAATATATAAAAAACATACTTTATATGTTACTTCCTATTGGACGGTGGCTGTCCCAACCTCTAACCCCTAAAGTTCAATTCATGAAAAAGTAATGATTTGTCACTTTCCTAGATTTATTTTATAAGGAAGTTGAAATAATGAAATTGATTGATTTGTTTTAATTAAAAAAATATATATAAAAAATGCTGTCCCAATGCTGTTTTCATGTCACTACCGGAACAGAAAGAGTTTAAGTCCATAGATGGAGCCTGGTTTAAGCCACACCCCCACACTCTTCACTAAGAAGTGACAGACTTCATGGCCAAATGATGAGTTTTTTGGATTTTCTGCTAAATGTGATGTTTCTATTCATGTACATCAGTTTAAAGCTGTTTTTCTTAGGCATGTTTTGCCTAGCATTGTAGAGTAAAGCTAAAAACTAGATAAAATTGTCACTACCGAAACAGTCACTACAGAAACAATTAGTCACTAATTAGTGACATGATTGTTTCGGTAATGACAAAATTGGATGTTTATGCTTTTTAATGTACTTAATTCTGATTTCTATTTCATCATGTGGTCCAAATGTTTTATTTTATTGTTGTTTTATGTTTTATTAACCTTTATTTAACCAGTAAAATCACATTGAGACTGCGTCTCTTTTACAAGTGGAAACTGGCCAAGAAGAGGCAGAAATAAAAAAAAATACCACATTGTCAATGTTACATTTTATATATAATTTTATGCATAAATACAACAAGTCACCTGTCCTACTTTTTAGTAGCAGGGAAAAATACACCATATACACAATCTCCACGATCTGAGCCGATATAATAAATATATAGGCATGAACATAGGCTAGTACATATCCAAACATGTGCAAGTGTTGGATAGTACATCAAAGATGATCCTTTTGAAACTTCTCAAGGGAACTTTCAAAGCCAATTTTAGTCTGGACTGTAGATCATTCCACGACCAAGGGCCGAAGAAGGCCAGACATTTTTTACCCCCCTCGGATTTGAATGCTGGTACTACACACCGCAGCCAAGCATTTGACCTGAGGTTTAGGCCGTTTTGGACCAGGTCGAATTTGGATGAAATGTAAGACGGCAGGTCACCCAGAATTACTTTATAAATGAAAATATGGCAATGCTGAAGCCTGCGAGCTGCCAATGAGAACCAACCGACTGCAGCAAACAACGTGCAGTGATGTGTTCTGAAAGGTGCATTTGTTATGAATCTCAATGCAGCATGGTACAAGGGATCCAATTTGGTCAAGGTTGAGGAGCAGGCAAACCTATAAATGGTATCACCATAATCCAATTGGGACAGAAAGAGACCAATGACCAGTTTTTTACGAGCTGAACAAGCAAAACAATCCTTCAATCTGTAGAAGAAACCCAGAGTGAATTTAAGCTTTTTGCACAAGGAATCAATATGACATTTGAA
The DNA here is from genome assembly GCF_964188405.1 of Protomyctophum parallelum. Taxonomy (NCBI): domain Eukaryota; kingdom Metazoa; phylum Chordata; class Actinopteri; order Myctophiformes; family Myctophidae; genus Protomyctophum; species Protomyctophum parallelum. Next base: position 44,074,199 of record NC_139697.1, on the reverse strand, counting down.
AATACCAAATTTGAAAATACCAAAACAAAATGTAAAAAATGTGGCAGAGAGAGACAGAGTGAGAATGGAGGCAAAGGAGATGGTTGGGCTTCCACACGACCTAGCACCGAAGTGATCAGGCAGTAGTAGTTTAGTAGTAGCTTGAGCAAATGTAAAGCATCTTATGAGTTAATATTTAGCAAAATAGTTAAGTGACTATGGCATCGCATTGTAAAGACAATGCTGTGGTCACTAGCGAAACAGTGCAGTCACTACCGAAACACTGGTTTTATGAGTTATCAAACAATATATTAAGATCACGATTGGTTAGTTGTATGTGTAATGTCAACTACCAATAATGCAATATTCTTATAGTAAAATGTATAAAGTTGATTATATTGATTTCAATCAATATAATCAACTTTATACATTTTACAAAGAATATTGCGTTAAAATTTTGATTACTCTCAATAATTCAACATACATTTACAGTTTAAATGTATTCAATTGTGGAACCCCATAAATTCTTAAAAATGGTCTACAGGGGGGAATAAAAAATATAATGAATTTGAACAAATTCGGTAGAATGGCCCATATATGTATAGTTTCATTATATAGATATATACTGTTACGTTCTTAGCTTCCTCATGTTTCGTGTGTGTTCGTGTTGTTTTGTGTGTGATGTATTGCCATGCTTTTCGTTCGTTCTTAATGTAAATCGCTCTGGATTAAGAGTGTCTGCTAAATGCCTAAATTGTAATAAATTGCAAGATACTGCACTTGACTGAGGTAGCCTACTGATGCATTTACATTGCTGACACATGGCAAAGGCCAGGTCTGGGTTGGTATGGGTGTTCCATTGTGCAGAGTGGAAGCTTCTTTTGGGTCAAACAACGGTAGTGTGTTGGCGTTAGAGGCCCATTGGCGAGGGAGGGCAGAATCCATTTCTTGCGACCGACGGTCCGTCGCGACGCACCGTCGGCCGCTCGGTCCGTCGGTCCGTCGGTCCGTCGCGACGGTACGTCGGTCCGCCGGTCCGCCGGTCCGTCGGTCCGTCGGTCGTAACTCTGTCATTTCTCTACCGTTTTGGACGGGGGTGGGCTCATTTGAATCGTGTGGCCCCCCCGGGGGCGTCTATGGGGGTCTCGAGGTTCGGGGACCCCTGGGGACCCCCAGGGACCCCCAAATGGTAACTCTGTCATTTCTCTACCGTTTTGGACGGGGGTGGTCTCATTTGAATCGTGTCGCCCCCCTGGAGGTTTCTTTGGGGGTCTCAAGGTTCGGGGACCCCTGGGGACCCCTGGGGACCCCCAGGGACCCCCAAATGGTAACTCTGTCATTTCTCTACCGTTTTGGACGGGGGTGGTCTCATTTGAATCATGTCGCCCCCCTGGAGGTTTCTTTGGGGGTCTCAAGGTTCGGGGACCCCTGGGGACCCCCAGGGACCCCCAAATGGTAACTCTGTCATTTCTCTACCGTTTTGGACGGGGGTGGTCTCATTTGAATCGTGTCGCCCCCCTGGAGGTTTCTTTGGGGGTCTCAAGGTTCGGGGACCCCTGGGGACCCCCAGGGACCCCCAAATTTTAACTCTGTCATTTCTCTACCGTTTTGGACGGGGGTAGTCTCATTTGAATCGTGTCGCCCCCCTGGAGGTTTCTTTGGGGGTCTCAAGGTTCGGGGACCCCTGGGGACCCCCAGGGACCCCCAAATGGTAACTCTGTCATTTCTCTACCGTTTTGGACGGGGGTGGTCTCATTTGAATCGTGTCGCCCCCCTGGAGGTTTCTTTGGGGGTCTCAAGGTTCGGGGACCCCTGGGGACCCCCAGGGACCCCCAAATGGTAACTCTGTCATTTCTCTACCGTTTTGGACGGGGGTGGTCTCATTTGAATCGTGTCGCCCCCCTGGAGGTTTCTTTGGGGGTCTCAAGGTTCGGGGACCCCTGGGGACCCCTGGGGACCCCCAGGGACCCCCAAATTTTAACTCTGTCATTTCTCTACCGTTTTGGACGGGGGTAGTCTCATTTGAATCGTGTCGCCCCCCTGGAGGTTTCTTTGGGGGTCTCAAGGTTCGGGGACCCCTGGGGACCCCCAGGGACCCCCAAATGGTAACTCTGTCATTTCTCTACCGTTTTGGACGGGGGTGGTCTCATTTGAATCGTGTCGCCCCCCTGGAGGTTTCTTTGGGGGTCTCAAGGTTCGGGGACCCCTGGGGACCCCCAGGGACCCCCAAATGGTAACTCTGTCATTTCTCTACCGTTTTGGACGGGGGTGGTCTCATTTGAATCGTGTCGCCCCCCTGGAGGTTTCTTTGGGGGTCTCAAGGTTCGGGGACCCCTGGGGACCCCCAGGGACCCCCAAATTTTAACTCTGTCATTTCTTTACCGTTTTGGACGGGGGTAGTCTCATTTGAATCGTGTCGCCAACCTGGAGGTTTCTTTGGGGGTCTCAAGGTTCGGGGACCCCTGGGGACCCCTGGGGACCCCCAGGGACCCCCAAATGGTAACTCTGTCATTTCTCTACCGTTTTGGACGGGGGTGGTCTCATTTGAATCGTGTCGCCCCCCTGGAGGTTTCTTTGGGGGTCTCAAGGTTCGGGGACCCCTGGGGACCCCCAGGGACCCCCAAATGGTAACTCTGTCATTTCTCTACCGTTTTGGACGGGGGTGGGCTCATTTGAATCGTGTCGCCCCCCTGGAGGTTTCTTTGGGGGTCTCAAGGTTCGGGGACCCCTGGGGACCCCCAAATGGTATCTGTCATTTCTCTACCGTTTTGGACGGGGGTGGTCTCATTTGAATCGTGTCGCCCCCCTGGAGGTTTCTTTGGGGGTCTCAAGGTTCGGGGACCCCTGGGGACCCCCAAATGGTAACTCTGTCATTTCTCTACCGTTTTGGACGGGGGTGGTCTCATTTGAATCGTGTCGCCCCCCTGGAGGTTTCTTTGGGGGTCTCAAGGTTCGGGGACCCCTGGGGACCCCCAAATTGTAACTCTGTCATTTCTCTACCGTTTTGGACGGGGGTGGTCTCATTTGAATCGTGTCGCCCCCCTGGAGGTTTCTTTGGGGGTCTCAAGGTTCGGGGACCCCTGGGGACCCCTGGGGACCCCCAAATTGTAACTCTGTCATTTCTCTACCGTTTTGGACGGGGGTGGGCTCATTTGAATCGTGTGGCCCCCCCGGGGGCGTCTATGGGGGTCTCGAGGTTCGGGGACCCCTGGGGACCCCCAGGGACCCCCAAATGGTAACTCTGTCATTTCTCTACCGTTTTGGACGGGGGTGGGCTCATTTGAATCTTGTGCCCCCCCAGGGGGCGTCTATGGGGGTCTTGAGGTTCGGGGACCCCTGGGGGTCCTCAGGGGTCCCCGAACCTCTAGACCCCCATAGACGCCCCCGGGGGGGCCACACGATTCAAATGAGCCCACCCCCGTCCAAAACGGTAGAGAAATGACAGAGTTACAATGTGGGGGTCCCCAGGGGTCCCCAGGGGTCCCCGAACCTTGAGACCCCCAAAGAAACCTCCAGGGGGGCGACACGATTCAAATGAGCCCACCCCCGTCCAAAACGGTAGAGAAATGACAGAGTTACAATTTGGGGGTCCCCAGGGGTCCCCGAACCTTGAGACCCCCAAAGAAACCTCCAGGGGGGCGACACGATTCAAATGAGACCACCCCCGTCCAAAACGGTAGAGAAATGACAGAGTTACCATTTGGGGGTCCCTGGGGGTCCCCAGGGGTCCCCGAACCTTGAGACCCCCAAAGAAACCTCCAGGGGGGCGACACGATTCAAATGAGACCACCCCCGTCCAAAACGGTAGAGAAATGACAGAGTTACCATTTGGGGGTCCCCAGGGGTCCCCGAACCTTGAGACCCCCAAAGAAACCTCCAGGGGGGCGACACGATTCAAATGAGCCCACCCCCGTCCAAAACGGTAGAGAAATGACAGAGTTACCATTTGGGGGTCCCTGGGGGTCCCCAGGGGTCCCCGAACCTTGAGACCCCCAAAGAAACCTCCAGGGGGGGCGACACGATTCAAATGAGACCACCCCCGTCCAAAACGGTAGAGAAATGACAGAGTTACCATTTGGGGGTCCCTGGGGGTCCCCAGGGGTCCCCAGGGGTCCCCGAACCTTGAGACCCCCAAAGAAACCTCCAGGGGGGCGACACGATTCAAATGAGACCACCCCCGTCCAAAACGGTAGAGAAATGACAGAGTTACCATTTGGGGGTCCCCAGGGGTCCCCGAACCTTGAGACCCCCAAAGAAACCTCCAGGGGGGCGACACGATTCAAATGAGCCCACCCCCGTCCAAAACGGTAGAGAAATGACAGAGTTACCATTTGGGGGTCCCTGGGGGTCCCCAGGGGTCCCCGAACCTTGAGACCCCCAAAGAAACCTCCAGGGGGGCGACACGATTCAAATGAGACCACCCCCGTCCAAAACGGTAGAGAAATGACAGAGTTACCATTTGGGGGTCCCTGGGGGTCCCCAGGGGTCCCCGAACCTTGAGACCCCCAAAGAAACCTCCAGGGGGGCGACACGATTCAAATGAGACCACCCCCGTCCAAAACGGTAGAGAAATGACAGAGTTACCATTTGGGGGTCCCCAGGGGTCCCCGAACCTTGAGACCCCCAAAGAAACCTCCAGGGGGGCGACACGATTCAAATGAGCCCACCCCCGTCCAAAACGGTAGAGAAATGACAGAGTTACCATTTGGGGGTCCCTGGGGGTCCCCAGGGGTCCCCGAACCTTGAGACCCCCAAAGAAACCTCCAGGGGGGCGACACGATTCAAATGAGACCACCCCCGTCCAAAACGGTAGAGAAATGACAGAGTTACCATTTGGGGGTCCCTGGGGGTCCCCAGGGGTCCCCAGGGGTCCCCGAACCTTGAGACCCCCAAAGAAACCTCCAGGGGGGCGACACGATTCAAATGAGACCACCCCCGTCCAAAACGGTAGAGAAATGACAGAGTTACCATTTGGGGGTCCCTGGGGGTCCCCAGGGGTCCCCAGGGGTCCCCGAACCTTGAGACCCCCAAAGAAACCTCCAGGGGGGCGACACGATTCAAATGAGACCACCCCCGTCCAAAACGGTAGAGAAATGACAGAGTTACCATTTGGGGGTCCCTGGGGGTCCCCAGGGGTCCCCGAACCTCGAGACCCCCATAGACGCCCCCGGGGGGGCCACACGATTCAAATGAGCCCACCCCCGTCCAAAACGGTAGAGAAATGACAGAGTTACGACCGACGGACCGACGGACTGGCGGACCGGCGGACCGACGGACCGTCGCGACGGACCGACGGACCGACGGACCGACCGGCCGACGGTGCGTCGCGACGGACCGTCGGTCGCAAGAAATGGATTCTGCCCTTGCTGCCATTGGCTCTGTGTCACTCCATTTGATGATGTTTGGCTTCCCCAATCCTTGTATTGGGAATTGAAGTCCCCCTTTATAGAAGGCAGGCACATTTATTTGAGACATGCTTGTGAAGAGTCTGCATGCCTATGCTATTAACTCATTTTGGATTTTTTTCAGAAGAAGTTGGTGGAAGCTGATCTAGATCTTCTTCTAGGTGGTATTAGAAGAAGGTGGTGGAAGTTCATCTGCAGAAGACATATGATAATGTGAATTCAATTCACTCCTGCTGGTATTTGCACCTGCCATATATACAGGGGACTTCAATTCCCAACACAAGGATTGGGGTTACAACCCCACTGTCTTTGATTGTCTAAAGTCAAAGATAGTGAGTTAACAACCAATATATTAAGATCATGATTGGTTTGGTGTATGTGTAATGTCAACTACCAATATTGCAATATTCTTTGTAAAATGTATAAAGTTGATTATATTGATTTCAAATCAATATAATCAACTTTATACATTTTACAAAGAATATTGCGTTTAGATTTTGATTACTCCCAATAATTCAACATGAAGTTAAAATTTCAATTTAAATGCATTTAATTGTGGAACCACCTACCTAAACTCTTAAAAAAGGTATTATCTCATTTTGGATACAACATAAATCATTTCAGTTTTTCTCCTCTGGTGAAAAGTTGGAGGCTGCGCGATGGCAGTCCCTCAGTCAAATCTGGTCACATCTATACTCTTCTGTAGATCAGCTTCCACCAACATGGAAAGAGGTGGTGTTAGGACGTGTCAGAAAGAGGTGGTATTAGAAGGTGGTGGTATTAGAAGAAGTTGGCGGAAGTTCATCTGCAGAAGACATGATAATGTGAATTCCTTCACCCCTGCTGGTATTTGCAGCTGCCATATATACAGGAGACTTCAATTCCCAACACAAGGATTGGGGTTACAACCAAACATCATCAATTGGAGAGACACAGAGCCAATGGGCCTCTAGCAGCAACACACTACTGTTGTTTGACCCAAAAGAGCCCCCAAGCTTCTTACAGTATAGTATCCATACAGTATAGCAAGCCAAATAAATATAAAACTTTTTTGATAATGATTGGAACGGCCCAGGGTTTCCCGTCTGCTTTAATTGCCAGCCAGCCAGCCAGCCGTGAAACAGCCTTCGGTTTTAGCGCTCCATTTACCTGGAATCAATTACAATAGACTTCAATAATGGACTCCATGATGTCATTGCATGGGGCAATTTATAAACTTGCAAGCTAATCTTGTTTTCATTTGTTACCGTTTAAAATGAGATGACAGTATTGTTTTCACACCGTTCTATGCTTGTTTTTACTGTATATAACACATTTCATGCTGCTGTTCTTATTTTTAATATTACACTGCTTATGTATTATGCCTTTTGTAATCTTGTAATACGCAGTTCAATGTATTTCCAAGAAAAGAAGGACGTACTCACAGTTTGTACTTAAGTAAAAGTACAGTATCATTACCAAATCGTATACATAGTCTGGTTTGGTATTCAAGAATTACTCGAGTAAAAGTACAAAAGTATTGGCACCAAAATATACTTAAAGTACTAATTGGATAAAAACGTCAAAGAATATATATGAAATAATATATATATATTCAAAGATTTGCACCACATTTTCACCATTCAAAACAAATAGCAGGTCTACAAGCTCGTAGCGGGTTCCCGTCCTGAATGGGTCAAGTAAATCATCCTTGTACTTAATTCTTCCACCACTGAATATAAAATATGATGCTGGGTGTTTGTGCACGGTTAGAGAGAGAGCAGGGGGTGCCGAGTGGTACTCACTGTGATGTCCATCCTGTCTGCGCAGTGGGTCCTTGGTGCTCTGTCTGCGCAGTGGGTCCATGGTGCTCTGTCTGCGCAGTGGGTCCTTGGTGCTCTGTCTGCGCAGTGGGTCCTTGGTGCTCTGTCTGCGCAGTGGGTCCTTGGTGCTCTGTCTGCGCAGTGGGTCCTTGGTTCTCTGTCTGCGCAGTGGGTCCATGGTGCTCTGTCTGCGCAGTGGGTCCTTGGTGCTCTGTCTGCGCAGTGGGTCCTTGGTGCTCTGTCTGCGCAGTGGGTCGTTGCTGTGCAGGAGTAGCGAAGACATTGAGCGAGGTTTCCATAAACTGTGCCCTACACGTAAAAAATTAAAATAAAAGTTAAAAGATATACTGATGATAACAAAGTAAATAAGTAACCACAGCAAAATCCCAAACAAGCAGTAATGTGTGTGTGTGTGTGTGTGTGTGTGTGTGTGTGTGACTGTGTGTGTGTGTGTGTGTGTGTGTGTGTGTGTGTGTGTGTGTGTGTGTGTGTGTGTGTGTGTGTGTGTGTGCGTGCGCGTGCGTGCACAATATAACAAATCTACTTCAATGTGGCTACACAGTATATAAAAAATGGCAGGCAAGATAAGATAATAAGGTGACAAGTTTATAATTAGCTCTCCTATGAAAGGGCGGGTCGGACCGAGGACACCAACTATTATACCGAAATTATATTGGGGAAAGAAAAGGGGACAACTCAATGTATTATACCTCCTGTAAACCCTCTAGTGCGTGACTTAAACTTTAAATAGCCTATTTAGGGATTGGCTTCAGGTTTATCCAACAATACAATAGTTATTGTATAGTCAAGGCTAGCCCTCCAAGCAGAACCCAAATGCTACTGAAGTTTCTGACATTTGTTCGACCCAGTGCATTGGGTCCTGTTCCACTTCGTCCATGCCACCTGATTAAAACATTTACTGGCTCATGTTTACATGTTTACCGCCTCCCCGCGCTCTTTGACGATATTCTTCAGTATGAGGCTTTCTGAATATGTAAAGTATAAGTACCCATACATGCCGCTGCGAATATCTCCTGTGGCGCGGAAGCCGTTAAGTATTTTTAATATATGTTTGCCCGATTTGGAAGCTTGGATTCTTCTTTTCCTTCCTTGTTTATTGACACCTCATTGTACCGCCTATCTGGCTAGCTAGTGGCGCTATAGCTATGACACAACAGATCAGAGGCAGGGACGTAGCCTCACAAGCCAACCGCACACCGGGAGGCGGTACAATAAACGGTAAACAAACAAGAAGAAATAAAGCGACCAAATCGGTCAAACAAAGATTAAAAATACTTAACGGCTTCCGCGCCACAGGAGATATTCGCAGCTGGATGTATAGCTACTTAAAGTTACCGAATTCAGAATAACTCAAGGAAAATAATGGCGTCACATGCCGCGGGTCCTATTTTAGAGAGAATCTCCACTTCCGCATATAGGAATTTCCATACGAAAATACAGTAGTGAGCAGGGACCCAACGTAAAACTCAACAAAATATCAAAAAAGTTTTACGTAGGGTCCCGAAAGGGGCTAAGTCAAGGCAGTGGAGGTAAACATACACACCAATAAACACCCAAAGGTCCCAACAACAGAGGAAAGTCGTGTGCAGCAGGGCGGACCCGGCCATGAACAAGGTAACAGATTGTTACAGATTAGAGAAAACAATTAAAACGTGCCAGTATAGAAAACAACTCAAATGTCTACAGTAACTGCCTATACAAACTAAATGGATAACTCAATTTAACAACAACATAAATCCACAGCCAAATACAGATAATTCTGGGGGTCCTTGACATGAAATAGTTTGAGCACCACTGACATAGAAACAGTTTTTTCAGAAATATGTCATGATTTAGAAGACATTTGTAAAATCTGTTCTCAGGTCTAAATGGGTTAAGGAAACGGAAAAACACATTAGTTGCCAGCCCTGGTATAAGCAAACACTGCATTCAAATCATTATTAAAAGAACAAAAACTACTTTGATTTGCAGTGATACTACAGCACAATCAATGCGAGGGCAAGGCCGGGGACATAAACAGCACCACAGCTACAAGAAAAGACAGTGATATTACAAAACTAAAAGTGCATTTAAATACACAGATACAGGTAGAATGTACAACACATGTATGCTTTTTACCGGTATCTCCACGCCTCTATAGACACAGCAGCAGAGCACTTCATTTGTGGTCAACTCATTTGAAGACATTAATGTTGACACAGAATAAAGTGCTAAAACAACCAAAAGCCAGTGGCAGCATCAGCTGCAACAAACATTTTGGCCTACCATGCTTGATGAACAGTGAACACCATTCTGTCAAAATGGCTTCTTCTTCTTCTTCTTGTTTTACGGCAGTTGGCATCCAGTTGTTGGTGCATTACCGCCACCTTGTGAGTGTGACCCAAATCTTGGATCAGCCAACAACCAGACATCACCTCAGACAACAGCAACATTATGAAAATTACACAGATATAAGGTTAGTGTTCTATAGGGTTAACAAAACTCACTTTTTATTGAAGGATTGGGTTAATAAAGGAATTCTTACATTGGGCCCCTTATGAAAAGAATACTCTCTTAGGTAAATTGGTTGATGATCTACCGGTAGTTACAGAATCCGGCCTTCCCAGATCTACATTCTGGCAATATTTGGAATTGGGGTTTGAACTCACCATCTCCCGATCATGTGGCAGCATTCTAACACACTGAGCCACTGGGTCCAGACAATTCACACTGCTTTTTTGTTTGTTTTATGTGAGATCAGCCTAAGAGTCATAGGATTTTCTGTACAGCATTTCAACTGCCGAAAGCCTGGATTGAACCAGGGACCTTTAAATATTCAGTCTAATGCTCTTACCAACTGCGCTATTTCGGCTTGTAAGTGTCACATCCAGAATATATTTTTCAATGTTGATAGATAAAAAGCGTCTTATTTGTTTACAAACTAATGTCCAATGGTCAAGGTCTCATATTCTCCTGAACTTTGACCCAGGCCGGATTCATAATTGTCACCTTATGCTCCAGATCATCATTTTACTCTTAACCTACTGCCTGTTGTTCTCCTTATCATCTATAATGTCATGTCATTCATATGTTTATGGTCAAAATATGTTTTCATCTGTCCCATTTAATATCTTGTTGACTCCTTATTCAGTCTCCATGGGGTCTGCCTTCAGCCACAAACTTTCAATACTGTAGGCGCTGTTTTTAATTTGATATGCAGCTGCTGTGTTATCAGTCTAGTTTGACCTTGGCCTAGTAACTTGGTGCATGGAAAGAAGTTATCTACAGGTTGCCTGGTAACGCCTGCCTAGGCGCTGCCGCTCTCCAGGCTTCAATGGGCATCCCTGTGCGGGACAGAGGACATGAGCGCCATCCTCATCATCTAGGCGTTGGACTAATGAGGGAGCGCCAACACTGGTTTTGTCATCTGACATTGCGGACATGAAACATCTCCAGCCAATGAACTTGATATCAACCAATCTGACGTGATCTGCAGTATTTAGCCTGGAACAATACTGTGAAGAGGAGTTCAGTTCAGTTCAGTTCCGGAGTTTAGCTCAGCTTCGGTGATTCATTTGGAATCAACAATTGATTATTCTAAATTATATTGATGTAAATAATATTCTGAACCTGTAGCACATTCTCTATGTAAATTTACTATATACCTACTAAAATAATTGTTAAACCTTAAGCTCTCTCCGAAACTTATTTCATCCTGCCTCCAAATAATTTTTGTCTCCACCAGGCCGAAGGCATGGGGGGGAGAGTATGTTTTGCACTCCGTCCGTCCGTCCGTCCGTCCGTGTGTGTGTGTGTGTGTGTGTGTGTGTGTGTGTGTGTGTGTGTGTGTGTGTCCGTCCGTGTGTCCGTGAGCAGCTAATCTCGGCCACCGTTAACCCGGTCGATGCCAAATCTTGCACACACACTCCCTGGATGCCAACGATGAACCTCTGCCCCAAACTTTCCAGAAGGGCCTGTTATAGCGCCACCAGGAGGCCGCTTTGTGCAAAACAAGTTTTTGCACAGTACACCTACAGATTTTGTCCAAACATCACGCAAATTGGTACACAGTCTCTCTAGAGCCATTCAACCAAACCGGTCTTTCAGATTTCTCACACTCCATCCTGATTGGTTAAGATTGGCTTCCAAAGTTCACAGGAGTGCTCAGTTTCAAACAAAATGCTGCAAATCATGAACACATCGCGTGATTTCCGTGAAATTGTGCACCCACATTCCCACTAGGCCGAGGACGAAATGCCACATGAACAATTTCAACTCAGCCTCAAGGTGGCGCTATAACTGGCCGAAAAGTGTTTTTACCTCTAACTGCACGGATCTGTGGATAACTTTGTATGCCAACTCCCTAGAGGCCAAGGAAAAACCTTTGCCTGGAATTTTTCACATCTGCTCTTTATAGCGCCACCAGGAGGCCGACATATGTAAAACACATTTTCTATTATTACTCCTTCAGATTTTATCCAAATTTCACGCAAATCGCTATACACTATCTCCATAGTCATGTGATCAACACGGAGCGGCACCATTTCCCATCTTCCATCCTGATTGGCTAAGATTGGCTTCCAAAGCTCACACGATTCGTCCATTTCGAAAAAAGGCCACAAATCACAAACATGTGCAATTTCCGTTAAATTATACACGCACATTTTCACTAGGCCGAGGACGACATGCCACATTTTATTCCTCAAAATCAGCCTCACGGTGGCGCTATAACAGGCCAATTCCTGTTTTTAGCTATAACTGCATCGATCTGTATACAACTTATGTATGCACACATGGAAAAACATTGTACCTGCATCCCTCCAACACGAACCTCCGGCCCAAATCTTCCTCAACAGCCTGTTATAGCGCCACCATGAGGCCACAACCTGACCTGCCCTGGTGGAGACCTGTGCCGATTGGCACTTTGTCTAGTTCTTATTCTTATTCTTATTCTTATTCTTATTTTGCTTTTAAGAGAGATTTGTTTACACGTTTTCTTTATACTAATGTAGGGTTTATTATTGTGCACTTTCCGTTTTGGCAAATCCATGGAGAGTTCCGTAGATTTAGAGTTGTTCAGCTTTTTAGTCAGCCTGTATACAAGTGAACGGCAGTGTATTATAATGTATTATAATTGGTTTCACTATGGACATAGAAACGGTTATTTTTGTGTTTCATGTACAGTATGTAGGTGAATGGATTATGTTGGAGAGTGAGGGAGGTACTGATGGCTGGCAGTATGAGGGAGAGTGAAGGCTGAAGGGGTACTAATGGCTGGCAGTATGAAGGAGAGTGAGGGTGGTACTGATGGCTGACAGTATGAGGGAGAGTGATGGTGGCACTGATGGGTGACAGTATGAGGGAGAGTGAGGGAGGTACTGATGGGTGGCAGTATGAGGGAGAGTGAGGGAGGTACTAATGGCTGGCAGTATGAAGGAGAGTGAGGGTGGTACTGATGGCTGACAGTATGAGGGAGTTATTGATGGCTGGCAGTATGAGGGAGAGTGAGGGAGTTATTGATGGCTGGCAGTATGAGGGAGAGTGAGGGAGGTACTGATGGCTGGCAGTATGAGGGAGAGTGAGGGAGGTACTGATGGCTGGCAGTATGAGGGAGAGTTAAGGAGGTACTGAAGGCTGGCAGTGATGCGTGAATGACTGAATGCAGACATGCCTGTGAGATTGACAGATCTTTGCCCAGACCTGCCCCTCCTTCCTTATTGGATCACCTCGCCCACGCCCTGATCCCAATTGCTGGGCAATGATCCTGTTCTTCTACAAATGCTCAGTCAAACGTGTACTCTGGTGGGGACGGCGGCAGCTTTCAGTCAAACGTGTACTCTGGTGGGGACGGCGGCAGCTTTCAGTCAAACGTGTACTCTGGTGGGGACGACGGCAGCTTTCAGTCAAACGTGTACTCTGGTGGGGACGACGGCAGCTTTCAGTCAAACGTGTACTCTGGTGGGGACGACGGCAGCTTTCTGTCAAACATGTACTCTGGTGGGGACGTCGACGGTAGCTTTCGCAGCAGACACTATTTCCTCTAAAATGTAAACCGGCGTCCTGAAGCCATATTGTCTAAACGGGGGGAAAAAAGAGCAATAATAAAAATTATACTTAAGTATAATTATTAAAGGAGCTACTGAGGGGGGGTGATCCCATGGTTGGACCTGGCTGACGGGACGCGCTGATGTTAATTTGTACTGTTGGCTGTGTGTCAGTGCTCCAATGATATAACACAGGCAGGTCTTCATGCTTTTTAAAGATTTATTGCTTCACCCGTTCAGTGTTCACCATAGTACAGCATCTGTGTGATTTCATAGACGGACCATAATTAGACACAAACGATGAATAATATTTCAGACTGACAAATGTTTTGCGCCACAGTATTTGAACAGCATAACGTACCTGCGGTCAAAAACCATTGCCCTTCCGGGTCAAGCCTCCCTACCAATGCCAGTGAAGCAGACGCTTATAAAGCCAACAGCGCCACCCCATGGTCACAAATTAATTTAGACAATTACACTCATTTGGCCGTTACAATAATTATCAATACTGCAATTTAGTTGAGTAAAATTATTATCTATTTAAAGATTTCAAATGTATAAAAATGTTTAGAAAATAGCAAATCCACAAGCTCACAATGCGTCAACCAATACCCCCATGCCCTATACCCCCATTTTATATTGTAAAATCACTGTTCATTTTCATTTCATTTCATAATCACATTTAATTCCAATAGAATTTAGCTGGGGACCCCCTGGAACTCTCTCAAGGACCTCTTTGGACCTCTGTGTGAGGCATGTATTCATCAAGCAGAGGCAGCAGTGGTGAAAACATTTTGGTTGATTTTGTCCACTAGAGGGCGCCAGACCTCAGATCTTCATCAGATTTTCTGGACACATTACTGTAGGGTTTTACCCCTTAATTACCAAGATATTAAGAGTGGGTTAATAATAAATGACATAAGCGATCATTTGCCTGTATTTGTAACATTCAACAGTCAAATAAAGAGTAAGAGAGAGGAAAATTGCCACAGATATGTTAGGGTAAGAACGGAGGAATCAATAAATAAATTAAGAAATGACCTCTTAAATGAAGAATGGAAAGGAGTGTATACAGAAGGGGTAAATGATGCATATGAGTCATTTTTGAATTGTTTTCTATTACATTATGATAAACGGTGCCCAATAACACAGTGCAGAAATAAGAATAGGTACTGTAAGGCCCAATCCCAATCCACTCCCTTGCTGACTCAATGAGCCCTCACTGACTTAGCTGCGCGTTCATGTGAAGTCTGCGAGGGCTTGAGGGATGTCCCATTTGAAATCGGTAAGTCAGTGAGGGCTCAGCCCCGCCCCTTTATGTGCCCTTTGCCAAAGTCAGCGTCGATGCTGACTTTAGGCTGACTTTGGCAAATAAATTACCCACAGTTCATAGCGTTACCAGTGGAATGAGGGGGATCCTCCGAACGTCAATAATTTAGGTATGCAAATTAGTTATGTATCGCGATTAGAATGTCAACAAACACAATAGTGCTTTCTTACTGTTCTCAAAAGGAGACGGAGTGGAAGGATATAGGCTATATATTTAATAACAATAATAATATTAAGGGAAACATGATGAGAAATGACTAATGAGCAAAGTAAAAGAATATGGAAATGAAATGTATAATGCACATTATTATATATGAATATTACAACTCATATCACACAGGAAAGTGTATTTATTAAACTAATAATAAAACGATCATCTTAAATACTAAAATAGACATGATAGACATGTATAAATAGGCTAAGCATGTAGGTAGGCACTGGCTGTGAATGAGGACAGTTTGTATAAAGTGATGCAAAGTGTCATGAATGGCGGACTCATCTTCAAAGTGCTGTCCCATTTCTTTCACAACAATTTGGAGCCCTTGCAGCCTCTCACCCTCAAGCACTTACAGCTGACGTCACTAAAGTCAATGAGGGTTCAGGGCTCAGGGCTTGAGGGAGGCAATTGGGATTGGGCCTAAGAGCCATTTGAGCCTATCTTTGCCTATCTATGTTGCCATGGTTACAGGGAGGGAGGGTATTTAACCCTGGGCTGGCCCTAATTAGTCTCAGGTGTTGCCAGTGGCAGAGGTAAACCAGTTTTTGACTGTGTTCATGAGGGCTGGTGATCTGTATCCTATCCTGTGCGTTTGATGATTTAATGTTATGTTTATTTTGTATGACAAAGTATAGGACTTTAAGCAGCTAATAAATATAGTTTAATTTCTACTTGACGGACACTTTTGGACATCAGTTATTTGATCACACGTCTGAACTTCCTCGGCAACCAGTATCACCCAAGTATAGGGACTTGGGCGTTACAGGTACAATAACAAGCCCTGGCTAACAAAAGGTTTACAAAATGCATGCAAAAAGAAAAACAAACTTTATGGAGATTTTATGAAATTCAGGACAAAGTCGGCTGAAAATAAATACAAGGTGTATAAAAATAAATTGGTAATCATAATGAGACAAGCAAAGAAAGAATACTATAACAAAAGGTTAGAAGAAAACAAAAATAATCTTAAAGGTACTTGGAAAATCTTAAATCAGGTAATAGGGAATAAGAATACATCCACAGAATTGCCCACTTATTTTACTAACAAGAAAGTGATAGAAAATATAAATGAAGTGGTGAATGAATTCAATTATTTTTTTGTTAATATAGGGCCAAGTCTGGCCAATTCCATTCCACAACATGCTGGGCAAAATGAAAATGATGTAGTGGAAGGGGGAAGTAGAATAATTCAGTCCATGTTTCTGGGAGAAGTGAGTGAAAATGAAATGAAATTATTGTAGCTAAATCAAAGAACAAAACATCAACTGATTGTGATGGGATAGATATGATCATTGTGAAGAAGACTATTGACTGTATAATTGAACCTTTAAATTATATCTGTAATCTTTCTTTTAGTACAGGAGTTTTCCCAGACAGGATGAAGATGGCAAAGGTTATACCACTTTTTAAAACAGGAAATAAACAAGATTTTACTAATTATAGACCAGTGTCGCTGCTTTCCCAGTTTTCTAAAGTGCTTGAAAAACTGGATTAATTTATTGAAAATAATAAGTGAGAGTCAGTCTTTCAGACTAATCGGTCCACAGCTCTGGCACTCATGAAAATAAACGATGAAATAACAACAGCGATAGACAATCATAAACACACAATAGGGGGTCTTTATTGACCTCAAAAAAGCGTTTGATAAATTAAAAAGATGGTTTAATAAAAATAAATTATCATTGAATTTGAAAAAAAAAAACAAGTTTATGATTTTCTCTAATATGAAAAAGGATGAAATTATTCTCTCTATAGATGGAGTGAATATTGAAAGAGTGAATGAATTTAGGTTTTTGGGTGTTATATTATAGATGAAAAATTATCATGGAAAAATAAATCATATAGCATATATAAAAGCCAAGGTGGCAAAAAGTATTTTTATTTTGAACAAAGTAAAATATGATTTGCATACAAAGTTATTGAGGATGTTGTATTGTACACTGGTTTTACCATATTTTATTTACTGTTTGGAAGTAGGCCTATGGGGCAACTCATTCAAGAGTAATATGACTCCCTTGATTATGTTACAAAAAAGAGCGTTAAGAAATTGAATCATGTATAAAGAAGATTTCAGAGCACACACCAATAGACTTTTTATGTTATCAGGGGTTTTAAAAATCATGGATTTGGTTGAATTACGAACATTACTGGTGGTGTTCAGAGCGAAAAACAGATCATTACCAACACAGTTACAGAAGTCATTTGTGTTTAGCTCAGAGGATGAGGACCATAGAAGAAGACATGATTTTAAACATCTGTTCGCTCGGACTACACTAAAACAAATTTTAGTGCACTTCTGTTACAGGTATAAAGTTATGGAATTCACCAAACCAGGAATTGAAGAGTTGTACAACAGTGTTTCAGTTTAAGAAAGTGTTTAAAAAGGAAAAGATTATGAAACATGAATTAGAAGGTTAGATATAAGTGTTATTTTGTTCCCTCAGCGTTGTTTTTGTTCCCTCAGCGTTGTTTTTGTTTGTTCTCTTGTTGAGCTCTATGTTCTTTTGTCTTTGTGGTTTTCCTTCTTGATTTTGTTGTTTTCCTTCTTTTTTATTTGATGTAATCATGGTGATATAAAATGTATGGTTGGTAGCAGCATCATTTAGATGTTTTTTTTTTTTAAATGATAGGGGCAGGTATAAATAAGATTTATCTTCTTCCTGCTCCAATTTTCTTTTCTGCTATGGAATATGTAAAAAATTATGTATAAAGTAAAATGAATACAATCATGTAAAACCATAACTGAAATGAAATAAATAAATATGAAATTAAGTTAAATGAAACCATGGATCTATTCCTGTGGTTGGTTTCTTTGTGTTGGTTAAACATGCTGTTGTACAGCATTATAAATGTGAATCTCTGTATTGAAGCAAAAATAAAATGATGAGAAAAAAAGAACATGTCCTATCTCCATCTGTAGCTAACCAGGGTTGGGCCTGGTTGTGTGTAAGCTTCAGCATAAGTCCTTTTACACTTGGTTGCATGCTGAAAATAGCAGATCTACAAGCTCACAATGCGTTGCACACTTGTAGATCGGCTATTTTCAAGTGTAAAAACAGTCATTACGTTAAGGCCCGCCAAAATACATTTTAGTAGACTAAATCAACTGTAGATTTAGATTTATTTACATCGCATACATATAAAGTAGTTCTCATGAAACATGCGTAAGCTAAGAACGTAAAAGTGGAACATCTAGCTATACATATTTACTATACTGTCCTATACATATATACTATAAAGTGCTGTGACTACATACAATGCAATTCTAGTGCCGTCTACATAACATGCTATAAGTCAATCAAATGCTATCTAAGTCTACAAAGTGTTATCTAAGGGGGTAGGGTAAGTGCTACGGGCCATGATGTTGTCTGAAAAGGTGGGTTTTCAGACTACAGTTTTAGTCATGGTCTCTTCAATACTTCTCATTTAGTTTAGTCACATTTCAGTCACCTGGAATGTTTTAGTGTTAGTCTAGTTTTAGTCGACTAAATATCGTAAGATATTAGACGACTAAATCTGCAGTTGATTTAGTCGACTCAAATGTATTTTGGTGTGCCTTAATTGATGCCGCCATAATGACTGTTTTTACACTGCTGCGCCGCGTTGTGAGCTTGCAGATCGGCTATTTTCAGCATGCAACCAAGTGTAAAATGACTTATGCTGAAGCTCACAGATACTCTTACTTAAGTTACTGGTATTCTCAGCGAAAGGCCGGCGGCCGACGGGCACAGGTCGCGTACACACTGCACAGTATTTGCTCCGATTATGCTGCCGGGGAGCATTTTTGGTGCTCGCCGAAAAAACTCCCGATCTGACGCAAGACCGGGCTTTGATTGAGTTTAGCTTGCTGTGTGTGAAAGGAGCTGCGAGAAGATCCAGCGCTGATAAAAGCGCTCGCTGACGCCTTCCCGAGCGTTGCTGAATATCACTAATATGTGAGCCACATGCATGCCATTGCCAGCCTCTCCTGGCTTACACTTACAGTACATCTGTTAATACACTTGTACTGTCAGTCATAAGCAGTAAAACTCCTGTTTTTATTCATAGACAAATAGTTTGTAGTAATGCTTGTATTACCGGGCCCCAAAACCAATGCTTTAAAGAGATCTTTCCTTTATAGATCATTGTCTCTTTGGAATAATCTGCCTCCAAACCTCTGCATTTACAGTAAATGTAGCTTTCAAAAAGCATCTACATTTGCATTTTACACTGAAGTGTTTTTGTATTGTAGTTTACTGTCCTTTTTTACCATAATCATGTAAGTTCAGCTATTTGTATTTGTTGGTCTGTGTTTTCTATACCTGTATTGTGTGTTTGCAGCAGTGGCTCAGCGGTAGAGTGACCGGATGGTAACCGCAAGGTTGCCAGTTCGATCCCTGTGGGCTCCCCCAGAGTTAGTGTCAAAGTGTCCTTGAGCAAGACTCTGAACCCCTAATTGCTCCTGATGTGCTGGTTGGTGCCTTGCATGGTTTCCTCTGTCATTGGTGTGTGTGAATGTGTGTGTGAAAAGGGTGAATGTAATGCACAGTCTATGTAAAGGTGTGTGAATGTGTGTGTGAATGGGTGAATGTAATGCACAATCTATGTAAAAGCCACTTGGATAAAGGCGCTATATAAATGCACCATTTACCATTTATCTGAGTACTAAGATTTAATAATTTAGTTTTTGTATGTTTTTTCTGTGGATCCCAGGAAGCCTAGCTGGTTGCCATGGCACCAGCTAATGGGGATCCTTAATGCAAATCAAATCAAATTCAGTGCATGAATACACTCAATGATTAGTAGTCTTTGGGGTGGGTGTGTTCCATGTGATATCCTAATCCTATCACACATCTTGTTGATGAGTTTCACTTTGTTGAACTTTGCCCAGCAGACGTGCTGTGACACTGTGGTATTTTAATCAATATTGTATACAATAATTTCTTGTTTTATCTCCTTTCCTTGACTCCCCCCCAACCTCAATTTAACTTTAATTGATTATTTCTCCTTTAATAATACCTCTAATATTTACAAGCGACTGCAACGTGTGTGTGTGTGTGTGTGTGTGTGTGTGTGTGTGTGTGTGTGTGTGTGTGTGTGTGTGTGTGTGTGTGTGTGTGTGTGTGTGTGTGTGTGTGTGTGTGTGTGTGTGTGTTGCCAGAATTTGAGAGACAATGACATCAAACCAATATTATTTAATTATGGGTTGAAAGACAACTGTGTGCACACCCTTAGTCTTAAAGGACCACTTCACCACTTTTCACTAATAATCATGATAAAATGGCACGATTTTTTTCTACTCAGTCTGTGTCTCATAGGAAAGCTGTGGGCAGTTTAGAAACCGTCTTCCAGTGACATCATCATTAGGCAGATTATTTTTTAAACAAGATTTCTTTACAAAAAAATTCATTATCGTGAGAACAATGGCTTCCATTTTCGCATTGCAACTTTTCAGGACTAGAAAGCCTGCAGTTTCTATTAGCTTGGATTCCCCATCGATGATGTCACTGGAAGACGGTTTCTGAACTGCCCACAGCCCTCCTATGAGACACAGACTGAGTAGAAAAAAATTGTGCCATTTTTTCATGATTATTAGTGACGACCTATTATATGAAGATATGTTGAAAAGTGGTGAAGTGGTCCTTTAAAGACCTTTTAAGCGTTTCGATTTGTGACAAATCATGACAACAAACAACAAATAATTACAAAGAAGGAAAAACAACAAAAAAAGTGTTGTAACCTGCTGTTTTTGTCTACTTTCTAATTATTTGTTCGGCCCAAAACATTGTGTTTATTGTCATGATTTGTCACAACAAGAGTTGGCTTTGTCCGCGGCGTAAACGTCTTTAAATAAATACTTTTTGAAAAGTCTGAGGAAAATGAACGGAGAATTATTTTCCGGGTCTCTCGAGGGGGCGGGACTGCGACGCTCTCTTACACTAATGTTGATAACTGTAATCATATCTCCTTTGTGTCTCCTATACACTAATATTGGTAACTGTACATGACAGTTCTGTCAGACCTGGTACTAATTTAGCAGCCCTCCTCTGAAGCTTGTCTATTTTTCTCTATATTGGCCTATTTGATTTTGTAAGAGCAGCAGACTGAGCTGCAGATTCATGATGAGATCTCATCAAGGATTTCGGTGTAAATTATTCTTTACCTAAACGTAAAAATGTTCTAATTATCCCAAACATGGAGTTTGCCTTTTTTTGTTTTAGTTTTTTAACTTTTTCAGAGATATACGTTTGAAATTCTAGTGAATTATCAACAACCACCTCTATGTCCTTTTCTTCCTCTACTTGATGAACCACCAAATCTACAACTGTAGAATTATCCAAGTTGTTCCTGTTTTTTTTTTATGTGCTGGATTTATTTCCAGTAACTACCCGTCACACAAGTTGCTGGACAGCGGTGGCCGAACGGTTTGCGGAGCGGTCTTGATATCGGAAGGTCGCTATAGTTCGTATCCCCGGACCGGCACGTTAAAATTACCACAGTCGAAGTGCCCTTGAGCAAGGCATTGAACCCCTACCATGAAATGTTCTATGAGCAGGGCCTGGCTGTAAACAAGTCCTTGAGCTTAGTCCAGTTACCCTGGGTAAACATGGTAACTTTGCTTTACTTTGCTGGTACTATGGTGATCTGCCTGAAGTTGAGCTTTGTCAGTTTCCTTGGTAATACTTCTAAACATGTTTGGGTCATCCGCAAAACGTTAGACATCAGATTGTATCTCACTTGGTAGATCGTTTAAATAAATATGAAAACATGCAGCTACACCTTCACTGCGTCCTGCAGGCTAACATTCCACTGATATTATTGATTTCAGCTGCTACAATTCCACCTCCTACAACCCTGCTACAATATAATACTGATATTAATATTATTATTGATTTCAGTTGTTACAATTCCAAACATGCAAACATGATCAGTTTTATTACTTTACTGTATTTGTTCATTTGGACGTTAAAGTGCATATTAACACATTTAGTGCCGGAAGTGCCTTCAAAATAGAAGCTCTGGGTGCCAGAGTTGTCTGATCGCTTTTACTCTGAAAGCCATGACCCGGAAACACTTTCCTAAAAAAAGTTGACTTTACAAAGAGACCTCAGATCCCTGATCATCTTAATATATTTTTTACGCTCCAAAAAGCGTTCATATTTTGCGGGAGAGACGGATGAGGAGCAGAAATGAAGCGCCAGCATATCGATCCATTCATCACCACGGAGAGCGCCTTGGATTAGGAGATACGAGTCATTCTTTCCGCCGCGCTAACATGGGAGTCAATGACAAGCTGAGCGTTAGCATAGGGCAAGCGAAAAGCGAAATGCGTTTATTGTGTTTATTTAATTAAATTAAATAAACACATATTTAGTCATGATTCCAATTCAAATAATATTTTTTTTGCTACAGTATATTATACTGTAGCAAAAATGGCAGATCTACTGCTCAAAACGCATCTTGAGCTTGTACTGTATATGAGCTATTTTTGCTGCTTTTGTGTGACAGAATGACAAAGTATTAATATTATTATTTATTTTTTTCACTTTTACATACATTTCTGGCGTGTGACAAACTGTAAGGATATTGTGACGATAACTTTTAACCCAAAGTCCAGAAGGCACTGCATGTCGATGCAGAGATGAATGAATTAAAGTCCTACAATGACTCAACTCATGATCAAACAGACTTTGGTCACCACACGTGACTTCCTACGATGACAATCAATCAACTCATCAAAGGCCGGAGTGATTGGCTTTGTTGTTGCCATGTTGAGACTTCCACACTGTGGGAGGAGCTTCATTGGTTCGTTTGCCCAACTGGCCTTATAAAGAAGCTGCTCATCGTCAAAGGACATTATCAGCTCATACCTGACACTGTGACTGACTGAGACTCTGACACATTCAACTCTTACATTTAGTCATTTATAGCTGACACTGTGACTGACTGAGACTCTGACACATTCAACTCTTACATTTAGTCATTTATAGCTGACACTGTGACTGACTGAGACTCTGACACATTCAACTCTTACATTTAGTCATTTATAGCTGACACTGTGACGGACAGACATTAAGTCATCTCAGACATCAGAAGCGTTGTGGATTCATCAGGACTTGTGACAGGTAAGTGCTGTTGATCACGCTGTGCAAATTTAATGGAATTCAACTGAATTCAACCACTGTTTATTTTCACAGCAAATGTATGTAGTTTTAGTCATGGTCTTTTTAATACATTTAATTTTAGTCATAATGTTAGTCATGTGAAATGTTTTAGTTCTACTTTTAGGCTACTATTAATATAAGGTTTTAGTCAACTAAATCTACAGTTTCTTTTGCCACAATTGCTGATTTTACACTTGTAGATCTGGTATTTTCAGAGTGCAACTGCAACCCAAAAAAAAGTATTTTTGTTCTACTTAGCCTCGGAAACCCAGATGTTTTTATTTAAGTTTTTTATTCCACGAGTCCCTCCCTAAAATGTTAGTCTAGTTTTTCCTTGTTGACAAAATTATCTGAATATTTAGTCTTAGTTTTAGTGCTCATAGGTTAGCTTTTATTACGTTTTTGTCAGTGAAAAAAAGACGAACATTTTGTAATTAATTAATTAATTAGCTTAGTTATTTTTGGAGGACTGGAGCACTTGCTTTTTAAAATTACATAATTACTCAAAAGTATATGATTTATATTCATAAAAAAGAACCAAACTTGCAAATTACATTATCTTTTTCATATGTCAGCTGTTTTACTATTTTACCCCCAAATTCAGAGTTAATTTGCTAATTTGATATTTGGTTCTGTACCAAGTCTGCTATTTTCCTCCTTTAAATCCAACGTGTTTGTCGGAAATATCCGATCTATAAGTTCAGATCGATGTAGTGTCGGCTTGTATATTGTCTATAGACAACCAAAGTCCTGACGTCATTCGCTCATCCCCTGGTTTGCGGAAGTAATTTCTCTATGGAGAATAACATTGGGTCATCTTAGAATCGTCTCACAAGTCACAGTTTCTGACCGAGGCCATGGCAATCAACTGGCAGAGGCAGAGGATGGAAATTGCACAGGTGTGAGGTGAGGGGATTTAGGCTTGATTAGGCCCACTGGCAAAGCCTGAGCAGAGCCTTTTGTGGTGGTTCTGGAGAACCGTGGGTCCGACCGACTCGATACCGGGCACTGCACTCCCTGCGGGGGTGTGGAACACGCGTGTCGACTTAGAAGTCGGTGGGGAAAGCGGTTCTCGAGTTACGTGCATTACAACCGTACACACACATTTATAGTAGGAATGACCAGAGCGGTCCCAGAGTCTTAGGTCACATTCTCACCTAATACTTCGGTAGACTCAGAACCGTATGGGCGGGGAAAGGGGATTCTTGCATATTTAATTGGCTGCGGTTTGCCTTCACACTGTCATTCGCAGCAATTGGAAACGCAGCAGGGGGGACCTTTATCAATGTGTTCCGTTCATAAACTATAGCCTACACAGTGAAATCTATGGTGATAAAATTACACTCATAACGTGCATGTGTCGTGCCGCCTGGGACCCCCCCCCCCCCCCCCTCTCTCTCTCTCTCTCTCTCTCTCTCTCTCTACGCACGCAGCCGCCACACACTGTTCTTTTGGGCATGGAGGCACAGCGCGCTGCATGAGCGCACTGATATAACTCCCCAGTCCCACACAGTGACAGCACTCCATGTTTACGGCACGCACAGACAGACAGACAGAATATTATGTAGGCTATAATACACTGCAGTGTTTTTATGTGTTTTCTTAAGCAATTGATTAATGTAGCCTACACGTCCTCATTTCGATCAGGGCTTCAGTCTCCTTATTCCACCACGTCTATCCACAGTAACGGGACATCTTTGCGCTGCGTAAAATATGCCTTAGCCGTCTCCAACTGTGTTCAGCTCCTCACCCGCCACATTATGTTTGCTTCATTTCCTTTATTTACTGCGGATTGCATTCACACCTGCACCGAATCGTAGTCAAGTGCGATTCGAAGCGAAGCGAAACCCACGTTTTTGGACGGAGTAAAATGCGGTTATTTGCTGCGCATTAGGATTCGAATGAGCCTTCACACCTGCCAAACGAAGCGCACTTTCTGACAATGCGCAGCAGGATTCGTTTTAATCGCAGCAAAGCTCTCTGGTATGAATGCGACCTTAATGCAGGGCAGAATGTAGCATTAGGGCTATGGACCAGAGCGGTCCCAGAGCCTTAATGCAGGGCAGAATGTAGCATTAGGGCTATGGACCAGAGCCGTCCCAGAGCCTTAATGCAGGGCAGAATGAAGCATTAGGGCTATGGACCAGAGCCGTCCCAGAGCCTTAATGCAGCCAGTACATATCCTCTCTCCCTCTCTTCAGTGAATAATGGCCCAGTCCAGCTCCAATGCAGTCGATCTAACAGTGATGGATGAGAGCAGTTTGGAGCCGACCTGGAAGGTGATTGGTGCAGGTGGATTTGGTCAAGTCTGGAAGGTGGGGCATCGTCAGTGGGGATGGGACGTTGCTGTGAAGATATTGGGTCTTGATAACGGGTAAGTAGAAAAGTGCTGGAAAGTAACTAAGTACTTAAACTTAAGTAACATTTTGAGGTACTTTTACGTTACTGTACTCCGAATTCCAATTGTCAACCCTAGTGTCATGTATGTCATCATGTGTCATCTTCAGATCAACCCTAGTGTCATGTATGTCATCATGTGTCATCTTCAGGCGTTCGAATGATGATTTAGTCCGTGAGGCTGACTCTATGCTATGTGCACAGTGCCCCCATGTCCTGAGGACCATGGGAGTCTTCAGGGGAATAAGATCCGGAACGGCCAATGTAACTGTGGGTCTGGTCATGGAGCTGATGGAGAGAGGATCCCTCGTCTCCTTGCAGGTAAGCCTTTTACCTATTTATGGTTTATTAATTTAAAAATAATAATAACTAGTCCATTCCCTTACAAAGTATATGTGCAATGTTTGGGTTATGCCCTTTGCACAGAATATCACAGAATATCAAAGTAGGCCTATATCAGGTATTACTTGGTTCCTGCAACAGTTCCAAGACACACACCAGGGCTCCAGTCTAAGGGAATTCCGACGTCTCTGGGACCTAAACATATGTATTTGGGACCTAAACATATGTATTTGGGACCTAAACATATGTATTTGGGAACCTAAACATATGTATTTGGGACCTAAACATATGTATTTGGGACCTAAACATATGTATTTGGGACCTAAACATATGTATTTGGGACCTAAACATATGTATTTGGGAACCTAAACATATGTATTTGGGACCTAAACATATGTATTTGGGACCTAAACATATGTATTTGGGACCTAAACATGTATTTGGGACGTAAATTAATCTCCCCTGGGACACTGACAAAGAAAATAAATATTGTGTTTTAAGAATGCTTAAAAGTTGTCGCAGGCAATGCTGATCATCATCCCTTTCAGATTAGCTGCAGACATGCATCATTTGAAGGTTTATTTATTTGTGTTTCTGATATTGTGAAATAAACTCTTTTTTTGACCACCTCCAACCATCACCAGAAAAAACTAAAGGACCTTCCACCCTGGCCTCTGGTCTTTCGACTGGCTCACCAAGTGGCTCTGGGCATGAACTACCTTCACACTCTCACTCCTGCTCTGATCCACAAGGACCTGAAGCCTGACAACATACTTCTGGACTCCAGCCTAAATGTCAAGGTCAGTCTTTTTTGGGGGGGATTATTACCACCTTCTAGCACTCTTCATGCTAATCTCCATTCTTTCTGTTATTGTATGAAGCAAAAAACACTAAACAAAAACAGGATATTTGTCTGTATCACTGTGGGAAACTTCCCTGGACCAGCTCAGGAAGTTCTTCAGGAAGGCATCGTTAAAGATGGCCATGCATGGAAGTTGTGCTCGTCAGATAGTTGGGCCATGAATCCTCAAAGGATGAGGTGCTCTGTGGCTACTAAGTAGTAGTAAGTAGTAATAGTAGTACATTTAGTTTATTTATCTTGTGAAATCTGTCGTCACTAACTGGCTTTATTTGAGATGCAACTGATGATGTGAGACTGTGACTAGGGGTGGGTCCCGAATCTCGGTACCAAGTATGTACCGAACCGAACGTGCCTGGGTACCGGGTACCCATTACAATAATTCAATTTTGCGCTGTGCCTGGCACTGAGGCGACATCATTATTAAAGTTTCTTAAACGTATTTTCAAGTAAAGTTTATGGGAGGAAACTTTTAAGAGGGGACAGGAATCTTGCGCCTTGTATGAGTCTTCACTACTGCATACGTGCGCAGCACGCTGGCTGCGCAGCATTGAATCAACATGAGACAAGGAGAGAAAGCGTCGGTGCACTCACTTCGAGTGCGCACCCGTGTGTGTGTGACTGTGAGTGTGTGTGTGTGTGTGTGTGTGTGATCACGGCGTAGGGTCAGATACCCAGTCTAACTTCGAGAGGTGGCGAAAAAACAACAAAAGATAGCCTACTTTGGGCAGCCCGTGTGCATGCACATTTCTGTTAGTAGCAAACCACAGCCTTTGTTTTCAATGATCCCCCATTGACGCGCTGCCCCTTCCCCTTCATTAGCGATGCTAATTTACACAGTCAATCGTGTGTGTGTTGCTCTCAGATCTCAGACATGCTTTTATTTGTTATTGGTAAGAGAAGTAGCCTACAACACTATTGCCCTGGGTAAATACAGAATCGATATTATATAGATACATTTAAAAGAATCACTATATTATCCACAAATGGCTCAATAAAGGAGAAGATGTTATACTATTCATTATACATGTCTTTAGTATACAGTATACACTCTGCTCTGACATGCCATGCAGACTGTGCACCACATGATATTTTTTTCTAGATTTCTGACTTTGTGTTGCAGTGATGTTTATGTTGTGTAGTCTCTTAGGCATATTTGTTGTCATTGTCAGTAGTAGTAAGAGGTAACTGTAGTATCCACAAATGGCTCAACTGTTAAAGGAAAGGATGTTGGTCTATACTCTATTCATCTGTCTTAAAGCAAAGTCTTTGTAATAAAAGCTTTGTGAAAAACAATTGACCTTAAGTTTATACCATTTATTTTTTTACTATATTATCCACAAATGGCTCAACTGAATGAGGAGGAAGAGGATGTTACACTATTTATTCATTACATGTCTTAAATTGACATTGAGCTTTTTAGTTAAACATTTGACCTCTTTTATATCATTTTGGAACCGAAATAGGGAACCGTTAAGAACCGGAATCGATAAGCAGAACCGGAATCGGTACCGGACTCGAAAAAATCCTAACGATACCCATCCCTAACTGTGACTGATCACCTCTAGGCCAATAACCCCCCCCCCCCTCCCCCCCTCTCTCTCTCTCTCTCTCTCTCCAGATCACTGACTTTGGCCTTGCCAGGTTTGTCAACACTGTAACAGCCACACCTCTCAAAGGGGTTGGGACAAAGTTCTTTATGCCTCCAGAGGCCAACTCATACGGAGCCACCTGTGCCTATGATGTCTACAGGTATTCATCACCATAGATATAAAGAACCTGCTATATAAAACGATATAAAAAGATGCCTCATTGAGCGCTGCGGTTCATTGGAGCGACGCGTATCGCACTGTAAGGCAGATTTCAAGTGTAAGTGCTGAAGGCACGCTGCGTCGCTACCACTCAAGTGACTGCTGGCCAATCACAGCGTGTCTTTTCCGGGACTTGTCACAGCCTTCCAATGCATTTAGGCCTATGTCCATTCAAGGGTTAATCCAATGCATTTAGGCCTATGTCCATTCATGGGTTAATCCAATGCATTTAGGCCTATGTCCATTCAAGCAGGCGATCTCTCCGCTATTAAAATGATCACAAAACTCACAGAATATTCAACCGATTTTGTCTCACCAACGACTGTTTAACCCAGTGGTTTAATTTGTGTATATGTAAATTAGTTAATATGTTATATGTGTATATGTAAACTAGTTAATGTGTGATATGTGTATATGTAAACTATAGTTTAATGTGTGATGCGTTGATATCTAAACTATTTGCTGATCAGTCTCTCTTTTTATTTCAGTTACGCTATGCTGCTGTGGAGCGTTTTACGTGAGTAATTCCCTTTACTCAGCCCTAGCTCAATCTTTTCGATATAATATAGATATTCGATGGAAATTCAATTATTTTTCATGGCGGATTCAGCCTCTACAGCCACAAACTTCTCATGCAAACTGCTAAGTTAGCCACTTAGCTCTGTTCTGTGAGACTCCATCTGATCACAGCTGGTGTTTATATTTTTATTAGGTGTGCTGTCATGCTCGTTTGAAGCGCGGGTAGATGGCTATATCAACCAATCAGATGGCTTTGTCAGAACTACCTATCTCATCCTCACAGATTCCATTCTTTGACTTAATGTTAATTCAACAATTAGAAACACAAGTATTGTGTATTACTAAAGTATTTTCTTCACTACTTCTCATCCCCTGCAATCATCTATGGTCCTCTATCTATGTTCTATCTATGGTCTTCTCCACTCTATGGTCCTCTCCACTCTCTCAGACAAAGGTCAGATCATCGAACGGTTTGATGGTTCCAGTGGAAGAAGGCCGTCCCTAGAGGAAGTTAAAGGAATGGAGGTCCCAGGGCTGGAGGAGCTGGTACAACTCATGGAGAGGTGCTGGAGCCAAGATCCTGACCAAAGACCAACTTTTACAGGTGAGAACACTGTCCTGCAATCACTTGCTAAGTTAAATGGTTTTATACCTCCGACCTACTGTAGATAACTGGTGATGTTCACTGAGTTGAGTTCTATGTTCCCCTGGTTCTATGTTCCCCTACTTACCTTAGGGTTAGGTCTATGCTTATAAGCAGGGAACATAGACCCAGAGGAACATAGATACTCTCCCATTTCCCGCCCTTCTTCCATGTTTGGCTCCTCTGTGTCGTTTTGCATCGTAGAGTTATGTCTCTCATGCGCTGCAGTGTCACGTCTATGCGCAACCTCGTCAATCGAGCCCATTGGTCAAAACCGTTTTCGCTCATTCATTAATCCGACCCCAGATTTTGTAAGCTGAACTTCCAGAGTCGGCCACCAGGCGACTCGAGCTTCTCTTCTCCGTCTCTGTTTTGGGGGCTTGAAGTATTAGCAGTAGCGCTACTCTTGCAATACCATATGTATATGTGGACACTAGTTCAGTCTTACCTCAACAATCCACTGCAGTGCATGGGGCTTGTTCTGAGCTTCTGATTCAATGTTGTGTCTGTGTTGTTCTGAGCTTCTGAATCAATGTTGTGTCTGTGTTGTTCTGAGCTTCTGAATCAATGTTGTGTCTGTGTTGTTCTGAGCTTCTGAATCAATGTTGTGTCTGTGTTGTTCTGAGCTTCTGAATCAATGTTGTGTCTGTGTTGTTCCCAGAATGCACTGCAGTGACAGAAGGACTGTACAAGAAGCATGAGAGTGGGATTAATGACGCCGTCCACAAAGTGCAACAGGAGCTGGTAAAGAACACAGGATGCCCTAACGCCATCTAACTATAGAACACATGATGTATTCTAATGTGATCTAACTATAGAACAAAGGATGCATTCTAACGTCATCTAACTATAGAACACAGGATGTATTCTAACGTCATTCACTCACTGTATAACTATAGAACACAGGATGCATTCTAACGTCATCTAACTATAGAACAAAGGATGCATTCTAATGTCAACTAACTATAGAACACAGGATGTATTCTAACGTCATTCACTCACTGTATAACTATAGAACACAGGATGCATTCTAACGTCATCTAACTATAGAACAAAGGATGCATTCTAATGTCAACTAACTATAGAACACAGGATGTATTC
This sequence comes from Protomyctophum parallelum, assembly GCF_964188405.1. NCBI lineage: Eukaryota > Metazoa > Chordata > Actinopteri > Myctophiformes > Myctophidae > Protomyctophum > Protomyctophum parallelum. The sequence continues at coordinate 44,043,607 of NC_139697.1, read as the reverse complement.
TAACGTCATTCACTCACTGTATAACTATAGAACAAAGGATGCATTCTAACGTCATCTAACTATAGAACAAAGGATGCATTCTAATGTCAACTAACTATAGACACAGGATGTATTCTAACGTCATTCACTCACTGTATAACTATAGAACACAGGATGCATTCTAACGTCATCTAACTATAGAACAAAGGATGCATTCTAACGTCATCTAACTATAGAACAAAGGATGCATTCTAATGTCAACTAACTATAGACACAGGATGTATTCTAACGTCATTCACTCACTGTATAACTATAGAACACAGGATGCATTCTAACGTCATCTAACTATAGAACAAAGGATGCATTCTGTCTAAATGCATTTTTCATATCTTTCTTTGTCTTACTAATTACCTCTTCCAAGACATAATGTTGTTCAATAGAGCTCATGCAGTACAGTACAGTACAGTACAGTACAGTACAGTACAGTACAGTACAGTACAGTACAGTACAGTACAGTACAGTACAGTACAGTACAGTACTTCATGTCTAAATGATACAACATGACTGTGTTCAACAGGATGGTGTCTTTCTACCCGAGGAGGAGACCCCCTCCGACCTGAAGGAGATCAGAGACATGATGAAGAAGATGAGGGTGGAGTCGAGAAACACTAACGCTGAACTCCAGCTCCAAAAAGACAAGATGGCTGACATGAGGGTGGAGTTGGGAAACGCTAGCGCTGAACTCCAGCTCCAAAAAGACAAGATGGCTGACATGAGGGTGGAGTTGGGAAACGCTAGCGCTGAACTCCAGCTCCAAAAAGACAAGATGGCTGTGGAGTTGGGAAAAGAGATGGCAGGTAAAGTAAACATGGAGCCACTCATGGAGCCAAACATGGAGCCACTCATGTGGTTTTATTTTTTCATTAAAATGTTAGATTCCTGTTGATTTGTCCATTTTATTGGGAAGAAAACCCGGACTGGATCCGTGGATCCGGATCCAGATCTTCAAATAGTAAAATCAACAGGAATCTAACATTTTAATGAAAAAATAAAACCACATGAGTTTTGGTGATGCTCTATATTGTCTGAATCAACTTTGTTTGTGTTTGTTTACGTACTAAAATAGTGACTTTGAGAGCTGTTTTAGCTACAATGTAAGTCAATGAGGAGCATATTTTGAATTATCGATTACTAATCACTGGAGCAGTTATTTTTTATTTCTTGTCCACATTTGGAGTTGCATCATGGCAAAGTAACTACACAACCCAAACCTCAAAAAAAGTGGTCTTACCCTTTAATGTAAAATACACGTATTGGCCTTGAATCAAGAAACCTTGAACAGAGAATTATTTTAGTGACTCCAGTACCACCAACACATCTAGCCAGTAGCATTGTTATAATTATTTTTATATTGAGCGAACATGTATTGATATATATATTTTTTTTTTACTGAAGTGTAGACATCACATTGTGATTCAAAAGATCATACTATGCTGATTAAGTGCATGAATCCAGTGACTATGTTTCACCATCGTGAAGAGATCTTTATCTGTTTCAGTCGTAAATTCAAGAGATCTTTATCTGTTTCATCTTAATCTTTATCTCTGCTGGTTTCAGTCCTAAAATACAGACTGGAAGCCATGGAGCCCAAACTGGCAACCATTGAGCCCAAACTGGCAGCCATGGAGCCCAAACTGGCAGCCATGGAGTGGCTCCAACTGGCAGCCATGGAGCCCAAACTGGCGTCGACTGTGAAGCCACTAACTTCCAAACTGGCAGCCATGGAGAAGATGATTGCAGGTGAATTCCTAGTAGAGCTTGTTATGAAACCATGACAATGCATTCTTTATGTTTAACCCAAATATTCATATTCTAAGGTGTGTGTGTGTGTGTGTGTGTGTGTGTGTGTGTGTGTGTGTGTGTGTGTGTGTGTGTGTGTGTGTGTGTGTGTGTGTGTGTGTGTGTGTGTGTGTGTGGACGGTATTGAATAGAATAATTTTACAGGTACAAAAAGTTCAAATAGAATCAGCATTTCAGGAATAAATTTAATACAGTTAATATTTAATACTTAATACTGTTAATAATACTAATATATTGATCTAATATGAATACTTAATAATGTTAATAATACTAATATATTGATATAATATTAATACTTAATACCGTTATTAATACTGTTATTAATACTAATATATTGATCTAATAATAATACTTAATACTGTTATTAATACTAATATATTGATCTAATATTAATACGTAATACTGTTAATAATACTAATATATTGATCTAATATTAATACGTAATACTGTTAATAATACTAATATATTGATCTAATATTCATGTTGTATTGAGTTCATATTCATGTATTGATCTAATATTCATGTTGTATTGAGTTCATATTCATGTTGTATTGAGTTCATATTCATGTTCTATTGATCTAATATTCATGTTGTATTGATTCCAGATCATGATGCTCAGCTGTCCACTGCAGACACAAGGCTGAATGTCAGTGAGAACAAAGTGCAGAAACTGTCCGGTAAGTTTATCAGATATAAAAGGTATGTCTGTCTGTCTGTCTGTCTGTCTGTCTGTCTGTCTGTCCGTCCGTCCGTCCGTCCGTCCGTCCGTCCGTCCGTCCGTCCGTCCGTCCGTCCGTCCGTCCGTCCGTCCGTCTGTCTGTGGAGATCCCTGATGTCATCAGTATATGTGTACGCCCACATATGGTCGTATGTGTCATAGCGGTGGTTCTGGACTGAGTTATGAGTGACCTCATTCACCTCAGTGACCTCAGTGACCTCCTTTATTCTAGTATGATTTTAGAAACATTCTAAAATAGTGAAAATCACAGATCTACAAGTTCACAACGTGTCTCAATGTGACACGCTGTGAGCTTGTAGATCTGCTGTTTTTACTAAAAAAGTTTAAATATTGAAATATGAGATGAGATTACATTTATTATCAATGTACAGTACAAGTACAGCACAGCGAAAAGTAGTAAGGTCAGTAAGGAGGATACATTAAAGTAGTAACAGTAGAATGGGCTGAGCAGTAGACATTTAAATAAATAAATAATGATATAGTCAATAGCATTGTTATAATTATTTTTATATTGAGCGAACATGTATTGATATATATATATTTTTTTTTTACTGAAGTGTAGACATCACATTGTGCACCCATTCAAAAGATCATACTATGCTGATTAAGTGCATGAATCCAGTGACTATGTTTCACCATCGTGAAGAGATCTTTATCTGTTTCAGTCGTAAATTCAAGAGATCTTTATCTGTTTCATCTTAATCTTTATCTCTGCTGGTTTCAGTCCTAAATTACAGACTGGAAGCCATGGAGCCCAAACTAGCAGCCATGGAGCCCAAACTGGCAGCCATGGAGCCCAAACTGGCAAACATGGAGCCCAAACTGGCAGCCATGGAGCCCAAACTGGCAACCATGGAGCCCAAACTGGCAGCCATGGAGTCGACTGTGAAGCCACTAACTTCCAAACTGGCAACCATGGAGAAGATGATTGCAGGTGAATTCCTAGTAGAGCTTGTTATGACACCATGACAATGCATTCTTTATGTTTAACCCAAACATTCATATTCTAAGGTGTGTGTGTGTGTGTGTGTGTGTGTGTGTGTGTGTGTGTGTGTGTGTGTGTGTGTGTGTGTGTGTGTGTGTGTGTGTGTGTGTGTGTGTGTGTGCGTATTGAATAGAATAATTTTACAGGTACAAAAAGTTCAAATAGAATCAGCATTTCAGGAATAACTGATAATCCATCTGTGCTGATTTAATAGCCTACTGTTAATATTTAATACTTAATACTGTTAATAATACTAAAATATGGATCTAATATTAATACTTATTACTGTTGATCTAATATTCATGTTGTATTGATTCCAGATCATGTTGCTCAGCTGTCCAATGCAGACAAAAGGCTGACTGTCAGTGAGAACAAAGTGCAGAAACTGTCCGGTAAGTTTATCAGATATAAAAGTTGTAATTGTCTGTCAGTCAGTCAGTCAGTCTGTCTGTCTGTCTGTCTGTCTGTCTGTCTGTCTGTCTGTCTGTCTGTCTGTCTGTCTGTCTGTCTGTCTGTCTGTCTGTCTGTCTGTCTGTCTGTCTGTCTGTCTGTGGAGATCCCTGATGTCATCAGTATATGGGTACGCCCACATATGGTCGTATGTGTCATAGCGGTGGTTCTGGACTGAGTTATGAGTGACCTCATTCACCTCAGTGACCTCTCCTTTATTCTATTATGATTTTAGAAACATTCTAAAATAGTGAAAATCACAGATCTACAAGTTCACAACGTGTCTCAATGTGATACACTGTGAGCTTGTAGATCTTCTGTTTTTACTAAAAAAGTTTAAATATTGAGATATGAGGTTTCTGCCCGACATCAACTTTATAATCATATAAATAATATAATTAATAATCTAATAAATGTTTTATAATTATAATTATATATATATATATATATATATATATATATATATAATATATATAATGAATAATCTAATGAATTATAATCCTTTAAATAATGTGATAATCTCTTGTGTTGACAGACCAACCAAAGGTGGCCTTCCATGCTGGGTTGGGTGGTGATGGATATGTTGGACCATTTAGTTCTACCACCACGCTGGTTTATCAGAACGTCTTCACTAACATCGGCAAAGCCTACAATACAACTACAGGTAGGTGGAGATTAACTTAATTATGTTGATGAGCTTTATATTTAGTGATTAGGTTAATTATGTTAATGCTCTTTACATTTAGTGATTATGTTAATTATGTTAATGTGTGTGTGCGTGCGTGCGTGTGTTCTCCAGGTGTATTCCACGCTCCAGCGAAAGGTGTTTATTACTTCAGATTCACTGCAGCTACATGGGGATCATCAGTGGAAGTAGCGATCAGAATGTATAAAAATGATGAGCAACTCATTTATAACTATGGATACAATACTCATAAAGGGTTTGAATATGTCTCTAATGGAGCGGTGGTGGAGATGGAGCAGGGAGACACAGTAGACATGAGGTTACCTGGTGGTGGTTCCTCCAGGCTCAGTGATTTTCCCTCCAAGAACCACAACACCTCAGCCAACCACAACACATTCAGTGGTTTCCTGCTCTATCCTCTGTAACACTGATGGAAACTCACTGAGTACATTTACTCACATACTCTATCCTAAGTAACACTGATGGAAACTCACTGAGTACATTTACTCACATACTCTATCCTAAGTAACACTGATGGAAACTCACTGAGTACGTTTACTCACATAATCTATCCTCTGAACACTGATGGAATCTCACCCACTACATTTACTCAAATACTTTGTTAAGTAATATTAGTTAATAAGTTACTTTATTTACACTGTGTGTCAGTAGGATTTTAATTACTCTGGAGACTTGGATTAATTGGATCGTTTATAATTAATTGGATCGTTTATAAATAATCGGATCGATTATAATTAATGGGACTGTTGCATTGAATGTGTAGTGATTATTCATTGTGTTTAATTACTGCTGTTTTCTGTATCTCATTTCCTCTAATAAAATAACCTGCAGTTAAAGAACGTTGTCATTATTTAAATCAGGTATTTCACCAAGTTGGGACGATGCTCCTCGATGGGGAGGATTCTGTGATCTGTAAGCAGTGGTTCTCAACCAGTGGTCCGGGGACCACCAGCGGTCCTTGAGGGGGTTCCAGGTGGTCCTCAGCTAAATGATGGAGAGTTGGTAACCAAATGAAAAGGGTGATGGCGGTTTTATGGTGTAATTAATAGGGGTGTAACGATATAGTAACTGCATCGAAAAATAATCAAAGTATATGGAAATGAAAACGGCAACATTGATTATGTATCGTATCGTTTTGCAATGCAAAGTATCAGTATCGAATCGTTTTCCTATGAATATAATCAATTGTATCAATACTACATTTTTGTGCGTGGTATTTATGGCATTCTTTAGAAGAAAAAACAAAAAGAGGGGTTTAATTACTTAGTTTAAAATAATAAATCTGCCCCGGGGTCTCCTCCCAGTGGGACGTGCCTCGAGGACCTCCCTAGGGAGACGCCCGAGAGGCATCCTAACCAGATGCCCCGAGCCACCTAACCTGGCTCCTTTCCAGGCGAAGGAGCAGCGGCTCTACTCCGAGTCTCTCCCGTGTGACTGAACTTCTCACGCTGTCTCTAAGGGAGATACCAGCCACCCGTCGGAGAAAACTCATTTCGGCCACTTGTATTCGCGACCTTATTCTTTCGGTCATGCAGTACATGCATACAGGCTGTTAATTCTAAATTAGTCTCTGAAAAACAGCAATGGAATGAACACTCTGAATTTTCCGAATGACCAGAGAGCTCCAGGGATCTGTCTGTTGCGCCTGGCAAAGTGCAGGGAGCTTGAGCAGACCGCCTACCACGTGATTACCTCCTGCCCCCCCGCATAGACCACTTTCACAGGCCGACCTCTGTGATGTGGGATCATAGACTGTAAAAAATATGGACAAAGCGTTCCCCGGGTCTAACATGGGCATAAAATGAAGCCTGTAATTCCTTGCACTGTAAGTCGCCATATTTCTAGATGCTGGACGATGCTCCTCGATGGGGAGGATTCTGTGATCTGTAAGCAGTGGTTCTCAACCAGTGGTCCGGGGACCACCAGCGGTCCTTGAGGGGGTTCCAGGTGGTCCTCAGCTAAATGATGGAGAGTTGGTAACCAAATGAAAAGGGTGATGGCGGTTTTATGGTGTAATTAATAGGGGTGTAACGATATAGTAACTGCATCGAAAAATAATCAAAGTATATGGAAATGAAAACGGCAACATTGATTATGTATCGTATCGTTTTGCAATGCAAATTATCAGTATCGAATCGTTTTCCTATGAATATAATCAATTGTATCAATACTACATTTTTGTGCGTGGTATTTATGGCATTCTTTAGAAGAAAAAACAAAAAGAGGGGTTTAATTACTTAGTTTAAAATAATAAATCTGCCCCGGGGTCTCCTCCCAGTGGGACGTGCCTCGAGGACCTCCCTAGGGAGACGCCCGAGAGGCATCCTAACCAGATGCCCCGAGCCACCTAACCTGGCTCCTTTCCAGGCGAAGGAGCAGCGGCTCTACTCCGAGTCTCTCCCGTGTGACTGAACTTCTCACGCTGTCTCTAAGGGAGACACCAGCCACCCGTCGGAGAAAACTCATTTCGGCCACTTGTATTCGCGACCTTATTCTTTCGGTCATGCAGTACATGCATACAGGCTGTTAATTCTAAATTCGTCTCTGAAAAACAGCAATGGAATGAACACTCTGAATTTTCCGAATGACCAGAGAGCTCCAGGGATCTGTCTGTTGCGCCTGGCAAAGTGCAGGGAGCTTGAGCAGACTGCCTACCACGTGATTACCTCCTGCCCCCCCCCCCCCCCCCGCATAGACCACTTTCACAGGCCGACCTCTGTGATGTGGGATCATAGACTGTAAAAAATATGGACAAAGCGTTCCCCGGGTCTAACATGGGCGTAAAATGAAGCCTGTAATTCCTTGCACTGTAAGTCGCCATATTTCTAGATCCGTTTGGGCCATTGGCTGGCCCAGACAACGAGGTGGGACTTCCCCCCTTACTCTTCGTTGGTTTTTATTTTGACTGAACGGGGGGTGGCTCCCGTTCATAGACTGTAACGGTAGCCACGCCCCTCAGAACATACGCAACTTTATGGTCATTTTTTTAATAAATGGGACCATAATTTTCCAAAAAGAATATTATGACATGAGAAATGAAACTTTAAACTAGTGCCTGGAACTGGAAGAAGAAAGTATTCATGACCATGTTTATTAAGGTAATACAGTCTAGGTGAAGTTGTGACAGCGCCACAACAGCCCATTATATGAACTTTCAGGAAGTTCCGATTTCCTTAGTGGCTTCACAAAATATCTGTCTGACTGCCCCCCTGTGTGAGACCTGAGACCAGGGCGAGGCAGCGTGCCACTAAGCTGGATGTCTGATGATGACACACGAAGGAAGAAGAAGACTTCTTCACCTTCAAACTATAGTGACGTGACTCTGGGAACTATTTGACTGTGTTGGGATAATCTTGTGGGGTGGGAAACTTTGTATGGTCTTGTTTTTATTGGCCTAAAATATTATCTATATTCATGCATTCATGAATCCACTTGCTGACCGGCTGTCGGAATTGAGCAATTCGGTTTTTTTTTAAATTGGGGATTCTTGTGACCCTACCATTAACATCCTATGGCAGGCAAAAATGTAAAAAATGTCAAACCTTCTTTTTGCTTTAAGGCTAACCTAAAATAATTATAATAATAATAATTATTATTATAATAATTATAGGCATAATAATAATAAAAAGAATAAAACATAAAAAAAACTATGAAAGTGCATAATACTGCACAGCTTTTATTTGTACTTACAATGTTAAACCATCAGAAATCGCCGTGGTATCGAAAATGGTATCGAAATATGAATACTTTTCCAAATATCGTATCGAAGTTGAAAATCCACTATCGTGACAACAAAACATTACTAATAAAAACCCAACAGCAATGTGTGACAGAGCAGCCTCTGTCAGAGTAATGTAAGCTGTTCAACAATACACATTCATTGTATTGTTGCTGGTTGTAACAGGTTGATTCTCACAGAAGGTGCACATTCTGCTGTGACATGTGAATCTAATATACTTGTGTTTATCTATGCAGATGCTGTAATTGGGAAGCTGCCTTGGTTGCCTGAAGAGAGCTCTGATTGATTGCTTTAGGGCAGGGTTCCCCAATAGGCGGCCCGCGGGCCATTTGCGGCCCACAGAGCGCCCCCTTGTGGCCCATGAAAGAATTAAAAAAGAAATCAAATATTTTTTTAAGGGTCCCAGATATTTAGCATTAAATGGGGGTCAGTAGCCTATGCATGTCAAACTGGGCATCCTTTTCAAATGGGGTCTTGCCCTGAAAATGAATTTTCAGGGCAAGACCTCGACCTCGCGCGTGCAGACTCGGCCCCCAGCCTGGTACGCTAGTCAAGATATGGCCCTTGAGGAGGAAAATTAATTGGGGAACCCTGCTTTAGGGGGAGCATCTTGGGTGGTGCTAAATGCTTTGTGATTTGCTGACTGCTCAGCCAGGGGGTGGAGTCAGGAGTCTATATAAAGGGGGAAATGGTTCAGTAGAGACTAGAGAGTGGGCTGCCATGGGGAGAGGTTGACCGTTGACACCAGTACCTCTCTGCTTAACCATTTCGGGCGTTATGTTATGCATTATGTTATGCTTCAGCTATTGAAATCTACAAGCTCATAGCGTGCCACTCGGTGGCGCGCTATGAGCTTGTAGGTCTGCTAATTTTTGAAAAATCGAAGAACGACTGACATAGAAACATAGCTTTTTCAGAAAACTGTCAGCATGTAGAAGAATTTTTTTACAGTCTGATCTCAGGTTATTAAGTTATGTTGAGTTCTGTTGTTTGAGTGCTTTCTTTTCTTCAGTTATTTCACTTAAGTCTGCCTCATGTCCAGTAGGTCATTTTAAAGGTTTTATTACTGACAATCCTACTTGGTAACACAATGATATACAAACCAAATAGTGGTGGTGGACAGTTTGATGATGGTTACAGATAACCACATGCAAAAAACAGACAAAGTTATCAAGAAGAAGTATCAAATATTGTCGTTCAAATATAGTGTTTGTTTTTAACGGACCAATGTGGGAACTATGTAATTTATCAACTATTTTGGACGTGGGGCGGCTCACCAGAACCATGCCGGCCCCCTGGGTGTTCCGGAGACCGCCGGGGACCCCCACACGAACCCCTGGGACCCCCACACGAACCCCTGGGACCCCCACACGAACCCCTGGGACCCCCACACGAACCCCGGGGACCCCCACACGAAACCCGGGGACCCCCACACCGTTTCAGACGTGGGTGGCTCGCCGGAACCGGGCGCTCCCTTCCTACCCCACTGATGACGGCACATCTCACCCAATCACAAGCCGTGGTGCTCCTTCCCGCCCCTCGCTCCCTTCGTGGGGGGCATAAAACGGGATTTCAAGTACAGTCAAAGGTTAAATGCTAAAAATGATGACGCGCAAAGCCCAAATAAGGAGCAGTCTGGGTTGAGGGTAATGAAAGTCGCTTGGAAAACACAGACTTGACATATATATATTCCCCAATTTCCACTGAGATTATGGGGTGAATGAATGTGGCAACCATCTTCTCTTTCTGTCATAGTGACATTGTCCTGACTCCTGCATCAGATCATGTCCAAATCAGGTTCTCCAATCTCCAGTAGCCTCTTCAGTTTTTTGAAGATTTTTTGAGTGGTGCAACCACTCCCTTACGGAGCTATGTGTGTGGCTGGCTGGGTCTGAGCACTGTGTGTGGCTTGCTGGCTGGCTGGGTCTGAGCACTATGTGTGTGGCTTGCTGGCTGGCTGGCTGGCTGGCTGGGTCTGAGGAGCATAGATAGATAGATAGATATCTTTTTCATTTCTACTTTAAGCATGAGGAGGCTGTCAGTGCAGGGAGAGCAGCTGGCATGGATGTGAAGACATCAGTGTTAAGGTTAAATATCAACGTTAAAACGGGCCAAATCGACATTCAAAAAAGCAAAAAGAATTTGCCGCCGCCCTTTGGACGGCGTCGAACACATTAAGACACTAGAGTCTCACTCTTGACATTTTCTGAAATATGGCAGCCCTGATTTAGATAACTTTTATGTTATTTAATTACTTATTTTTACACAGAAACATAATGTGTGTCTTTACAATAACTGTAATGTAATAATAATACTAATAATGTAATGTAATAATTATTTAATTAACAAATTAAATAACCTTATTTTATTCTGAAGGCAACCGGATGTCTTAAATTAGCTAGCTCTCAGACAGGAAGTTCTAAATTAGCTCATAAGACGGAGCCCAATGGACAGATGGTTTGGAAGTGTAGCTCGGTTTCCACAGAGCACACAAGACACGCATACACACACCACACGCACACACACAGTAAACACACAGCCACGTTCCATGTATCACTACTATCACTAGATAGAGCTGTTGCACTGTTTTATGGCTCTGGAGTGAGACACTTGAAGAATCAAAGTAATGCAAGCCCCTTCAGTGTATGTTTTGATTGTTTGACTGAATACTGTACTCTGTGTGTGTGTGTGTGTGTGTGTGTGTGTGTGTGTGTGTGTGTGTGTGTGTGTGTGTGTGTGTGTGTGTGTGTGTGTGTGTGTATATATATATACACATATATATATATATATATATATATATATATATATATATATATATATATATATATATATCATTATTATTATTTTTCCCCATATAAATTATTATTTATTATTGCTGTAATGACAGACAAATATACAATACAATGCAAAATTATAAACGAGTAGAAAACAAAAAGTAAATATAGCTGCAGGCAGCCATAAGACGGAAAAATCACACCCATGTGAACTGAGCGGTGCAGGCTGTTCAACAACAACACTGCATGGCTGGCTGCAGTGCTCAGTGTGAATGGCCTCAAAGAGAACCGGACCCAGCCACGGCCTCCCGCCGGAAAAACAACCACCCCACCCCCCGTTCCGATTTTCTCACTTTTACTGGTTTCTCGCTTTTACTGTAACATATTATCGATGTCCTGAAGCTGTGACCTACTACGCTAAAGTGATTCAATAGGTGTATCATTGGTGTGTTATTGCCTTGTGTATTCTAAGGATGGATAGGATCAGGGAACAAGTAGGCTACATCAGAGGAACAGCACATGTCAGATGTTTTGGAGATATATGGTTTGGAGGAAGGCCGAACAGAAGATTTATGGATGTAAATGGTCAATTTATATATATTTTTCACATAGATTGTGCTTTACATTCACCCATTCACACACACGGCGGTGGCTCAGGGGTAGAGTGGCTGGATGGCAACCACAAGGTTGCCTGTTTGAACCCGGGCTCCCCAGAGTTAGTGTTGAAGTGTCCTTGAGCAAGACACTGAACCCCAAATTGCTGCTAATGTGCTAGTTGGTGCCTTGCACGGTTTCCGCCACCATCGGTGTGTGAATGGGTGAATTGATGCACAATCTATGTAAAGCGCCTTGGATAAAGACGCTATATAAAGTCAGCATTTACATTCACACATGGATGCCGGGGGAAACCATGCAAGGCACCAACCTGCACATCAGGAGCAATTTGGGGTTCAGAGTCTTGCTCAAGGACACTTCGACACTAACTCTGGGAACCTTGCAGTTGCCCTCCGGTCACTCTACCCCTGAGCCACTGCCGATGTAAACATTGAACTCTTGAACTCTTGAACAGGCATAGTAGGTAGGCCACTATAGTTGTAAAGTGGAGCCTATGGTTCACATTTGACACGTGACATGATTTACAGGCAGCAGAGACGTAATCTCACTTAAAAGAAAACCTTGAGGTCAAAACCTTGAGGTCAAAAACGTGACCATTCAGGACAGCAAAAAATAGGAAAAAAATCGCACAAATGGCACAGTATTCTGTGCCATTTGTGTTCCCAGGTACAGATACAGCATATCTTGTGTAAAATAAGCCTTGACCAGGCTATCTTTATGAGATAGCCTGATGAAGGCCGAAACGTTGCTGTTTCCTACTAAAGTTGAAGACAGTGTGCGGGTGTTTGTTCTCTTTCATTGTCAGGCACCTTACCCTCTCCTACGCACCTGTCGCCTCTAGGTGAGGTCATTGTGATGAATGTGTTTTTAATGCTTAAAATCTTGTAATCAATGTTTGCCCCTAACTTTAATGTCCCCCGTTACGCTGATGCAAATCGACCTGTAAATGTCAGAAGAAGACCCTACACCAGAAGAGGTATAATATCACTGTTTAATTTGCCAGTTTTCCTCAATGTTTTAGGTTGCATTACTGATGTGATACGATCCCCTCGTTACGATTAAATATAGAGGAGATTACGTTTTAATAATTCAGAACATATGGTTGATAAATATATTAAAATCTTACTCTGTGTTCACAATGTGCTACCATATTATATATGAACCATTGCGGCTCGAGAATCCGTCATTCCTGAATGAGGTGCCTGGTGCTGGGAGTCTGGTGTAACGCACAGGGCCTGGACCTGGTGAGAGCAGGAGTGGACCTGGTGAGACGTAGGTGGGGCCCGGATAGGAGTCAACCCACAGAGCCTAGTCCTTACGTGCCAGACATGGACACTTTTTTAAAGAAACAAGAGAATCGGTTGGATGGCACTTACACCCGCCTTCTAATGAGACCACAAAATCTGTCTTGGAAGAGCCATCCATCGACTAATCTAATATACGGCAACCTTCCCCGTGTTTCTTCACTGGTCTGATCCAGAAGAGCACAGTTTGCCGGCCAAAATGAGGTTATATCTTCCCTTCTTCTCTGGAGTCCTGCCTCAGGGCGGACCAGAGGTAGAAAGCTGTCGTTCCCTGATGTCATCGCTAGGGACACATGCTTCAGTAGGCAGGAACTGAGGGTGGCAATGAAGGACCGGTGCTTCAGTAGGCAGAAACTGGGGGTGGCAATGAAGGACCTTGGTGCATAGCAAGACCTTGTAAAATGAACTAATCGGCTTCATTTGAGGTTGTTTGCCTACACTGGTATAGCTTCACTACACAGTTAGGTTACTCCCATGACAGACCATTCCTCACTTTGCAGCAGGACTGTGCACACAACCGTAAGAGAGAGAGGGAGTGTGTCTGTGTGTGTGTGTGTGTGTGTGTGTGTGTGTGTGTGTGTGTGTGTGTGTGTGTGTGTGTGTGTGTGTGTGTGTGTGTGTGTGTGTGTGTGTGTGTGTGTGTGTGTGTGTGTGGGTGTGGGTGCACACATGTGATCTAGATGATGTTTTATGTGTTTGTGATTATTACAGTTTGACAATGGCTGTAGACGTAGGGGGGTTGGTGGGGCTGTTGGTCTTCTATGTCTTGATCCTGGCAATGGGCATCTGGGCATCTAAGAAGTCCAGAGAGGAGGAGAAGAAGTGTGTGGGTCCCAGGAGTGAGGTCACCATCGTAGGGGGACGCGACATCAACGTTTGGATTGGAATCTTCACAATGACAGGTGAGCAGCATCCTATATGGCTGCTGTGTGCTGGCCAGTGCATTGCATGGCACACACAGGACATTATAGCTAGTGGTTCCCAAACTTAGTAGCTCAAGACCCAAAAAATAAATGAGTTTGCCCTGGACCAACTAGTGAAGATAAGCAGATCTACAATTTGTTTTCTAATTTATGTAATTGATTAGATTTTTCTTTTATTTCTAAACAAAACATTACTGAAAATAATCAATGAAGTCAATTTTGGGTTTCTTGAAAATGTTTTGAAATAATAATTAAAAACAAAATGTAGGAAACCAAAAAAATAAAGGGACCCATAAATGTGTCCACGACCCACAAATGGGTCCCAACCCAGTGTTTGAGAACCAGTGCATAGTGTCAGGACATCAGTGTTGTGAGGTACTGAGTATTTTCAATTGTCGAGAGGTCTACAGTATATTTGTACTTCTACACCACTACATCTCAACGGTCAATATTGTACTTTTTACCCCACTGTAATTATTGAAAACTTTAGTTACTACTATAGTTACTTTGTAGGTTTTTGATTATTACAAAAGAAAATAACTTCAGCCCTATACTGTACATTGCCTTTTTGAAAATAGCCGATCTACTAAGCTCACATGTCACATGTCGCATCGCAACATGTGAGCTTCTTATAATAATATTGTGATGTTGTACAGTAGATGTAAATAAAAAATCACACCAGTGTGAACCAAGTGGTGCAACTCCCATCTATTGGTTCTCTGTATCGTTCCAATTTGTATCATTCCAAATTCTTCTCTGTATCGTTTCAATTTCTTCATGTATCGTTTGCGTCCAGCAGGTGGCAGCCATGTCACATACTTCTCTCGTTCCAATTTCACGCATGCGCACACCTCTCATGCTCACAGACACAGGTACACAAACAGGCACACGGACATTGTAAGCTGGATGTAGAAGTGGTTTGCACCACTTAAAAAAATATATACATTTTATACATTTGACAACTTGTGAAATGGGACTTTCTACATTAATGACTACTTTTACTTTTGGTATTTTAAGTACATTTCGATTTTTATACTTTTACTGTCTTACTAATGTTTCTATATTGTGGTATTGATACTTTTTCTTCAGTAAAGAATGTGAGTACTTCTTCGATCCCTGGTGTTGTGGTTGTATGTTTGTATCGTCATGTTTGAGTATAATAATAACCGTTTTGATTTCTTCGTGTATCTGTCACCACCAGCCACCTGGGTTTCAGCGGGCTACATCCTGGGAACTGCTGAGATGGTTTACACTCCCTCACGTGGTCTCATCTGGGCTGTAGCACCCCTGGCCTACGTAGTGACTTTCATTGTAGGTAAGAAACGTTAACCTGACGCTGCCAGATCCAAGAAGCTTGCTACACAAATTTGTTTCACAGTGGGGAACATGGTTACCCAATACCGCCCCCATCTGGCAAAGTCAGGTTAAAGAAACGTGGCATCCATTCCAAATTCAATGAAAACTTGCCATAGTGCTTGCCCTTGCCTTGACGACCTTGGAGGCTAAAGAAAAGGCTAAGATTTAGTTATGTATTGGTTTTGTTCGAAACGGACCACACCTGCAAACCATCTTGCCAATCAGAATGGAATATGGAAAATCAAACATCCATCTAGATCGCATGACTATAGACATTATGGGTATACCGATTTGTGTAAAATTGAACTGAATGAGTAATATATATATATATTTTTTTACATAAGATAGCCTGCTGGTTTCACTATAAAAGGCAGATGTGAAAAATGCAGGGCAGGTTTTTCCCTTGGCCTCTATGAATAAATGAATGAATTCATCTTTATTTTCATGTTTTGACGTAAAGACCCATCCCTTACAGGATTATAACTCATAAGACACCAAAAACATATATATAAACAATATCACATTCACTTCCCAGTTCCCACACAGAAACTACAACTACTATATGCTCTGTCCCAACAGGAGGCTTGTTCTTTACCAAGCCAATGAGGGTCAAGTGTTATGTGACTATGATGGATCCGTTTCAGCGTCGCTACGGCAACGCCGTCACCACCGCCCTGCTGCTTCCCATCCTGCTGTGTGATCTGCTGTGTGTGGCCGTCATCCTGGCAGGGTTAGGTCAGTCATACTGTAAAAAAAAAAAAAAGAAGTTCCTGGAGGATAAAAAAAAGTTAACCCCAAGGATAACATTCTGGAGAGACAGCAAGATCCAATCGCAGTCCCGCCATATATGGTCGGTCGCTAGGTCGTTTTTTCTTGTTTTTTGAGGGCCGCTAGCCCCTCCTACAGTATATACAGCTTTTCGTCACAATTCACGTGTCACATTTGCCATTGACAATGAAAGGAGAATTGATGTCATGTGTGTCTGAACAAATCAGTGGCAACACAAACATTAAATGCCATTGACAATGAAAGGATGCATTATATGTGGACGAGCAAATCGACAATGCAACTGTTTTAATTCAGCTCAGGGCTTATCACATGAATTCAGTTGTCATCTTACATTTCATATCTTGTATAATTATGATTGATAAGAGCGCCCCTCACTTCACAGTTCACACGGGTCTGATCTTTACATTAGTTATAGGTCGGTAGCTTGGTAGGTCGGGGAGTGTTTTTTGAGGGGCCTATATACAGCTTTTGTCCACAAACGTCTCATATTTGCCTTTGACTGAATGAAAGGAGGAATTAGGTGAAATGCCCGCCAAATATGACGTGCATTTTTGTGTGTGCGCACGTGCCCCCATGTGCGTTTCGGCCATTTGGAAATATCAGATCTACAAGCTCACAATGCGTCACATTGCAAAATTGTAGATTTTTTTCAAAATACTTTTTATACATTTAGAATGTTCACATTTTGAAAACTTTCACTTTTGGTACTTCAAGTACATTTTAATACCAATACATACTTTTACTTGAGCTCCAGACTTGTACTCGTAACAGAGTATTTCTATGTTGCAGTATTGATACTTAAGTAAAGTACACCGACAGGCGACAGGTGCGTAGGAGAAGGACAGCCGAGTGCCCGACATACTTAAAAAGACTGTGTGTGGGAGTCCCTTCTTTTTTGTGTTCTCAGGGGTGACATTCAGTGTGATCCTGGACCTCCCTCCGTCCTGGTCCATCGTCCTGTCTGCAGCCGTGGCTATCACCTACACCCTGATGGGAGGCCTGTACTCTGTGGCCTACACCGACGTCATCCAGCTCATAATCATTGTCGTCTGCCTGGTGAGCAGGGCCCATCAATCAACATGTCCACCACAGACAGATGTGTCCTCGGAAAAGACGCATTGGCCTTGTCCGTGGTAGATTTGAGGTTTTCCTCATGTTTTACACCATTATCATGTTTTTCTTTTGATCACGAGAACCAATCACTGAATGTCAAGAGTTTTCTTCAGAATATGATAAGACACATGTTTTACTATGACATATTCCATAGTCCAACTAGTGTTTTTCAAACGTTTCACTTGCAAGGACACCCTTAACTCTGAGAGTGTCAATTTGTACTCTTTCAGAGTTACAGACCTGTTATGGTCATTCAGGGCTAGCTCTTTACGTGTTTCTGGTAATACTCATGTCTTTGGCAAAAGTTGAATTTTGACAAAAATGTCTACCACAAGCCAACATAGCAATGGCCCCTGCACATAATAAGCTTGATTCATGCTGCTCTGCCAGTAAAACCAACTATCTACAAGTGATACAAGTGGTGAAACCACTATAGTTTGCCTTATTGGTGTTGCCCGACAGAAAAGATATGTCTGTTCTGTGATGTATAATCATTCAGTGTTGTTTGATTTCTTTCTTTGTTCTCTTCCCAGTGGCTCTGTGTCCCCTTCCTGCTTCTCAACCCAGCATCATCATTGTTGTCATCGTTGTCGTCGTCATCGTCATATAATACAGTGATTCTCAACCTTTTTAATTTCAAGGACCCCCAGTGTGAGATACATTAGATTAGACCATAGACTCCCATTTGAAACCGTTTTTTTAATGTCTGCGCCGCAGGCTCCAACATGCACCGTAAAACCACTGGGTACCATATACACTCTCACTCTCTCTGAGTTACACAGACCCATTAAGGATCCATTTGATTAGCCTATAGTTCCTAACCTAATCGGTTGTTTATCTGGGGTCCCCTTGGAACCTCCTCAAGGACCCCTGGGGGTCCTCAGAAGACCCCATGTTGAGAAGCACTAATCTAATAGTAATATGACACCTTTACAGTCGCAGCTCTGGATTGGGGAGCTGAAGCTGCAGGATGCTGGGAAATGGATGGATGAATTTCTCTTATTGGTTAGTTTTTATTTCGTATAGGCCTACGTCAGCCAGCTGCTTCTCAAACCTTTGCATGTCAAGTATGTATTTGGTCGCAGACCTCCATCTGAAAGTATTTAGTGTCAAGGACACCCATGCAAGATTGTGTTGTCAAGAGAAAAAACAGATCTACAAGCATGCCGCTTGCGTGCGTGTGTCTGTGTGCGTGCATGCGTGCATGCGTGCGTGTCTGTGTGCGTGCGTGCGTGTCTGTTTGCATGCTCTGAAGGGCCTGGGAAGTCTGTCATACCAGGTGTTCTACCAGCGGGTGCTTTCTGCTGCATCACCTGTTCAGGCTCAAATCACCTGCTTTGTTGCCGCCGTCATGGTCTTCATCATAGGAATCCCGGCAGTCATCACAGGAGCAGTGGCTGCTACTGCAGGCATGTGAGAAACACACGACGTATTGCTGTATTATTACATTTTGGTCAACTGATTAGCCATAGCAGATTCTTTTTTTATTTTTATGTTTGCTATTTTTAAAGAAAAATATTGGATAGGCCTACTAACTTAGCTACTAAACTAAGAAGATTTCCTGTGTGATTTTAGTTAGTTTTAGTTAGTTTTGTAGCCTAAAGTTTGTTATCGTTTGATTGGAAAGCCTCTCTTCTACCCGGGATTTGAACCCAGTTTTCTGCGCAACTGCAAGTTTATATATATCATTGAGCTAATAGAGCCTGCCTGCTTGCTCAGGGGATAAATGGAATGTTGATTTTCAGGTAAAAATCTGTGTCAGATCCTGTGCCTAGGTCATAACACAATCTAAATGTCTCAATAGAAGAGCAATGAGACAAAATACAACCACCACAATTGTATTTAAGTTATCTTGTATTAACTCTACCATACACATTGGAGAAAATTACATTTTATTTGTTTAAAAAATGACATTGTGCCGCTTAAGTTTGAGTCAACTATTGACTTCTTCTCATCACTTATTTGGTATACCTGTTTCGGTTCCCATTCTCAGACTGGAACCAGACCCAGTATGGTCTTCCACCTCCATTTGAGCGCGGGGAGGCAGCTAATGTGCTGCCGCTGGCCCTGCAAAACCTCACTCCATACTGGGTGTCAGTGTTGGGCATTGGAGGCTTAACTGCAGCCGTCATGTCTTCCATGGACTCTATGCTGCTTTCTTTTGCATCCATGTTCACTCAGAATATCTACAAGAACATCATCAGGAAACAGGTTGGCATAACGGCTACATTTGGGGAGAAAAAGGGTCAAAAAGCATGCAAAAAAACTCAACCAGAATTGGTTCCATCACATTTGGAACCATTTTAACACACTGTCTGGTGGTTCTCAAACCTCCCGGGGGGGTCTCTAGAACAAAATATTTTGAGATGGGGGTCAGGGGTGAAATACATATAATTTTGGGAGTCCTTGACATGAAAAGGTTTGAGCAGCAAACTTTTCTAAAATCTGTGTGTAATATGTGTTTTTAGATATTTTACTAATGATGCCAAACTTTGTCGTGAAAATGTGCTCTCACTTCACTACAAGTCACACCTTCATGCAGCCTCCCCCTTATCCACAAGATGGGGCAGTGCACCAAAGCAATATGGTCATTGTAGGAATTCAGTCAAACCCTAGTAAACACACAGACTTCCTTATTTTTCTGGCCATAGGGTGCACATTTCAAATTGTGCTACTGTTATCTACTACAAATACTATTACCGGTAACATTGAGTGAAAGCAGTTTCTTCCAGCGGTGAAATGTCCCTTAAATAACTAAAGTGTCTTTCCTTCTCTCTCTCTCTCTCTCTCTCTCTCTCTCTCTCTCTCTCTCTCTCTCTTTCTCTCTCTCCAGGCGTCAGACAGGGAATGTGGAATTGTGATCCGCGTCAACGTGCTGCTGGCGGGTGTTGGCCGGCACAGGCGTGGCCTTCGTTGCAGGAAGCAGCATCAGTGCCCTGTTTCTGCTGGGCGGGGACCTGCTGTACTGCATGATCTTCCCCCAGCTCTTGTGCGTGCTGCACTGTAGGCGCGCCAACGGGTATGGCGCGGCAGCCGGCCTCTTCCTCGGGACCTTGCTGAGACTGCTGAGCGGGGAGCCAATGATCGACATGCCCCCCGTGCTGCTGTTCCCTGGCTGGAGGGAGGACGAGTCCACTGGAGAGTTTGTCCAGTATTTTCCCTTCAGGACTTTGATAATGCTGCTGACGTTGCTTGTCATTCCCTCGGTCTCCGTGCTGGCCCGCCTCCTGTTCGCCCTGCCGCCTTCCTGGGACGTCCTGGGGGCCTCGGGGGAGGAGGAAGGCTCCTTCCTGGTACCTATGGGTGTCTCGGGGGAGAAGGGTGGGGAGGCGGAAGGGGGAAAGGGTCTCAACGGAGTGGAGAGAGCAGAGGTGATCGACAGCACCCGTTTGTAACATTATTTTCTATGGTCTATGTAGGTTAACGGATGATTAAGGACTCTGATTGCGACCAAAGGTCGCAGTTAACTATGGAATCGAGCATTTCCCGTCAGTTAGAGTTCTCAACAGGCCCAATAATGAAGGCCCGGCCCTACCTGGGCCCTCATCAAACCCTGTACACTCAAGAGAATGTCCCCGCTACCACCCTTATAGATCTCCATATACTGTATGGAGCTGACCTGTTATGACATTCCATTATGTTGATCTGACCTCATCAAACCCTGTTCACTCAAGACATGCTCCATATATGGCCAGTACAGAATTCATTCCATGTTGATCTGACCCCTGCATGCCAAAACGCCAGCGCTCGCCCAGCAGTCTGCCGTCAACGAGGCAGATGCATACGTGCAACCTCTCCCTTATAGATCTCCATATACTGTATATGGAGCTGATTTGTTCTGACATTCCATATGTTGATCTGACCTCTCCCTTATAGGGCGAGGTCGCTTCTCGCCCTCAGGCGTCTTACTGGTGACCTATCAATGCCCCATCCATATGTTCACAGCATATCACAATCTGGTTTAAAAGATATGGTCTCAGCGTCCTTACCAGGAGCTTTGTTCTGTAGGCCTACTATTTATTTTCAACAAAAAACAAAATACAAAAAAGATATTAAATGAGTCATCTGGAATTGAAATGTGATTAACTGCTATCTATGACAGTTATCTATTTGTGTCCTGTACTGCGGTGGTTCCCAAAGTGGGGTCCTTTTTTTGCCAGTGAAGTGTGGTATGTATGATATGTGTGAGCTTACCATAATCACAGTAATCCTTACTAATATTCCATAATTGAAGGGCCTTTGGATAGAAATGAAACAGACTGATGAAATGAGACGGCTTTTTCAAAGTAAAAGTGTGTGAAGAAGAGATTTTGTGTGTGTGTGTGTGTGTGTGTGTGTGTGTGTGTGTGGGGGGGGGGGGGGGGGGGGGGGGAGAAGAAAGTTTGAGCGCTTTTTCACAAAAAAGTACAAGTAAAGGGTTTCCGCTTTTTCCACAAAAATGTACAGGTTTTTTTTCACAACAGTACACTCTTAGCTTCTTAGCTCTTAGCTTATTCACAAACAGAACATTTGTTGGGTTTCTCTGAGCTTATTCACAAACAAAACATTCGTTGGGTTTCTCTAGCTTATTTACAAACAGAACACTTGTTGGGTCTCTCTTAGCTTATTTACAAACAGAACAGACGTAGTAAAAACCAAAAATATAAAAAATAAAAATATATTTTTTTTGTGCAAAACGAATGCTTGGAATGGATTCAGAATCATGAAAACCCCCTAGAGTAGCTAACCTCTTGCAATGGGTCTGGTCCACAACATTCGATACACCACCAAGATACTCATGTACCTCTCTAAATACTTCCTTAAAGTGCAAATAACATGCATTTTAAAACTGTTTTTAATATTTAATATCATATTGTCTATGTCCCTCAAAGTTATTTCTAATGGTTTGAGCATCAATCACCACTCTGATATAACCAGTCCTTGCCATTTCTTTCTGGACTTTGAAAGCAGTTTTAGCTGCAGTACCACAATGTCCTGAGGTGGTGGGGGTGCTGATGTACAGATTATTTAATATTCGAGTCATTATAATACTGATGCTAGATAAAACCATGCTTGTTTCCATTCCATGCCAGCTTGTAAAACCAACAATGGTGGACATTGTAAACAAAGTGGAAATGCAAATTTGTAACTGAAGACTGAAGAAGAGGAGGAATTATACAACGTAGGGTGACATTGATGACATCACGATGAGGCCAAAATCAGTTGAGCTGTTCCTGAGAGCAATTTCCATTAAAACACCCATATGATATGAAAGCCTGATTGTTCAAAATTGGTTATTTGTGGGGATAGAAAACACATATGGGAGCCCCAAAATGGAAATGGAAAAAGTTAAATTTTGTGTTATAGGTCCTTAAATGTGTCACTGTATATGTTTCCCCCCCCCCTTTTTACCTCTATGATGATTTCCTGTTTTTGGCTATATAGAAGTGTATATTCGTACGTCTCTTTGATGAATTGAAAATGGTGGGCCCTATTGTAAACAAGTGTAGGCCTAGTGCTTTATGGTGTCGTCCACTCACAGTTAACAGTTTAACCGCTGTGGCGACCTGAAGATCGCCGGCTCGGGCGCCCTGGCTAAAACATAGAGCATGCCCTGAGCTACTATACATCTGTGCCAAATTTGGCGCTTTTAGACGACTTATTGCGAAATCATCTTTATCTCTCCCTGAGCTCCTCCACTACAGAACCTGACCAGAGCCTGAGGCTTTTGTGCTAGTTCTGGACAACCGGCAGATTATAGACTTACACACGTAGGCCACACACACACGTATGGAGACGTGGTGCATAACGTAGCCTATAGTGTACGTAGGAGAGTCTGACTCGGATATGTCTGTGTATAGGCCTATCAGCCTATGGAGCCTGGAGTGGCCAGTGACAGAAAAGAAAAAGGAACTTAAAGAAAATAAATATCCAAACATTAACACAGGTTTGTCATTTTTGAGGGGCAATACGGCCTCTTATGTCCAGCTTTTGTTGTGTAGGCCTATGTAAATTAACACAAACATTATTAATGCCATTGACAATGAATGGACAATTTTGAGTGTTTGTGTAAGAACATTTCATAACACAGACGAAGACGAAAGGTGAGGACAGAAATTGGCCCTCACTTCACACGTGTGTGATTTTTTTGTAGACAAGACTAACAAGTACGTGGCTGTCTGTCTCCCGTATAGTACCCTGACAACTTGACAAGTGACAACAAAATCAAATTAGCCAATAAATCACTGCGCCGTCCGTCCGTCCGCGCTAGAACCCATGCCTTCCGTAACGAACATTTTAGCAAGATGATAATATCTCGTACACAACATACAAGGCAAGCCGACAACAACGCGCGTTGTGAAATGTTTGGGGCGTGACACCGTCGTACGATGAAGTACAAGCACGAAGCATAAAAGACGAGAGAGAGAGAGAGAGAGAGAGAGCGAGAGAGAGAGAGAGAGAGTCGCTCTGTTTTTGAGAAGCGCTCATAGCAGAACCGGACCCCAGATATCCGACTGAGTCTGACACATGAAGTGAAACATATTTGACCACTTAGGTTATATTAAACAACAATCCTAGAAAAATCTGACACGGGAAGGACCACTACACTGAGGTGAAAACATCTGTTCTCCTGCCAAACACTGACTGAGGTGAAGATCATCATGGATTGTTGTTCTGAGGAGCTTCAGGTCGTCTCTGAAGAGACCTGCAGCATCGCTCCACTGGAGCTGAAGAAAGGCATGTCCATCTTCATTGATGTGAGTGATTATTTACTACAAACGTGTTGCTTTTGGTGTCGTTAGTTAGTGCGCGCAGCAGAAAGCTAGCAGTCTTTTCTTTTACTAAATGGAGTGCAATGCCACAATAGAGCTACTTTGTTATGCTTTGTTTGCATTAAACAGACAGGCTCTTGTGAGCCTGCAGATCAGCTATTTTCACTATTCTCGAATGAACACAATAATAATCAATGTTGATTGCCTATACATTTTAAAACATAATTTTAATTTGCCTTAAACAGGCCGGGACACTGTGGTAATAATGATTTCAATGGCCAGCCAACATACTTCTCACTCAAACTTACAAGAATAAAGCCTCCATAAATAATTATATTTGCCATGATGGCATGAGGATTTTTCATTCATTTATTTATTTATTGTTGTATCGAACGTCTAAAATTATAAATATACTGTTTTGAAATCAAACCATCAATGGTGGAAGAACATTTCAGGTAAAAGTATATAACACAATGTTGGAATATTCTGTAAAATTCTGTATTCAAAGTGTTAATTGAGTAAAATCAAAATAATACTCAAAGTATACCAACATTTTAATTAATTATGTGCAGAAGGGTCCATTTCATCACATTATTGGACTGTAATTAGTCATGCATTTATGTGTTCATCGCTGCAGCTGTTTAAAGGTTGGGCTGATCTAAATGAATTTGCTGCCGAGTCGATTAATACATCGTCATTTATCACTTAATGTTTTTCTTTTATTAATAAACTAAATCGATAAAGGAACAAAAAACTAAAGCTGTCAAATAATTGTAGCGCAGTAAAAACACAATATTTGCCTCTGAGATTTAGTAAGCATAAAATGGGAAATACACCTCAAAGCATTTAGCTGCCTATATCTTCTTAACCCATTCTGACCGGGCACCCATTTTGGTGTCAGCATCATGTTATGCTTTAGCTATTGAAAAATAGCAGATCTACAAGCTCATATCGCGCCACCGAGTGGCGCGATACGAGCTTGTAGGTCTGCTATTTTTGAAAAATCGAAGAGCGACTGACATTTTTAGAATCTGATCCCAGGTCAGAATGGGTTCATCAGACCAGTGTGTGTCCAGTGGAAACCTCGTATGAATCTGATCTCAGGTCAGAATGGGTTTAATGAACACATAGTTGAGGGTACTATATATAGTTTTGCGAATCGATTCGTCCTACACAGACTCCTACTCCTCCCACCCAACACTCCTTGCTGATAGGTGCCGCCCGCTTACGCATATAGACATATAAGGCCTCATCCGGCTCTGGGGCGTCTCTCAACAGAAGGCATGGATGCAACGGGAGGCGATGGCGATGCGTGACTGCATTGGCAATCTTTCCCGAGATTCCTTGCGAAGCATAGCGGAAGCAAAACGGAAGAACGGAAGGGGACGTTCGGTATAGGCCAATCAGAGGCGCGACTCCCTCTTTCCCAGCAGCACTTGCCTTCCGAGATTCCGCTCGACTTCCTCCTCCCATTGGAGACAGGTCTCTCCGACGAAAGTGCAGCGACCAAATGGGCTTATACGTGCAGTGATGTGAGCCTCCCCGCCCGGCTTCCCGCCCCCAACACGGGCCAATTGTATTCATATATAGTCGCTCGACACCATGTTGGATTCGAACCCACAACGTGGTGGTGGCCAGAGACTTTGCCACTGCGCCACCTGAGCTAATCTTGAGTTGTAATGAAACTCTTGAGGCTGTATATAAGGAATTGTATTTGTACACTCTCAGGGTCAAATGAACACAGTATTTTTGAGGGGTATAGGCCTACTAACCCCTCCAATAAATGGCTTTTGAAGATTATCATATGGTCATGGGTCATATGTCATATGGCAGCCAAATCGGGATTAGAGCAAAAGTTTACGGACTTTGAGGATATTGCACATTGCCAGCCAAGTCTATATAGACCGTAATGTTTCTTTAGGGCAACAAATGACAACATAAGACGTCACGTGGCCGCCCCTCACTTCACACAAGTGTGATTCTTCAGTGCACGTCACCTTGGGCTGTTCCTCCTTCAACAGAAGAGGTGCAGTAATGAGGTTCTTGAAAGGCTTGTCTTCCTATAGATTGTGTGTTCCTTCAGGAGAGCGCCATACGCTCATTGGTCTCTCTAGAATCATATACCTTCCTCAGCCCTCCTCCGACTCCTCTCCTACACAGCTGTTCATGAATGCCTTCATGGACGAGTCACTCCGGTGTGTTCATTTTTGCCTGCCCTGTATGGCTGCAGTTAATCAAACGAATCGATTTATAAAACAATAGATCATTTAATGAAATAATCTATCCCTATCTTGGGGATGTCATCATAGGCAATTCTTTTTAAAGTAAAACCGTGAAACCTTTTTGAACAGCTAATTTCACTATTTTACCCTGATTTTCACTATTCAACAACACCATTTTGTGATGAACTGCAATGCTTAAGTGCAGGTTAATTGGCTAAAAATATAAAAAGCTGCATGGCTTGATCATTTGATTAATCGAAAAAATGAAATAACATAATCAGTAGTTCTAACTAGGTGCAACTTCCCATTGACAGCCGATTCATCCAAAGAGAAAAGTCCCATCTAATTGTATTAAACCCAACGTCAAACTCACCAACATTGCAGCTGTACGAAAAGCTTGAGTTATCCTCCTACTATCCGTTTGTTTCATAAAAATCCACCGACAGAAAGGAGCTCATAACAATGATAACAGCTGAAACAGCAGTGGATTTTTATGGAACAAACACTTTGCAGATATAGAAAGAGGATAATTTAAGCTTTTCGTACAGCTCAGCTGCAAGGTTGGTGAGTTTGACGTTTACAATTAGAGAGGACTTTTCTGTTTGGATGAATAGGCTGTCGATGGGAAGTTGCACCTAGTTAGCACCTTGCTGGCAAGATGGCCGCGGTATGAATATTGTCAATTGGACATATGAGGTTTCCATCCAACAGAGACAATATACATTTACTTACTACAGGAGTCTATACTTGTCCCTTCCTTTTCCCCGGGCCCCTCTACTCCAAATGTCTTCTGTGGTAGTGGTACAGATCTACAAGCTCACATTGCAACACCCACAATGCTAAAAATAGCAGCAGAATGTCATCCCTCACATCCAATAATCTATTATGAGATGACATGATACATGAGACGTTTTATGCAACATGAAGACGAGCCGCTTGCACTGCAGCGCTCGATTTGATAATAGCAAGCCTGTCGTCAATTTATGACAACAGGGGCACTTGTTGAAAGGCCACCACGGCATTACCATTAGTCATAATTATATTATGACAAATGCATGTTTTTTAATAGACTGATCACATAATTGCCCAATTTAACCGCTTAATCAGAATATACTTTGTCGACTGGGGGGGGTCTGTACGTGGTCCCCTCCCTTTGTCACTCTACTACTACACCAAATATATTTGCCGAAAATAGGCGATTTACAAGCTCACAATGTTGCTTGTAAATCGCCTACCGGTACTTTCAGCAAATGTTTGTATTTGTGTCAGGTAAAGGATCAAAACATGATTGGCTTGTACTGAACATGACACAGGTGGACTTAAGTTGGCAATGGGTAGGTGAGATCTCAATGCCACATTGGCCGCTGCTGTTCGTTGGAGCCATGTGTGTTGAAGGAGGGGCGGAATAATTTACAATGGGGAAGGAAGTACGCCGGAAGTGTGGAAGGCACGTTACGTCACGCTGTCACTCAAGTGATTACTGGCCAATCACAGGCAGCGCATCTTCATTTTTAAAAAGATGTCAGAGTTTGGGAGTGCTCGTTGGAGCCTGCGTACCACCTGTTTTGAATTTGCACATAATGCAGGAGGTTGCTTTATAGTGCTTCCAAAGTACAACACCTGCAAGGAATTCCTTTTCTTTCCTCACCGTCGGACCCACGGTTGTCCAGAACTACCATAAAAGGCTTCTTGCCCGGGCTCTGGACAGGGCCCAAGCTCCATATATGGAGCTGGCCTGTTATGATATCAAAAATATGTTTTGACATCTGCATATAGACTACATATTTGGGCATGCCTGACAAAGAACTCCATATATGGGCATGAAAGGGACACAGACATAATAACTGGGCGGGGCATACATTTCCAACTTGCATCGTTACAAGTAGGCCAGAGCCCGACAGGGCAAGATGGCCACCGACACCGTGTGTATTATGGTCTATGATGAGAGACACAGACAGACACTGAACATTTTATACTACAGTATAAAATATAGCACCATCTGTTTCGTTTTTATTTAATGTTTTACATATCAAATCAAGCTCTAAAAAGAGAGAGAGACAATTAATATGCATGCCTTTTGACTTAGAGGTTGATAGCTGAAGACGGATGACAGTAATTCCCAGTGAAGGCAGGAGATAGCAGAGGATGACACGCACGCACGCACACATATACGCACACACACCAGACCTCATCGCCACTCTGCTTTTCATCTCCTCTGGACTGTGGCACGGTTCCGTCAATAATTTATAGGCCCAATGGTTTTTGATAGATCAGGCATGCACGTGGGCGGCCACGCGCATACGCACACACACTCAAGCATGCACGTACACTAGCACATAGTGCGCATGCATGCACACTTTAATATCTTCAAGTAGTATCCCAGACATCCATCCACTTGCGGTGGTGGAACAACACTCCCATTTTTTACATACGTAAAAGTATCAATACTGCATTGTAGAAATACTCTGTTACAAGTAAAGGTCCGGAGTTCAAAATGTGCTTGAGTAAAAGTCCAAAAGTATGTACAAAAAGTAAAAGTACTCATTGTACTACCAATTGCAAAATTGGTGCATGTGTTCTGTCCAACGTAGGCCTTTAGATCTGCTATTTTCAAATGGCTGAAATGTATTGGGCTTAAGTGGTTAATGTAGATATAGAATAGCAGATCTAAAAACGAGTAACTAGACGTAAAGGTAAACGTAGTGGAATAAAATTACAATATGTGTATCCAAGATGTAGTGGATAGAAGTAAAAGTATTGTAAATTGGAAATATTCAAGTAAAGTACAAAAACGGAACCACACACACTATCCAGACCTTTCACCCACACCATCTCTTCATGGTCTCCCTGCTGAGCATTCAAGGGTTTCCATGTGAATCCATGCGGCATCCATTCTCAAATGATTTGACTATAGCAACAAACACACTCACTCCCACACACAGACAGGTCACTATATCCTGCTGTGCATTACTGTGAGTGTAGGTCAGTTCTGCCCTACAAAGCCAAAGTGCAGTAACTACGTTTTTGAGGAATAATCCCTTACCGGTATACCGGTATAATCCCTTACCATACCGGGGAGATTATGTTCCCATGCAGGTTCTACGTTCCCCGGGTTCTATGTTCCCCACTTACCTTATAGGGTTAGGGTTTTATTGTTGTAAATGGGGAACACAGAGCCTTATCTGCAGAGGTAATTACCTCAAGAACATACAGTATGTACAACTAGAAATGCAATCTGTCGAGGTGCCAACTTGCGCCTTGCACAACATTTGGATACATGGCCTACGTGTGCGCAAGCAGAGCGTGCAAGTACTGCTACTAACTAATGTCTATTACAACTGCTGTTCTAAATCCTTTAGACCCGTTATTGACCTTATACCAACCCTGAAACGTACCTTAGTTACATCACCATCAACAGCCAATAAGGGACCACCATTCTTACCCACGTATCTTAGTTACATCATCAAGAATGGTGGTCCACCATTGGCCGACGGACAACACTGACATACGCACACCGACATACGCAGCCGATTACAGTACTTGCACGCTCTGCTTGCGCAAGTAATTAGTGTAATATCACTTAATTTGCTGATATCTCATTTGGCCAACCAGTTGAAACACTTTTAAACACATTATCAGCACATTTATTTTGCCGTAGATACTGCACTTTGGCTTTGTAGGGCAGAGTAGTTCTGACATTTTCAGTTCAAGCCAATTAAGGACCCCCATCTGAAATCGTATATTGTGCCAGGGATGCCTATAAGGGACGATTTTAGTTGTTAGATTAGATTGAGTACATCATTCTACAACTGGATACTGATTGAGTACATCATTCTACACATGGATACTGATTGAGTACATCATTCTACAACTGGATACTGATTGAGTACATCATTCTACACATGGATACTGATTGAGTACATCATTCTACACATGGATACTGATTGAGTACATCATTCTACAACTGGATACTGATTGAGTACATCATTCTACACATGGATACTGATTGAGTACATCATTCTACACATGGATACTGATTGAGTACATCATTCTACACATGGATACTGATTGAGTACATCATTCTACACATGGATACTGATTGAGTACATCATTCTACACATGGATACTGATTGAGTACATCATTCTACACATGGATACTGATTGAGTACATCATTCTACACATGGATACTCTAGGTGGAGAGAGTGAAACCTATGATCTGAATACTAGTCATTCGTATACATTCTCTTACTGAGTTACAGTCACTTCAAGCTGGTGAAACAATACTGAAATGCATCATTTAGCTGCATTTGGACCCCCTGGAACCCCCCAAGGATCCCTCAGGGTTCCCGGACCCCACTTTGAGAACCACTGGTGTAGAAGAATGAACACTGTTGAACATCTCGAATGTGCACAACACTGCACAGACACACGCACATGCTCATGCGCACGCACGCGCACGCACGCACGCGCACGCACGCACGCACCCACACACCCACCCACACACCCACACACACATTTGTTTATCATGTAATAATGTTTTTCTCGTTCCAGATCTTACGGAGGGCTGATAAAAACGGTAAGAAACACACACACATGCCTATACACAGACACACATGCACGCACACACGCACGCACAGCACGCACTCACGCACACACACACACACACACACACACACACAAGCGTGTCCTTTTTTTTATGGAAATTTGGATCTTATAGCGTTTTAGTTTCCATGGAAACTGAGCACGGACCATGCCCCGGCTTGGCTCGACTCAAACATCTCAGCATTAGCAAAACGATCAAAAAATAAACACGTCACATCTGATATTCTAAAGATGTCTGCACCCAGGCTATGGAACGCAAAATAGATTTTTCGAGAAGATCTGAGAGCTACTACTTCATACTACAGGCAGCGTCACACAAAAGCATTTGAGCTTGTTCACCAGCAATTCTCCTCAGCAGGAAAGTATATCCAGATTGCTTGTCCCAGAAGAAAAGATTTGTCACACTCCCGTTGTGTAAAGGTGGTCGTCAACCTCACAATGTGTCACTAGGCCTAATGAAATGCGTTATGAGCTTGTAGGTCAGCTATGTTCGGCACACAAGTGTAAAGTAAGCATTACGCTGTCAGCTCTGTTGGGATCTGACCCTATAATACACAATAGACCACTGTCTGTTCCCACATTTAGTACGAGGAAAATATACACCTAAAACGTAATTCCTTAACTCTGGAATATATCACTCCGACATGTCGTTCATTATGCAGCGAGACATACTATTACATTATGCAAATACGGCAGTCAAGCCAGATTTAGCTTATTTTTGACCGTGTATTTCTCCGGAAGAAAAACTGCCTGCAGTATATTTGTCAGTCACCAATGTGCCTCTTGTCACTCGGCATTATAGTTCTGTGATCAAATGGAATGACGGTGATTTGGTATGTAATGATTTAATTAAAAGAATTATCATGATGCAAAATATTGCCAAAACACAGGAATACAGGATAAAATACTATAATAAAGTTTGCTACTGTATTGAAAAGAGGATTAGAGCGGACACACGTATTGTACAAAATAAATTATTAAAAAGATAAGAAATAAGTGGATTTGTGTGAGAGAAATAACTAGAAAAAGTCTCCACCAGGTCAGGAACG
Source organism: Protomyctophum parallelum (assembly GCF_964188405.1). Classification (NCBI taxonomy): domain Eukaryota; kingdom Metazoa; phylum Chordata; class Actinopteri; order Myctophiformes; family Myctophidae; genus Protomyctophum; species Protomyctophum parallelum. Next base: position 44,011,649 of record NC_139697.1, on the reverse strand, counting down.
TTTTGGATGTTTGGACAAAATGTGCAGGAGTAACAAAAACATCCTTGAGAGCAAATGTTTAGTCGTAAATGACATGATGCGTTTGTTTACATTTGGCTGTCATGTTGGATTGGATACGGCACAATATCAAGCAGCGCAGATTGATATGAACGGGTGCTCCGAGGCTTTGATTAGACAGCGGTCTGTTATTGAGCCCAGCGGTCATTATCCATAAATAACATACAGCTGAATTCAGTGATTGTCCAATCAGAATCAAGCATTCAACGAAGCCGTGTAATGAAATGTATTTTACCAGGGGGAAAAAAAGAACTGCCTGCAGTATATATTCGTGTCACTTGTCACTCCTCTTCAGTTCTGTGAGCGAACTGAGTGACGTGTGACCAAACTGAGTGATGTGTGAAAAAGAAGGATCAAATCCCTCCAGCGTCTCAGTATGATGTAGTGTGAAGCGTGGTGCCTTTGTTCCACCACTGCTCCAGACTATTTTTAAGTACAGCTATGTACTATATGAATATGAGTCATAGGTTTAGGTTTAGGTTTATTTATTTAGCATGTAGTACAAAAAATAGACAAATAACATATCAAAGAACAAAAATACAATGCAAGGAAGGGAAGAAGCCAGCTGGCTTATTTGGAATCCTTTCCTGTAGGAAGAGGTCACTGGTTTAAAAGATTAAAAGTTCATAAAGAACAGTACATAAGTCTACAAGTTGGCAAAGGTGAGTCCTTGCCTGACGCCACGGCTTGGTGGAATTAAGGGCACGTTCTCACATGCTAGTGTGTGTGTGTGTGAGTGTGCCTGCGTGTGTCTTTCACTCACTGACATACTGTAATGTGAAAGCTATATAAGCAGGGCATCACCTGCAGATGTGAAGAGAAACATCATACAAGTGCCCATTAGTCTCTGACCTTGCAGGCTCATGTTTAACCTGGACTGAGTGCATCCAACCCTCTTACACTGTCTCCCTCTCAGCTTTCCTTCTGTCTGTCTCTCCTATAAACCGTCTCCCTCTCGGCTTTCCTTCTGTCAGTCTCTCCAATGCTGTCTCTCTCTTAGCTGTAATTTCTCGTGGACTTTGTATCAAACTCCCCAAATTCACAAGAACACTGCTGATGGTGTGCATTCTGTGCTCTGTCCCCATGCAGACGATGGGAAGCTGTCCTTTGACGAGTTCAGAGCCTACTTCTCTGACGGGGTCCTGACAGCCGACAATCTGAAGGAGCTCTTCCACACCATCGACACCCACAACACAGAGTAAGTCAGAGCTTCTCAAAGCTGGGGGCGAAAGTGTGTTGCTGCAAGTGTGTTGCTGCTCATAGCGCGCCACCGAGTGGCGCGCTACGAGCTTGTAGGTCTGCTCTTTTTTTTTTATCGAAGAACCACTGACATAGAAACATAGCTTTAGATTGTGGGGGCCTAAATAATATAGTAGAAGTGTTTTTTTTTTATCAAGATTTGATCAATGTCACCATGGTCCTCCACACACTACAAATTAAGAAAGAAAAAAAATATATATATATATATTTTTTTTTTTTTAGCAAAATTGCCAAAAGGGCAGGGGTGCTCTAGCACCCCCTAGTGTCTATCTGTGCACGCCACTGTCAAGCTGATCTCCATCTCTCTGTCCGTCTGTCACCAGTCACCACACAGCACAAAACACACACGCCCGCACGTTTACTCCTGCCTCCACCTGCACTTTGCTCCCTGAGCACTTTCATTCACGCGTGTCACTCACGGCCGTTTCCATAGCAGCAGCAGAGTCCTTTTTGATTTGGAGGGTTTCACGTCATCTTCTGAACTCAAAGACGTGTTCCCGACAGCAGATATGCGTCACGTCAGCGTCACGGTTATGTCAATGCTTTTGCCTCGATTGTGATTGCATGATTGATTTATTTTGTGTGAAAATGGAAGTCAAGATCTACAACCTCATAACGCATCGCGGAGAGAGAAACACAGAGGGAGACAGATGGACAGAAAGACTGAGAGAGAACTATAGAAAACTGGGAGAGACAAAGAGAGACAGAGAGAGAGAGGGGGAGAGATGGAGACGTAAAGAGAGAGACAGAGAGTTAAGCCCTAACCAGCAACCACACCAAAGGGTCAAGACGGTTTTAGGGTTGTCCCTGTGCGCGCACGCGCACACACACACACACACACACACACACACACACACACACACACACACACACACACACACACACACACACACACACACACACACACACACACACACACACACACACACGTCTTCAACATAAATTCACCGGAGTTCACTTTTCTATGTTTATTTATCTACTCTCAAGTTCTCAAGTTGCAAATAGCTCCAAAAACATCACAGGTTTGCAAGGTTCATTGCAACAGGCACTCTGCTTTTCAACTTTACATAATAGAGTACATAATATGTACTCTATTGCGTGCGTGCGTGCGTGCGTGCATGTGGATGGGTGGTGAATAATATTATTATTCACCACCCATCCACATGCACGCACGCACGCACGCACGCAGTTGTCCTGATTTTAACATACATTCTTCAATGATTTTCATAATTTGTTCATTGACGCATTTATTTCTCTGAATTGTTCCTTTTCATTTCATTTTCAGTAACGTGGACACTGATGAATTATGTGGTAAGTAAACCGATGTATGTATGGTGATATTTTAACAGTTAACAGTCAGGAACTTAACTACATATGATGTACGCAGAGAGGTGTGTGTTTTAAAATAAATGGTGTCATCACCTGTTGTCTTTGGGAGTGACTGAATATGTTTTATATATTCATTGATGTATTTTGAAGAATACTTCTCCCAGCATCTTGGTGAATATGAGAATGTCCTCGCTGCCTTGGAGGACTTGAATATGTCCATACTGAAGGCCATGGACAAGACCAAAAAGGTATGTGTAGCATTTACAGTACTTCTATGTCATAGTAGGTTAAAGGCAAGCAGTTCTCTAACCCCCACATACAACCTTGAAAGTGTACTGTATGCATTTTTGCATTTGTTTGTCATGTTTACAGACCTTGAAGGGTCCATTTGGAACCCATTCAAATACATATGGCGTGCCGTTAGTGGTATGCTATTGGAGCGTACAAAGCCTCTTGTCTCACTGAGGAATAGAGATGGGGGAGCAGGTGTTGTATGCTCGCCCCTTGCGTGCCGAGCGCTCTCGCTCGCTCGCTCCACTATGAGTACAGCCCAGCACACAGTCACACACACACACACACACACACACACACACACACACACACACACACACACACACACACACACACACACACACACACACACAGTGTTGGATGACAGCTCTGAAACTACTGTTCTGTTTGTATGTGTAGGTTTTGTTTTGTTTTCAATTTCAACTGGTAACGCACGAGTACAGGGCCATTTTGAACCCACTCAATGACACTTTGAGACCCACTGATGTAGTGTTTCCAGTGAGCCAACATGCACAATAGCAGCACCCTGACTCTGTTTGACCAGAATGGTGGAACGTGAGCCTTAATTAGTATCATCAGTAACACCTGTGAAGTGTGGAAGAGGCTCGGAAGAAACTCTTTCCAAAATGGCATATTTGCATATACCCTATTTTAATAATATCCTAGTAGTGAAGTTAGGTCATCTCCGCTTTGGTCTGACTGCACAATTCATCATGCGTACGATAGTGCCAGTCTGCCAGTCCAGGGACCACCTCAGGGCTCTATAGTGACTTATGTTCTCGATCTATATTAAATATCTTTCCTGAAAATGGCCACATTGTCTGGGGTTTAAGTGGTCAAGCAGGATTCTGGACTATATAAGCTGTTTTTTCTATTCTTTTTTTTAGGGGGAAAAGATACAAAATAAAAATAAGTAGGCCTAGGTCTTTGTTTAAGAACATTATTAGAACGCAAATTTTATACTGTAAATCTATGGAGGCTGGAACTTTGCCCAGATGTGTAGATGACATCATGATAGATAGATAGTATTGACATCAAAGACTGGCCACATGATGTCTGAGATCCACATGGAAGCCACACTGTTATTAGACCCTGTTAAAAAAAAGCCTTGTCCGGTTTCATTATTCTTTATATACAATCTACTCTTAAGAGTGACTTTGAGGGCTGTTTTACTGCAATGTGCAAGACTATTTCAGAATATCAATTTTTAATCAACAGAGCAACAATTGAAGGTGTCTCACCAATATTTAGAGTTACATTATGGCAAGTTAAACACAAACCCAAACCTCTACCAAAGTGTCATTTTGATGTAAGAGCCTGGGCATATTTATGTATCATAGACAATGGCTCTCTTACTCCATTTAATTGATAAATGTACACAATTCCTTGTCACACGTAATTTAAACTATAAGTGTTGCAATTCAGTCTCGAAGACCACCAGATGTATTCGTATTTTCTGTTGAAAGGGACTATATGGCTGCAACTGTGGGTTATTTTGCAATGTGATGCATTGTTGGTTTGTAGCATTTTTTGTGTAATACTCGTCAAATGTTCGTCCATTTTTTGCCAAATGCTCACCTAGTACGACATGCCCAGAAGACGTATAGGCCTATGCTAGGGTTCACGTGGTTAACGCTTTACATTGGATTTGTAATAATGTGGAGTGAGTGTTCAGTAGCTCATAGAGTTATGCTAGCTGCTGCTTGAGCAGGCAGCCGGAGGGATGGTGTGTTGGTGGAGGGTGTCTCTCCAGCGGGAAGGGAGTGCATGAAGCTGCCCAGGTCGTACTCCGTGTCGTACTGCTGCGGGTCCCACAGCTCTCCCAGGTTCTCCAACAAAGACTTCATGGAGGCCTTCCCTGAGGTCGGTGGCGAGGGATCGCTCTTCTCGTCGCTCTTCTGGGCGTCCTTGTCCAAAGAGAAGAGGTCGAGAAGCTGATCGGTGCCCATGCGCTGCAGGCTGGAGTTGTCTTCGCTGATGACCGTGTTGGCGATGTTGATCTTGAACTTCTGAATTCCCATGATCTTCTCCTCCAGTGTGCCTCGCGTGATCAGCCTGTACACGTTGACCACCCGTTTCTGTCCTATCCTGTGTGCGCGATCCATGGCCTGCAGGTCCCTCATTGGGTTCCAGTCGTGCTCGACGAACACCACCGTATCGGCGCCCGTCAGATTGAGACCCAGACCGCCCACATGGGTGGTCAGCAGCAGCACGTCGATGGAAGGGTCATTATTGAACCTGGAGACTATGGAATGGCGCTGGCTCGCCGGCACGCTGCCGTCCAGCCTCAGGTAGGTGATGCTGGGCAGTTTGGACTTCAGCAGGTCGTGCTCCACGATGTCCAACATGCTCTTGAGCTGACAGAAGATGAGAACACGATGCTGGGCCACCACGGCCTCGGTGCCCCCCTCCGACGCACTGCCGCCTCCCAGGCCGCAGTCCAGCAGCAGCTGTCTGAGTGCAGAGAGTTTGGGTGCATGTTCGAGGTCTTGCAGGCTGGAGTTCTGCGCCGCCAGCTGCTCCGTTAGGCGCTTGTACTCCGGGTGCTGGGGTGTCAGCACCAGGCCTGGGTGGTTACAGAGCTTCCTCAGGTACTGTAGAGCCTGGAACATGTGGCCCGTTGCCTTCAATTTTGGCTTCTCTTCTTGCGCAGAGGCGGTAGAGATTGTGTCCTCCACGGTGACCTTGGCTTGTGACTTGGCGAAGTCCTCGTACAGTTGGACCTGTAGGGTGCTCAGGGTGCAGTAGTAGTCCTGAATGATTTTGGGAGGGAGGTCCTGCAGAACGTCTTCCTTCATCCTCCTCAGGAGGAAGGGTAACACCTGCCGATGGAGGGCCTCCATGGCCAGGACGCCTGCCTCCTGCTCCCGCGAGGAGCTCTTGGCGTCCCGGCTGGCCAGGATGGGTTTGCCGTAGCGAGCGGCGAACTGACGCTCCGTGCCCAGGAAGCCAGGCATCAGGAAATCGAACAGGGACCACAGCTCCAGAACGTTATTCTGGATGGGGGTTCCTGACAAAATGACTCTGAAGTTGGCAGCTAACTGCTTGATGGCCTTGGAGAGTTTGGTCTTCCCGTTTTTGATGACGTGGCCCTCGTCGAGGATACAGTAATTGAATTTAACATTTCGGAAAAAGTCAATGTCGTTTCTTACAACATCATAAGAGGCAACTACAAGATTGTGCTTTTTCACTTGTTGTTGTAACCTCACTCTGTCCGTAGGTGGCCCAGTGTAGTGCAAGGGGTTGAGGTACTCTGTAGTGCAGAACTTAGCCACCTCGTCCACCCAGTGGCCTGTCAGTGTGGGAGGGCACACTACCAGGGAAGGCAGGGGGCTACAGTCTGCTGCATTGGTCCTGGCATACTCCTGGTTTCTGAGGTAGTGGTCCCCTGCCAGGATACAGATGGTTTGCAGGGTCTTGCCCAGACCCATGTCATCACACAGGATCCCATGCAGTTTGTACTTGTTCAGGAAGGCCAGCCAGTTGACTCCATCCTGCTGGTACTTCCTGAGTTCGGCCTTAATGGGAACAGGGATCATGTAGTTTTCCAACTTCCTGCCATCAAGCAGTTGCTCCAGAAAGTGGCGTTCTCTGGCCTTCTGGTGAATCAGCTCAGCAGACATGGCCGGGGGGTCCGGTATGCCTGCCTCCAGGGGTATCAGGCGGATGAGTGTAGCAAAGCACTGTGTGGCCATAAAGCGAATGCTATCACTGGGGTCACTCATGCGACCCAGCACTGGAACCACCAGCAGCACAATGTAGGGTACGATGGCTATGTCCAACTGTTCCATAACACAGGCCATGGCCTCAATGGCACCCTCCTGCTTGGTGCAGTCGTCGATTGCGGCCAGCCAGGGCAGCACATGCTCCAGGAGGTGATTCATAGTCTCCAGCGTGGCGATCTTGCTGAGCACTCCCAGGCAGCGTGCTGCCATGTGACGTACGGCCGTGTATGGGTGCTGTAGGCAGGCGCAAAGGTGGGGCAGGTGCTGCAGCAGCAAATGTTTGAGTTCTGGAGCCATGGCCCCTGCCATGACCTCGATGATTTGTAGAGAGTTGACCAGTTCCTGAGTGCCGGTGTCGCCCCTCTCTAGTTGGGCATGCACATCGATCGTTAGGTTATCGTTGATCACAGTCGTCAGCGGCCCCACCATATTCTCCCACAGGTACGGCAGAGAGCTGGTGAGCTCTCGACCAAAGTGCCTGCCGATGGTTGTCAGTGTGAACTCTGCGCCACGTCTCTGAACAAGACACGACTTCTTACTCTCATCGTGTTCTATGTTGATGGTGCTGCCAGGGGGCAGTTCTGTGGTGGAGGTCTTGGGGGTTTTGGCGACAGGACCCCTCTTGCTGGTGATGGCAAAGGCAGCCCTCTGGTGGCGGTACAGGGTGATGATGCCTTGGGTTTTGTTGACCATGTGCTGCGTGCAGTCTTTCTCCAAACCGCCATCTTTAACAATTTCGAGCGTGGGGTCTATGCATATCGAAGCACAGAGGTTTTTGACAATCTTGGGGTTGGGGCAGGGTGTGCGGGTGCTACACTGCTGCAGAAGCTTGGCAATGAAAGTTGCAGCATAGCCCTGGATTAAGGTGTTCTCTTCTCGCCTTACAGACTCCATCAGAGGCCTCACCAGCGGGTTGAGCTTGTCAGGCAGAACCTGCAGGCTGATCAAGGCACAGGCCGTGAACATGTGGACCCGCATATGAAGCTTCTGCCACTCTGCATCAGTCTCCGCTACTGTCGCCTGGGCCTGCTGCCGCTTGCTGTCCAACAGCTGCCATTGCCTCGACCTCATATTTAGACTCGCCGTGGATTCTGTGAAGATGGTGGTTACCAAATCATTGGCCTGGTCAATGGGGAAGATGCTACAGTTGAGGCGGTCCCTGAGATTTATTTGAGCATCGGCCAGAAGGGAGATGAGCTGCTTACACTCCTTCTGCATGCGCGTGAAAGGAATCGCGATCTCATCATAGTACAGCTGCTCTGAGAGGATGGCCAACAGACGGGGCTGAACCATGGAGGGCACCACCTGACACTCCTTCTGCAGCGCAGCCCACTCACACAGCACAAGGGACACTGCGATGCGCTTCAAGGCAGATTTGGAGTTGAGGTGGAACAGCAGCAGCCGACTCAGAGACTCCCCCTGGGACACGGTGTTGAGCTGGGGGTCACAGATGCACCTACACAGAGCCCCTAGAAACTTGGCAGCCATGAGGCGAGCCCGTACCACCACATAGTCCCTTGTCATAGGGTCGTCCATCACCGTCTCTGCTCCTGCTATATACTCCTGCACAGTCTCTTCCACCTGACCGGACCCTTGGCGGGGTCTTGCACCTGCTTTAGCCTTGACTTCTAGCAGCATGTTGCGGTCTATGGGAATGTTGGAGGCCTGCATCATGAGACACAGCCAGGTGCCCATCCACGGACAGCTGGCTGTTACCACATACTGTTGGGGCACCCGACAAAGCAGCTCCATCCACACATTTTGGACGAGGTCCAGTATTTCCTGGTTGCTCTCCAGTATGCAAGACTGGAAAATGTTCCGGAGCATGTCCTGGAGGATGGGGTTGAGCCACAGAGCACAGCTCTGGTCAGCCTTCGACAGCAACGTGATGAGGGTCTCCAGCGCTGCCCGCCTGACAGACGATATGGTGTGCCGTAGGAACGGCCAAACGCGGGGAACAAGCACTGTCAATGACTGCTGCATGCTGCACTGTCGGACCTGAGGGTAGGTGAGCAGCGAGGACAGCAGAGTCATGATGCTGTTGGTGGAGGCGGTGAGGTCATCCAACTCCAGCAGAGCGTCCCACAGCGTGTTCACTATGAAGGGAACCTTGCTGGGCAGTAGCTGGACCAAGCCTTGGACCACTGGGATGAGAGCCGCGGCTGCCACCGCTCGCACGTCATCATCGAGGTCCTGCAGACCTTCCGTGATGGCCGGGAGCACCAGAGGGAGCAACGCCGAGATGAGGTCCTGTCGGACAGCCAGGGCGTACTTGATCCCTAGCAAACCTCCGTGGCGAACCTCCCACTGGTCCTCCGTCAGCAGCTTCAGGAGGACATCCACCGTCATGGAAACACCACTGTCGGGCATGTGGCAAAGGGCCACGCCCAGTGTCTGGGCACAGGTCTCCCTTACGGGGGCCACCACCTCGTCCGACACAAAGTCTCCGAAGCGGTCAAGGGCAAAGACGCAAAGCAGTCTGATGACCAGGTCTTCGAGCCACTCCTGATGCTGCCGCGACATCTGTTCGCCCGTGCTCCCCGGCACCTTCCCTCCACCGGCTCTGAGATGAGACTTGAGGATTTCCCTGAGACCTGTGCCTGCGCCGTGACGGACCTCCCACGAAGGGTTGAAAAGGTCGTTGCAGAGCTCTTCACAGAAGGTCTCCAGAGGCCATTCGTTTGTCTCCTCCAAGTGGCCGGAGCCGTCTGGAACACTTTCGATCAAGACCTTAGACTCTGCCGCTGGTTGTTCAATGACGACATTGGCGGTTTTCCTACGTTTCTCCTCGGGCTCTCCCTCGAGACTACCATTGTTTTTATCATTGTGATCCATGTCTCTGGCTCGTTGCTTTGCCACAAGCTTGGACATCCTCTTTGCCTTATTCCTCTGCCGATTGCTCATACCTGGCCGGAATTCAGAATCTATCAGCTCGGCAGCCTGCATGGGCACATGGTTGTGGGAACCGGACGTGGCTGTGATCTTTCCTCCCTGGGGTCTAGGCCTGCTGGTTTGGCAGCTGTAGTCCAGGTCGTCATCGTTGAACAGTTCCTCTGTGTCCATGCCAATAGCAGCACCCATGTCTAGGCCCAACTGCCTCTGAAGGAGCATCTTCTGGCGGGCCAGGCGCTCCCTAGGATCCACCTCCCCAGATGTGTCATCCTGCAGCTCAAACTCGGCCCCTGTAGATCCCAGCAGGGAAGCCCCGTGCTTGAGCAGGCGGGTAACGTCGAAGTGGTCGAAGCTCAACCGGCTGCACGAGGAGCCCTCGGGTGAAGAGTCCGTGCAAGACTCTTCTTTAGGCTTTGGGGACGGGTCCCACACAGGGATATTCTTCACAATGGCCTCTACGGCCTGGCCCGCTGCGATGCGCGTGTCCCAGTTGGGACTCCTTAGATAGGTCAAGACCTTGGTCAGAAGATTGCTGAGCTCGTGTGGATGGAGTCTGACCACATCTCCAAGCTGCTGGGCTGCGGCCTTCCGAGTCACCGGAGTGGTTCCGGTGTCGAGCAGGATGAACAGACGGTCGAGTCTTGAGACGGCCATGGTGATTTTCTTTCAGAGGGGCGGCTGAATTAGTGGCATCACCTTGTTATCTCCACCATGGGGAGATTATGTTTTCACCCCTCTATATATTTGTTCCTGTATGTACGTGTTTATCTGTTCACAGCTAAGCTAATCATATAAATAGAAACAGATATAGATGATAAGACATATCCATATATAGACAGTAGGTAACCATATATAGACAATAGGTATCATGTGTGTGTTGGGGTATTTCTGTCACTGTACACTACAGTAAAATGTGTCCTCTACTGTCCTACTTACTATAAGAGTAGTGCCCCCTCCTCCCCCCCCCCCCCCCCTTCGATGTGCCTACAATAGCTTATAAAAACACGGTGAAGCAGCATTCTGCTTCTACGGCCCGACGGCAAATTTGAATAAACTCCCATTACACCTTAGACAGGCAGCCTCTGTAGATAGCTTTAAAGCACAGCTCAATACATATTTCTTCACACTTGCTTTTAGTTGATTTGTTCTGTGTTGTTTATTCATGTCCTCACTGTATTGTCTTATTCACTGCTGTTATTTTAATGCTGTTTTATGCCTTTGCTTTCCTTTTTTCTTTATTGCTCTGTAAAGCACTTTGAGCTGCATTTCATGTCATGTAAGCGCCCTCGAGTTGTGAAATACTGAGTGGATGTGGATGGTCTCAACGGGTGTAGTTTATTTGTCTTCAGCACAGAAGATGTTCCCTGGTACACCGTGAAAACTACAAAAATAGAATATAAATACTATTACAATCATGACATTTTTCTCATTACAATAAAATCTGTGCATTACAAATTACATATCACTTTCAATAGTACAATAAATAAAATGGTTAAGTTACGTAATTAATGCAGTGATACGACAACTCAATCATTTCAAGAGTAGACCAATAAATTACCAAGAATGTACCATAAGTCCATAACAGAGATATACCAAACGAACCATCAACCCACAATACAATTAATTAGACCTAAAGTAAATGAATTAACCCCAAAACAGAACAAACAAATCATATACCTCGCTCCGCTAATCGAGGGGCTAGGGGTTGAATCGAATGCCACCTTGAACTTCATACCAACAATCTTGGGATAACCGGTACTTAATTGGCACATCGGACACAGCAAAAGCAGGCACTGTAAACAATATAAACGGCTTTACATTATACACTGAATCTACAAACTGTATACTGAATCTACAAAGCTACATACTGAATCTACAAACCATTTCAACAATATCAACTAAACTGGGTAAACATGTTGCAAACAAACAAATCTCATACCATGTGGCTCTGCTGCTTCAAACATGCTGTGTCTCTCACTGTGTCACTCTGGCTGAGTGTCTCTGAGGTGAGTGAAGCCAACATGCTTCAACTATATATGCACTCTAACAGGAAGTTTCACAATAAAGGTACCCTAAGCCTACAGGAAGTGTCAAAATAAGACAACGCAAATAAACAAAGAAAAATAACAAACTTCAAAGAAAGCCATGGCGGAAGTCAAAAGAACCAACTGACACCGGCAGTTACATGTCATGTCAAGGTACTATACAAATACAGTTGTGTTATTATTATTAGTGTGGTTGCTCAAAGGGCAAACACATTATTGTTATTGTGACACTTTCTTTTTCCTCCAGAGTAATCGAATAATCGAATCGAGTAATCGAATAATCGAATCGAACTTCCGTTGTGATTGGCCGAGCTTTGCATAACGTTTGTAGCAGCTAGTTGGCTGTTGATGGTTACGTGACAACAACAAATCTCACCAACTGGAGAGATTTGTTATGGCCAGTAAGTAGGCCATAGCAGTAGCATTCTGTTTCCCACTTTCCCCACGTATTCAATTCACCTTTTTATAATGGGAGTCAATGGGGCAGTGATTGTGCCCAAACCATATGGAGTCATATGTCATAGACAACTAGGCACTAGGGTGTAACAATATAGTAACTGCATTGAAATATTAATTTTTATTTCAACAGTAAACAGCAACATATATATATATCGTATCGTATCAATATATCGTATCGTTTTGCAATGGAAATAATCACCATCAAATCATTTTGCTATGCAAATAATCAATTGTATCAACTACTTGTGATGATATAAGTACTATCAATTTTAAGAAGAAAAAATAAAAAGAGGGGTTTAATCACTTTTCCATTCCGTATAGCTACACTTGGTCTATCGATACATGTGTGTATTCTCTGTGTTCATGTCAAGGTGCGGGGTTGTCTGTAGGCCTGTGTTCAAATCACTATGTTTACGTCCATATGCATCATATCGTCAACCATATATCCACAGTATGACAACTGATGCTGGTAAAAAAGACCATAAGCGGTAAATTTATATAGCGCTTTTATCCATAGATTGTGCATTACAATCACCCATTCACACACACATTCATACTCATATTCATTCATACATACATACACCGATGGCAGGGGAAACCATGCTAGGCACCAAGCTTCTCAGCGTCTTGCTCAAGGACACTTCGACACTACCTCTGGGGGAGCCTAGGATCGAACCGGGAACTCGAAGCCAGAGCCTTGCTATTTCCATGTGATCCTGAGATCCATATGATTTCCTAGTTTTATGGAGGTGGTCTAATGATGAAAGGATCTAAATATAGAGTGTATCTCATGTGGAGCTCACTACACTACACGTATGATGTAATTATGACTCCATATTAGGGAAGGCTTCAGCCCAAACTGACTTCCATTCACTTTTCATTATAAGATTAAATTTAATCTTTCGAATGTAACTTTTCAAAACAAATAATGTGGGGGGTGAAAATTCCTCTCCTCTCCTGTCTCCTCTGATTGACAGGAATACCAAGATTCCACTCACCTGGAGCAGTTTGTCACACGCTTCCTGTTGAAGGAGACGACCAATCAGCTCCATTCCCTCCAAAGTTCCTTGGAGTGTGCCATGGAAACCACAGCTGAACAGACTCGCCAAGAGAGGTAGGGATCTAATTTATAGAAATAATAATAACTTTTATTTAAATTCAAATTGATTTTAGATTTTTATTAATTTATTTTCAATTTTTTATTTTTTATTTATTTACACATTCACAGGTGTAGGTATACGTTTCAAATTGGTAATGCAAGGTTATTTCCGCCATGCACGTGGGTGCACGCGCCCTCCCAGAACTCCCTGCTTCAAGTTCACGGTTCGCACAAAGTGCAAAGTTGGCATCAATTACAGTTTAGCTACTAATGCATACAGTGGAACAAAGTGGCGTTGACAAAGTGGCGTTGACAAAGTGGCGTTGACAAAGTGGCGTTGACAAAGTGGCGTTGACAATGTGGCGTTGACAATGTGGCGTTGACAATGTGGCGTTGACAATGTGGCGTTGACAATGTGGCGTTGACAATGTGGCGTTGACAATGTGACGTTGACAATGTGACGTTGACAAAGTGGCGTTGACAAAGTGGCGTTGACAAAGTGGCGTTGACAAAGTGGCGTTGACAATGTGGCGTTGACAATGTGGCGTTGACAAAGTGGCGTTGACAAAGTGGCGTTGACAAAGTGGCGTTGACAAAGTGGCGTTGACAATGTGGCGTTGACAAAGTGGCGTTGACAATGTGGCGTTGACAAAGTGGCGTTGACAAAGTGGCGTTGACAAAGTGGCGTTGACAAAGTGGCGTTGACAAAGTGGCGTTGACAATGTGGCGTTGACAAAGTGGCGTTGACAAAGTGGCGTTGACAAAGTGGCGTTGACAAAGTGGCGTTGACAAAGTGGCGTTGACAATGTGGCGTTGACAAAGTGGCGTTGACAAAGTGGCGTTGACAAAGTGGCGTTGACAAAGTGGCGTTGACAAAGTGGCGTTGACAAAGTGGCGTTGACAAAGTGGCGTTGACAAAGTGGCGTTGACAAAGTGGCGTTGACAAAGTGACGTTGACAAAGTGGCGTTGACAAAGTGGCGTTGACAAAGTGGCGTTGACAAAGTGACGTTGACAAAGTGGCGTTGACAAAGTGGCGTTGACAAAGTGGCGTTGACAAAGTGGCGTTGACAATGTGGCGTTGACAAAGTGGCGTTGACAAAGTGGCGTTGACAAAGTGGCGTTGACAAAGTGGCGTTGACAAAGTGGCGTTGACAAAGTGGCGTTGACAAAGTGGCGTTGACAAAGTGGCGTTGACAAAGTGGCGTTGACAAAGTGACGTTGACAAAGTGGCGTTGACAAAGTGGCGTTGACAAAGTGGCGTTGACAAAGTGACGTTGACAAAGTGGCGTTGACAAAGTGACGTTGACAAAGTGGCGTTGACAAAGTGACGTTGACAAAGTGGCGTTGACAATGTGGCGTTGACAAAGTGACGTTGACAAAGTGGCGTTGACAAAGTGACGTTGACAAAGTGGCGTTGACAAAGTGACGTTGACAAAGTGGCGTTGACAAAGTGGCGTTGACAAAGTGGCGTTGACAATGTGACGTTGACAAAGTGGCGTTGACAATGTGACGTTGACAAAGTGGCGTTGACAATGTGACGTTGACAATGTGACGTTGACAATGTGGCGTTGACAAAGTGGCGTTGACAATGTGGCGTTGACAAAGTGGCGTTGACAAAGTGGCGTTGACAAAGTGGCGTTGACAATGTGGCGTTGACAATGTGGCGTTGACAATGTGACGTTGACAAAGTGGCGTTGACAATGTGACGTTGACAATGTGACGTTGACAATGTGGCGTTGACAAAGTGGCGTTGACAAAGTGGCGTTGACAAAGTGGCGTTGACAAAGTGGCGTTGACAAAGTGGCGTTGACAAAGTGGCGTTGACAATGTGGCGTTGACAATGTGACGTTGACAAAGTGGCGTTGACAAAGTGGCGTTGACAAAGTGGCGTTGACAATGTGGCGTTGACAATGTGGCGTTGACAATGTGACGTTGACAAAGTGGCGTTGACAAAGTGGCGTTGACAAAGTGGCGTTGACAATGTGGCGTTGACAATGTGGCGTTGACAAAGTGGCGTTGACAAAGTGGCGTTGACAAAGTGGCGTTGACAAAGTGGCGTTGACAATGTGACGTTGACAAAGTGGCGTTGACAAAGTGGCGTTGACAATGTGACGTTGACAATGTGGCGTTGACAATGTGGCGTTGACAATGTGGCGTTGACAATGTGGCGTTGACAAAGTGGCGTTGACAAAGTGGCGTTGACAATGTGGCGTTGACAATGTGGCGTTGACAATGTGGCGTTGACAATGTGGCGTTGACAAAGTGGCGTTGACAAAGTGGCGTTGACAAAGTGGCGTTGACAAAGTGGCGTTGACAATGTGACGTTGACAATGTGGCGTTGACAATGTGGCGTTGACAATGTGGCGTTGACAAAGTGGCGTTGACAAAGTGGCGTTGACAAAGTGGCGTTGACAATGTGGCGTTGACAATGTGACGTTGACAAAGTGGCGTTGACAAAGTGGCGTTGACAAAGTGGCGTTGACAATGTGGCGTTGACAATGTGGCGTTGACAATGTGACGTTGACAAAGTGGCGTTGACAAAGTGGCGTTGACAAAGTGGCGTTGACAATGTGGCGTTGACAATGTGGCGTTGACAAAGTGGCGTTGACAAAGTGGCGTTGACAAAGTGGCGTTGACAAAGTGGCGTTGACAATGTGACGTTGACAAAGTGGCGTTGACAAAGTGGCGTTGACAATGTGACGTTGACAATGTGGCGTTGACAATGTGGCGTTGACAATGTGGCGTTGACAATGTGACGTTGACAATGTGGCGTTGACAATGTGGCGTTGACAATGTGACGTTGACAATGTGGCGTTGACAATGTGGCGTTGACAATGTGGCGTTGACAAAGTGGCGTTGAGAAATGTGGGTGTCTGTCCCGGCCGTGAGAAAGTGTTTCATGTCCCCACTTATTCTTAAGCCTATATTGTAACCAGAGGTCCACAGAGACCCAATGATGAGCTTAGATGATTCTCTTCTCTGTGTTGAAGTGATTTACCAGTGTGATAAGTCCCTAAGGCCCCAAATCGCTCCTTCATCACCAACAGCTGTCTACATCAAAGCCATTGAGATAGCTCCTATATAACTGAATACAGCAGCTCTAACATGCGACTACAGAGCTCTGCTCTAGCGTGAGGAACATGTTTCTGGCTACTACTAGCTGTAATGTTCTTGGATAGTCTTCCTCCTTTGTCTTTCTGTGAGTAAAGAGTATGAATGATTAAAATGCACTTAAGATCAACAGTGTGCCAAGCAACACTGACAACAAAGATGACTGCCTATATACACACACACACACACACACACACACACACACACACACACACACACACACACACACACACACACACACACACACACACACACACACACACACACACACACACACACACACACACACACACACACACACACACACACACACACACACAGGGCAAATGGCAAATCTGTGTTGTTGATGAGTTAAACAACCACACCACACATTTGCAGCATGCAAGAATTTATCCAGACATTAAAGGGGAGTAGTTCACCCAAAAAACGACTATATTTGCTATTATTTAGATTACACACCTATGAAGCTTTGAATATATATACAACTTTAAGAAAAGAAAGACAAATTGTTTCAACAGCTAAACTGCCTTAATCGGATAGGATTGATCCTGGCTTAACAAGGGTTAACGATTCACCCTGACAAATTAAGGCATAGCTGAGCTGTCAAAATAACTTTTACTTGGAATGAAATGGCATAATTATCTTGACAATTGCACAGCATTGGAGGAGGTAGAGTAGGCTATGCACAGTACTTAGTGCCTATACTGTACGTAGGCTACAGTTGTACTGTACAACGATATGCGTACATGGAAAATTACAATTCCGAGTTGACAGTTAAAGTAATTATTGTCCATTCCCTGTTCTGACTAATGGACTATGATAAATGCTTTCCTATGTGTATGCATCTAAATATATAGAGGGAGAATGGAGTCGACAAGCATAATATGCATCCTGGGGTAGTATTACAGTAGAACACCGTTTCCCAAACAGTGGGTCGGGACTCATTTGTGGGTCACTGTGGCGAACCGATTTGTATGGGTCACAAGTACATATAAATTTATTTTTGTTGTTTAAAACACATTTAAGGCAATGAATAAATACCACGCTTAGCACCATTGCCGTAGATGTGTCATGATAGCAGAATGTCTGAACCCAAAATGCAGAGCCACAAGCATGCTGCAGGGTGAACTACTGTATGGGTAGCATTATAGTATAATTGATGCCTTACAGCCCCCCACCCCCTCCCCCTCCCCCCTGTCTGTTTTGGAATGAGGGAACATAGGGCTGAGGGAACATAGGCCTGAGGGAACATAGGTCTGAGGGAACATAGGCCTGAGGGAACATAGGGCTGAGGGAACATAGGCCTGAGGGAACATAGGGCTGAGGGAACTTAGGGCTGAGGGAACATATAGGGCTGAGGGAACATAGGCCTGAGGGAACATAGGGCTGAGGGAACTTGGGTACGGTCCCAAGCAAAGTAGTTTCAAGAACTGTTTTATTAAAGCAGAAATGGCAGATTAGCTTATAATCAAAAATAGGGAAGCAAGCATCTACTCAGGGAAGCCCAAAGTCCAAACATTTCAAAAGTACAAACAAAAATCCAAAAGGCAAAACTAAAGACTAAATCCAAAACAAAACAAAGCACAATTGGGCAAACACAGGAAGTCCAGAAATGCAAAAACCTTACAGAATGAGGATTTCCAGGTACAGCGGAACACCAAGAGGAACACCGGACAATGATTTATGTACTGACAGTTTGTGTGTGCAATGAGTCCAGTATTTATAGGAAGCAGGTAAATGGCAAAGGGTTCACAGGTGTGTAATGGGAAGCACTGCGGGGCTGATGAGAGTTGGAGACAGGTGTGTGATGGAATGGAATGAGGGAGTGGCCAGGGAGGAGACATGGGTGAATCCCAATTGGGAGTGTTCACCCTACAAGGTGCGGTACTAGGTAGGATAGGGTAGGGCACTGCACTGGCACTACCCTGTGGAGGTGGCATAGTGCACACGCAGAGGGCATGTCTGTGGATTGAGACAGCGTTCACTGGGCTGAGCTGGGCGGAGCCGAGTGGAGCTGGGCGGAGCCAAGCCGTGCCCAGCTTTCTCGACTGGCGGCCATTGCTGTTTACACGGACTGACTGCAGTGTTGTTAAAAGTAGTTAAAACTACCTTTTTAACCCACGGAATTTACTTTCAAGTAATTTTTGGGGAGTATTTAGTTGTTTAAACTTCATGTATGTGGTCAATTCATCATAAAAGGGCCTATTTAAAAATATCCCACAACGGCGTCGGAGAATTCAGAGAACCGTAGGTCTCGCTTTGGGGGCTGTCACCAGGGAGCTGTACCCGTTTTTACCTCTCCTTTGTCGGCGTGGGCCGGGGCGATTTCCCCCCGTTTCTCCTGCGGGGCGACGTGGTGCCCGTGTGTGATGCGGTTCGTTTCCAGTTGTTTTGTTTCCCCGGGTGTCGGGTGCAGTGTAAATAAAAGCTATTCTATAAAATATCTATTATTACTACGTCGAATCTGATTTGGCTTGAGTCCTGACTCGTTGCAAAGAGTTTTTGAAAGGAAGGATATACCCAACTGCATATAGCCTGCCATACACTTCATAATGATAAATGTTTTTACATTTGGACAGAATACAGACTATCGTCGCATCTGCTGTTTGATTTGTATTAGCAGGCACCGATCAATCACTGATCATATAGGCTAAGTTTATTGCTATAATGTCATTTAATATAGGTATACTTTTACATTTAAACAACCACATATAGGCCTATAGCCTATACCTACTGTAAAGTGAGTATAAACTGTTAATTCAACTGAGGGAAATTAATTAATCAGAATGATACTCTTAATCAGTTAATTACATTTGCATTTACATGAATGAAAAGGTTAAACCAGGCCAACTCTCAGCTCCAAATGGATAGGCTACATTTATCACAATATTATTTTACTGTGTAATCTAACACAAATCTTACAAATGCTGTCACTCAGTTATTTAATTTAGGCAGAAAATATATCACTGAATAGTGTATGCAATTAATGCATTCAAAAGAGCTGAATAAATGTTTTATGGACCCATAGTAGTGATTATTATTTAATAATAATAAAACTTTATTTGTATAGCACCTTTCATGACATGAAATGCAGCTCAAAGTGCTTTACAGAGCAATGGAACATTAAAAAACAAGCAGTAACGCAATGCAATACAGTGAGGACATGAATAACAAAAAATAAAAGATCAATTAAAAGCAATGTTGTAGAAGTGGGTCTTGAGCTGTGCTTTAAAAATGTCTACAGAGGCTGCCTGACGAAGGTACAGTGGGAGCATGCCGTCGGCCCGTAGAAGCAAAAAGCTGCTTCCCCGTATTTTTTAGTTGCCATTTCTTTAGGCAAAGCGAGCAGGCCAGCAGTGGAAGACCTTAGGGGGGGGGCGGTTTGGGACATATTTAGGCAGGCAGTCATGTAGGTAGGAAGGTGCGAGACCATTGAGAGCTTTATACACAAGTAAAATCATTTTAAAATCAATCCTAAAAACAACCGGAAGCCAGTGCAGTGAAGCCAAAACTGGAGTAATATGTTCTCTCATCTTAGTTCTAGTTAAAACTCTTGCTGCTGCATTTTGGACAAGTTGTAATCTGTCAGTTGTTTTCTTAGCCAGTCCTGAAAAAAGTGCATTGCAGTATAAATCAAGCCGAGAAAAAACAAAGGCGTGGATTAGCGTTTTTGCATCGTCCAAAGACAAATAGGCTCTGATTTGTGCAATATTTCTAAGGTGAAAAAAGGCAATCTTGGTAACATGATTAATGTGTTTGTGTGTGATTAATTTAAGTTGTTTTGCCATACCCATTTATTTTGCCATAAATCAGATAGCTTTAAGGTACGGCCATGACAGCAATGGTAGGAAAAAAGATATATAATATATTAATCATATTCGGATATTCGGTTTTCGGGGGGGCCAACTGTTTCCTATATTCGGTATTCACTGCAGTTTCGGCCAATAATTTCCCTTTCGGTGCATCCCTAGTTGTATGACTGTATGTATGAGTATGTAAATAGTTCAATTCAACTTTGTAAATACAACATTTATTTATTGTTATTTTGTCTTCGGTATAAAAATGAATGAACATTGAACAAGGATACCGTATCTCAGACTCAATCATGTAATAAATAACGTCAAAATCAAGTAATTCCAGTAGAAAATTAACACAAATAAATACATAAAAAGTACATTCATTGCACATTGGGCCCTGGTGTTCCTGACCCTGCTCCAGACCCCAGTGCAGCTGTACCACTATGGTCTGGTATGGCCTCGGCTAGGCCTGGTGGTGCTGTAGGCCAGCAGTCCGGCTCCGCTCCAGAGACTTCCAGACATGGCAGTCTCACGTGATGGTGCTGCTGTAGGCCCGCCGCTGCAGGCCACCTCCTCACCCGTCTTTGGATACATGCACTCCTAAAGCAGTGGAGAATGAAGGTTTCAGAACCACTGGCTTAACAGGTTATTTGTATGGCAGTAGTGCTACAACTCAAAATTCCCTTATTGTTAAAAAAAAAAGATGGCTTTTGTGCTTGGGTAATAATTATGTTCTGTTGTGGTCCAATGATGACTTTACAACAGGTTGCCATGTCAAACATTAGAACTTGAAGTCAATACACCACATTAACACAATACATAATTTAACACAGATGAAACCATAAGAAGGTTAAAGTATTAAGTGCATTATACTATACATGGAATAAAGCTAAATATAATCTCAATGTAATGATGTTTTAGGCAGACCAGCTGAAGAAATCATGGCATTTCTGAGACTGTTCATGTTTCTGGAATATGCTTCTAAACTTGTATTCTATTGCTAGTTTGATCACTTTCACCTTAAAATAACATTAATTAATAAATGACTGAAAATAGCCACTCTACAAGCTCACAAGTCACAACATGTCGCACTGCAACGTGTTGTGAGCTTGTATATCTTCTATTTTTGGTGTGGACTTTTCTAGTCCTCTATAGCAGTAGTTCTCAAACATTTGACTGAGTGTACCCCAAAATAACTTTCATTCACGGCACGTCTGAATTACTTACACACACAGCCAGACAGACAGACACACATACACACAACGCATGTTTAGTTTAAGCACAACGTCGGTGGATATTTTTTTCTTTGCAAGGAAGCGGGACTCAGGTTGAATCAGATTCGACCATAGACTCGACGTGGTAATAATAATAATAACAATAATATAGTGGCTGTTATTTGTGGTGCACTTAGTTGACATTTGGGGGGGTGGAACGGTTGGGGGCGAGTTGCATGTGGGCTGTGGGTGTCCACAGTGGATTCATGTCATGCACGTGGATCGTTTCGTTCCGTGGGAGGGACGGGGGGGAATCGCTTCGGCCTGTGCCGACCGGGGAGAGCTGGTGGCGGGTTGCATCCCCTTTGCTTGCAGCCCCCGGGGCGAGACCTGTGGCTCTCTGGATTCTCCGACATCGTTGTGGGATATTTTTGAATGGGCTGTTTTGTGATTGATTGACCGCATGTATGACGTTTAAACAACTGAATACTCCGCTAAAATAACTTTAAAGTAAGTAATTAAGTTATTTAACTTACTTCCGACATCTTTCTTTTCCTCTTGTTGCTGTCCTCTGCTCTGCTGCGGGCTGGTGGGGAAGGGGTAGAAATGCCGAGAGCCTGCGCAGTACGGCTGCGCCGTGGCGATGTACACTGCACCGAGAGTGTACATCCCCACTGGCCTTTAGAAGCGAGCTCGGGCGGGGAAAAATAGTGCGTGGCCCAGTGCAGTATCAACAGGACACTTTTTGCGCTCTGTGGAATGGGATGCACTGCGGGCGCGGCGCTGTGACGTCATATACCACGAAATACGCACTTCTCAGTGTCTACACTCCCAATTGGGATTCACCTATGGTCTGTGGAGTGACAGATCATGACAAGATGTAGGCTACGGCAATTTGTCTTTTATAGTGCTTATGATCGATCAAGTCATAATGCTACTTACATTGGGTTGCTAGGTGATGATGTTGTCAACAGCAATGGTGTGCGCCATTTCAATTTTGACTTAGCTGGTAGGTACGGTAGGTAGAGCCGCAAGGTTCCCCGATCCCGGGCTCCCCCAGAGTTAGTGTCGAAGTGTCCTTGGGCAAGACACTGAACTCCTAATTGATCCTGATGTGCAGGTTGGTGCCTTGCATCATGCCATCGGTGTCCTCACTTTTGTCTTCAATGTTTGGGTTTACACAAACCCGGAAATCTGGGCATAGCCCCTCAAAAATAAATAAATCACAGTTTCTTTTAAATGCTTAAAAATAGGATGGCCAGGTTGAAAGAGGTCATGGAGTGTGCAGTGAGCCAAAAGTGGCGCGTGAGGCAAAGTTTCCACATGACGGGGTTGTCACATCAAAGCACATCAAAGCGTACAGCATACCCCCAGGAAGGAGCTCCCAAATGTCACTGGCTGCTTCGCTGCACCGGCCTCATTATCCTCCTCGCGCCCTACAGCAGAGTGGAGTCACAGTCTGACACATTAGCATGATGTTGCTAACATATGTGACAGGTCAGCAACGCGCACCTGTGGGCTGGACTCACCTATTACTGTGTGTGTGTGTGTGTGTGTGTGTGTGTGTGTGTACTGTCCCTGTTGTACTGTCTATGCCACCATATGAGACTAAGCATAGTCCTGAGCACCGTCGTGTGAACGAATATGGCTATCAGAGACGCTGCTGAGTGACATTCTTGCTGTATCATGAGTCCAAACATGTGTCATAGGCTTGTGATTGTAACATAACTGCACCCATAATGTTTGTGTCCTTGTGCATTTTCCTTTGTGTGGATATAAATACATTCTTAAAATGTGTGTGTACGTGCGTGCTTTGCAAGAGAGGCTAGAGAGCAACTGTCATTCACATTATTTGTGTAAAGTATAATATTTATTTCAGCATAATATCAAGATTCCAGGGGGATATGAAATGAACATTTTACAGACAGTATAAGAAAACAAAATAGTGTCGTTGACTAACAATGACAGACAATCGCTGTGCATGCATGCATCAGTGAACCCATTTCCTCGTTGTGCTCAGGGCATACTTGCTTCGAATCGACATACATGTTCAGTTCTGTTAAACCCAGCACAGAAAACACATGGTTCTGCAATACTGCCCACAGTCCTCCCATGAGACACAGAAGAAAATCATGAAATTAGTGAGGACCAATTATATGAAGATAGGTTGACAAGTGGTGAAGGGACGGTCCATTAAGTTAAGTCCCTGTCTAAGGAGTATTCCTTAACTATTCTGTCTTTTTCTGGATGTTTTTATTTGTTTTTGAGACCAGTCAACCCGAAATAAAGGACAAAAAAGGTACCTTAGAGCTTTTAGATCTGCAATTTTTGCCAAGTTGTCCAAGTCATTAAATTAGTCCCACTTTCCCATGTGTTGCCTCTGTGAATCCATTACCATTAACAGTCTCTTTCTCTCATTAGACACAGTCTGCCGCCTAGGTAATTGCACTGA
The DNA here is from genome assembly GCF_964188405.1 of Protomyctophum parallelum. NCBI lineage: Eukaryota > Metazoa > Chordata > Actinopteri > Myctophiformes > Myctophidae > Protomyctophum > Protomyctophum parallelum. Next base: position 43,987,917 of record NC_139697.1, on the reverse strand, counting down.
CGGAGAAGAAAGAATGTTCTTTGTTATAGCTCCTAGTTGGCGCTGGCAAGATAAATGCAGTCACAAATGGATGGATTCATTGGATTCATTTTTCTAAAACTATCATCATATCAGTTTATCTATTCATCTATCGATTTGACCAACAGTAAAGGTGGTTGCACACTGGACAAGTTTTTCGGAAAACCGATGGAGAAACGCCGCTAAAGGTCCGAAAAGCGCGCTCGGGTGTGGGAACCATAACCCTCAGCACCAGGCAAACAGTGTTCAGTTGGGTCTAAATTTCTCAAAAAATCAGGTACAGATTTTGTGGTATTTTTTAGATTGACTAAAAATAAATATTCCCATAACTTTTGATTGGGTGGGCAGCAGGACGCACGTTTGTGTGGGCTCCGCCCACCCCCGACACCACCCCAGAACCGGCCCTGAAAACTCAACAATTAAACTTCACATTATTGCATTTCTCAAACATATTATTGCACCTATATCACCCACATTGCACAGCCATCATGACTACCGCACCCCAAACCTACTAAAGTCCAATATGCTGTGCAGTTAAATTAATCAGGGTTACAAGTACGTCTGTCACACCCCCATATAATATTTGTGCTCCACAACTTTTAACATTTTTGTCAAGATTCCTTTTGAAAATAGCAGCTCTAACAGTACAAGCTCACAACGTGTTGCATCATGAAAGTTTTGTGAGCTTGTAGATCTGCTATGTTTACAATAGCAGATGTATAGGACGATAACGATGTAAACAGCCAATGCTCATGTAGCCTATCTATCTACTGTATCCCGCCCTACTCAGTGGAGAGAAAGGAACAGGCAGCGTGCTGATGGTGACAGGGTGGCATGGTTTATTCATGGCCGTCTGTTCCACAAGGAATAAATGGGCTGGGCTGTGATAGAAGCATTGACACCATCCAGTCCTCTGTGTTCCACTGATAACGTACCGCCTCTGTTGGGCAGCATGTCTCCATATTGCATCTGTTTTGGTGTTTTTCTTCATAAATGAATGCTAACTAGTCCTGCCGATGTATTGTGTGCGCAGCCAAACCATAGGCCTGTGCACTTTGGGGTTATGCAGTCGGTATGCATAGTTTAAAGAATTAAGACCGGGGCCTGGGCCGGGGCGTGGCTATAAATGCCTTCTAGATCAGTAGTTCTCAAGCAATAGTTGGCAACAGGAGCCAGTGCTGCCTCTTGCTCTATTGCTCAGGCGCATAATATAGGATGTAACTGGTTTACTCCACATAAACACACCTGGTCCCATTGGTTTAGCTCCAGACAAACTCAACTTATACGACTAAACATACAATGAAATACAAAGCAGGGTCTAATGTAAAAGCTATGGTCACTGAATAACATTGATGAAATATACAGCATACTGTATGAACTACTCTATTTCCTCAGCATTATTATCACACGTACTTTCTAAATCACTGACGTGCATGGCACGGCATATGGCACGCACGACACACACAGACAGATAATGGCTGCTACTCAGAATAGAACACAGGCACTTCAGACAGCAGGTGTGTGTGTGCGTGTGTGTGCACTCACGCACATGTGTGTGTGGCTGTGCCAGTGTGAGTGTGTGTGTCTGTGTGTGGCGTGCAAGCTCACATTGCAAGGCGTTGTGCGCTTGTAGATCTGCTATCTTAACTATTTTAAATAGTTTTCTGTTTTAATAATAAAAAAGGTTTTGTTTGGTTTTCCGTGCATGTGCGTGTGTTTCCAGACAGGGTCCGGTGAAGCCGGAGGTGTTGTCCATCAAGTGGTCGTCGGGCCACCGCTCCAACCGCAGACTCCAGAGGAACAGCAGCATGTCTCCCAACAACCCTCTGCTCAACTTCCTCAACGCAGGTGGGCGGGGCAAAGCCTCTGCATGTTGGCGTGCTGTGATCAGCTTGTCGTCGTGCCACCTGCCTCGCTGTGTCGTGACGTTTCTTGCTGTGTGACTCACGTCGTGTCTCGTCGCGTCGTGCCTGTTTGTCGTGTATTGCATAGTTGCTGTCGAGCAGAAACCTCTTATGTCCAATTTTTTATTTATTTATTTATATATTTATTCCATTTATTGCTTTCTTTAGTGATTTTCACCATTTTTTGTTGGACCAAAAAAAAAAGAACACTGATGTTTTACAATCTCTAATAACGTAAAACATCAAAAAGTTATCCTTTAAGTTCTTTTTTAATTTGAATCGTGAAAAGTAAACAGTTTTTGCAAATATGAGGTGGACATTCACGTAAAAATGCTGATCTGCAAGCGCACAACACATCAGCTCACAATGCGACGATGTTGGAGATTGTAGATCGGCTTATAAATATAAATAAGCATGAAAACTCAATGACCATTACTCAAAGCATAAGAAGAACACCCATCCCCTGCACAGCACTTGGCCCCTTCCTAATCAAGGGAAATGCCACCAGCAGTGCAGGAGAGACAATATTAGCAAACCATCAGTTTAAAACATTAGTCCTTTCATGTTGTAGAGTCCCGCCCCCTCGACAGAACCCGTTCATTTTCCTCATAGACTTTTCAGAAAGTATTTATTTAAAGACGTTTACGCCGCAGACAAAGCCAACTCTTGTCGTGACAAATCATGACAACAAACACACTTTTTCGGGCCAAACAAAGAATTAGAATGGTTGTTTTTCTTCTTTGTAATTATTTGTTTGGTCCAAAATATTGTGTGTGTTGTCATGATTTGTCACGACAAGAGTTGGCTTTGCACGACGCTTAAAAGGTCTTTAAATAAATACGTTTTGAAATGTCTATGGGAAAAATGCATTGGGATTAATTTCCTGGGCCTGGCGTCATCATGAAAGGGCGACGGGACTGCGACGCTCTATAGAGAGCAGTTTTATGTATATATATATATATATACATATATGTGTGTTTGTGTAGTGATGTTGTGCTATTGCTACTGTACTGTATTGTGCGTACAGTACTTTGTGCTGCTGCAGTGTGCTGCGTCGTCTTGTGTCGTACGTGATGCTAATTTGTGATGTCTCCCACGCTCTGTCTCCAGGGCGGAGAGCAGGCATCGCATGGAGTCCCTAATCTTCGGTCTGCGACGTGTGTTTATGCGTTTGCGCAAGTGTGTGTGTGCGTGCTTGTATTACTATACTTGTGAGGGCCAAATGTCCCCACAGCCAGGTATCATCATCATCATCATCATCATCATCATCATCATCACCATCATCATACTATAATTGAGCGAATGTCTGTCTGTCTGTCTGTCTGTCTGTCTGTCTGTCTGTCTGTCTGAATGTCAGAAACACCACCTTATCTCCTCATTGCCTGCACCAATCCCTCCCACTTTTCACACAGGCATTGACCATAATAATATGGAGGTCTTAACGAAGCCCTTTTTCCAATAAGATTAATAATGAATTTATTAGTGAATAAAAACCTGTTTATTTGTCCGTGGTCTATCTCCGCCCGAGCCACACTATTAGCACACATCTCTCCATGCCAAAAAAAATCTGCACGCTCCCAGAATCCAGCTAGGCTACATTTTACCGACGCTACTGTCATATTTACTGTACAGATATTGTTTTTACATCACCACACGATCATGGAGAATTGTAACTTGAAGAATTGTGTGCCTGTGGAGGGGGTGTGGGACGCATAATTCGATAGGTCACCGTTTGTAGTGTGACGTAGGAAGCGAAACCCAGCCCCGTCGGAGCATCTGTTCTGTATCCGTGTTGGATGTGAATGACCAGCGACACACAGCCAGGACTGCAGCCGCTCCGAGGACACTGTTTCTGGGCTTATGATCAGCGACACACAGCCAGGACTGCAGCCGCTCCGACTACACTGTCCGCCCCCTCCTCAACCACCTCCTTCGCCGTGCATTACACATGGGCTACATGCACGCTCAAAGCCTGGACACTGACAACGATAGCTTACAGCCCTGCGCGCACCCAGCGTGGCTGCGTGACACACTGAACAGCACGATCACAACGGAATGCTTATCTGTCGGGGTCTCGGGGTGGCCAAATGGAGACGTTTGGAGAAGACAGATCCCGTGCCGTCGGAACAACACAATGACAAAATACATACAGACAGATGCAATGACAACGACACGTTCCTAAATCACACAAAACATCTAATTCTTATCCTGATTATATAAAGAACAAACTACAACTTGCTTTGAAGCCCAAAAAGCCAACCTCCGCGTTCACCGTTTAATAGCTTATATCTCCACGGGCAGCAGACGCTGAGCGGTTAGGGACCGTCTACAAAGTGCAACACCGAACTTGAAAATATTCAATAACTTCCATTTATAGGCAGAATATCACCACCATATGTACATCACACATCAATGGTGTACTTATGATTGTACTACAGCATTTAATTAGCCTATACTTTAGTGCCCAACCCAACTTCCCAAGACCATCTGTAAACAATTCCCCCCCCTATCAGTAATGTGATCTATTACATCACACACTGAACATGATTTGCTGTTCATATATTCAGAACGGGTAAGGACTAGTACAGTATAATTTGAGAAATGTGACAATGTGAGGATTATGCCATTTAGAGGTTAGGTTTAGGGCAGGGCTGCCCAAAAGGTAGATGGCGATCTACCAGTAGATCACTAAGGTTGTGCAGGTAGACTTTCATCTCGTACTTTCATCGCATACTTTCATCCACGTATTTTTTCATCGTGCGCATACTTTCATTGCGTGCATACTATTTTCATTGCGTACTTTTTCATTGCGTACTTTCATCGCATACTTTTTCATGGTGTATTTTTTCATTGCGTATTTTTTTAACGCATACTCTCATCGCGTACTTTCATCGCGCACTTTCATCGCGCACTTTCATCCGTGTGTGTGTGCGTGTATATGTGTGTGTGTGTTTATGTAAGAAAGAGAGAGTGCAGAAAGATTGTTAATGTGTGGATTAATAATAGATCGTTTTTATCTCTCATTAGTCAGCTACACATTCTGGGCACCATGCCCATTTGCATGTTCTGTAGGCCTAATGTCTTCATCACAGTAGCCACACACGAAGCCAACTTGAAAAGCTCTCACATGAAAGCGGTGCCGATCCACCACTAGTCTTTGATCAGACCCCAGCAGGCCGGAGAAGCTCCCACTGTCATCAATGCACGTGACATCACATCAAAGCCTTAGAAAGGACTCAGCGCCATCAATACCTGTCATTGTTTACCTACAGCTTTGTCCACATCGTGGACAAAGCTGTAGATTTTCTCCCAAAGTCATTCAAACGTTTACTGCCGTCGTTGCGACAGTAAATACAATTAGCTAATTAACTTAGGCGAAAGTATGGTGGAGTGTTAGAGCGAGCTGAAGTTTGAGGAGAGAAAAGAATAAATATTTGTGACAACAATGTGATGCAAGAGGTTGAGCCTCTAAAGTTGATGTAACTGAAAATGTTTCATACCAATAATTGTACGAACTAATTGTATCTTTGACATTTATTATCACTTGTTTTTGTCTTGGTTTCTGTGTTTTTCCCCTTGTTTTGATCTACAAGCTCACAACGTATCGCGCCACCTACTGAACTTCTAGATCTTTTCATTCATTTATTAAATACTTTCACAATAATAGTGTTTTTTTTACAGAAAAACTGAAAAAAACAGTAATAATCAGTGCCGGAAGTCCTTCAAAATAGGAGCTCTGGGGTGCCACAGCTCCTATGGTCGCTTTTACTCTGAAACCCACGACCCGGAAACAATCCGAATCCGCTAAATAAGTGTGCTTTACATTGCTAGCTTACATTGCTATCGTTTTAATTTATACGATATATAATCCAAAAAGCGTTTATATTTTGCGGGAGAGATGTGTTTTAATGTGTTTTAATCAGGTCGAACCTTAGGGCAGCCCCCGGCCCCTTTTAGACAAGAATGGTGTTCATAGAAAATGGTAAAATAAAGCATCGTTTCCTGAAGTTCCTTTAGACGAGAACAGCATTTTCGGGAGGTGAAAACACCTTCCAGAGTGAAAATCTTTGAAAACGCAGTTTCTTCCCATCTCCATGTAAACAGGCAAAACAGTGTTTGGTGTTAAGGTGGTCTCTCTCTCTCTCTCTGTACCTTGCTGTCTGTAGGTGTATATGATGAGGACAGCCAGTGGATTGTCCAGGTCAACAGACTGCAGAAGCTCATAGACCGACTGGAAAAGAAGGTGACTCCAGTCTCCAAAACACTGATCGTGTAGCTTACTGGTTCCAAGTTCTGTACATGCATGGCTGCTTATTGTGGAGAGATTAATAAGACCTCATGTATGTGCTCTCACACATGGAAGGCAATTGTGTCCTGATTGACCTGGAGAAAGAGGGTTGTGGTGGGGGGGGGGGGGGGGGGGGGGGAGCGTATGTGCTCAAGGGAGGGCAAAACATTCCCGAGATTCCTTGCGAAGCCCCGCGGAAGCATGAGCGTGCGTCACAGAGCACATGTTCAGGTCTGTACAAGTCCCGGAAAAGATCTGCTGTGATTGTCCAGTAATCACTTGAGTGATCAGCCAACGCAGGGAAGCTGGAAGTACCCTCACTAAAAACGCCGGGACAACGCTCCACACGTCCCAAACTCTTCTCCATTCTGGCTCCAAAACTGTGGAATGCACTTCCCATTGCAGTCAGAACTGCAGCATCACTCCCAATCTTCCGCCGTAGTCTGAAAACCCACCTTTTCAGACTCCATCATGGCCCATAGCACTTACCCTACCCCCTTAGATAGCATTTTGGTAGACTTAGATAGCATTTGATACAGACTTATAGCATGTTATGTAGACAGCACTATAATTGCATTGTATATAGTCATAGCACGCCATAGTACATATGTATAGCATAGTAGTATAGATATATAGTTTATATGTATAGTCTCATAATATAGATATTCCACTGTTACTTTCTTAGCTTACGCATGTTTCATGATAAATGCTTTTTTGTGATGTATTCCCATGCTTTTTGTTCCTGCTTAATGTAAGTCGCTCTGGATTAAGAGCGTCTGCTAAATGCCTAAATTGTAAATTGTAAATTGTAGCGTGACGTAACGTGCCTTCCACACCGAGTGGAAGGCAGTAAACTCCTCCGCCCCTCCTTCGACACACCTCGCTCCAATGAACTGTGGCGGCCAACGAGGCATCTATTTATGTATCTATCTATAGCTGTAACGGGTTTGTTTACGTTGGTAAAGTTGACAAATGGTGTAAAACAGTATGATAGAGTGAGAAATTACACAAACATTCTCTTTTTCATGATGTGAATATATAGCCCTATACATGTACGTATAGGTTCAAAGATGTGTGTGTGTGTGTGTGTGTGTGTGTGTGTGTGTGTGTGCGTGTGTGTGTGTGTGTGTGTGTGTGTGTGTGTGTGTGTGTGTGTGTGTGTGTGTGTGTGTGTGTGTGTGTGTGTGTGTGTGTGTGTGTGTGTCCACAGGACATTCGTCTGGAGCCCTTTGAAGACGAGGTCTTGGAGAGCAACATCAAACCGGTTTGTTCTTCTCCTTAATTCCTCCTCTCATACCTTCTGTGTCTGCTCATTCCTCCCCTCTGAGGTTCGTACTGTTCACCCGTTGTCACAGCAACAGCGCATGGGTTGAAACAATTTGTGAATTTATTCTCACATTATTCCCTTATCATCACCACCAGGCCCCAAGGCAGGGAGGGAGATTCTGTTTTCGCCACCGTGTGTAGGCTACTGTGTGTCTGTGTGTCTGTCATGAATATTTTGTGTGGATATTTCACTCTTATCTTCTCAAATACGTCATAATGATCCACATGACATCAGGGATTCTCTGGCGGAGATATGCGTTCTCTCTCTCTCGTCTCACTGGTTCTCAATGCGGAGTCTGGGGATACCCAAGGGTCCTTTATCAGTTAGATAAATTATTGTAACTGTAACTTGTACAGATGGAAGCAAATTGACCTTTACTGGTCCATTTGCTTCCATTTCTATGCTCTCAAAGCCTTTCTGTTGGACTTGACTGAACTGCCTGGGGAACGAACCAGGAGACAGAGACGACAAAAAAAGGAGAGACTTGTGGGGCTTTACTTTATTTTGTTTGCCAGGGGAGACATTTGTCTTGTACACAAAGACCTGCACTGCAGGATACATACAATACAATACATGACAATAAGGTACACAGTGACACATATACTGTACACTGTACTACTGTAGCATATACCTAATTTATGTATGCTAAACACAAGGCAATACATAAAATGCACTTAATCTAGAGTGATTTACAGTAGAAGCAATGTAAACACAAGGTAATACATGAAATGCATAGACAGTAGTGCCTCATAATCAGGATTACAGGTAAACCAAGAAAGTCTCATCGCCAGTCTAAGTATTATAATGTCAAATGTACATAATAGTATGTACATGGAAACTATACAAACTGAGAGCTGAGAACAGTGTTCTTCCACTGATGGAAGCTGAATAATTCGACACACGTTCATATAGTGGTATGGCTTCCTCTGCCCTCCCTGTGGCTGCTGAGGCTGGGCTACGGCGTGTTCTCGACTCAGCTGAGAAGATTAGAGGCTGCCATCTTTCTCCCCCATGCATCACAGCCCCGTCTTTACACTGACAGAGCCAGGGAGGAGAGGTGTACAGACCTCGGCTGCCTCTCGCATGCACAAGACCACGTCTTTGCTGAGCCTCTATGTCGTGGCGATGGCACAGAGCCGTCACCGACCACCTGCACAGTTGCCCCTTCTCTGAATCTTCTTCCCCGAGCTCGGGGAAGTGTGTCTATGACAGTGTGTCTATCTATGCAGATTAGTGAGGACTGGAAATGTGTGGGGGGCAGTCTCTTTTCCTGGAAATGTGTGGGGGGCAGTCTCTTTTCCTGGAAATGTGTGGGGGGCAGTCTCTTTTCCTGGAAATGTGTGTGGGGGGCAGTCTCTTTTCCTTGTGTTTTGGTGTTTCAGAGGGGTCATCGCAGGGTACTACAGCATATCGAGTGTCACTAAGTGGGTGTGTGACTGGGCACAAAGTCAGTAAAAAAAAAACCCATTGGAACAGGAGGCGAGCTTGCTGGAAAAATAAACTAGACTTTGATCCAGCCCACTAGACAATAAGAAATACCAACATGTACATCTGCAAAAATACAAATCAAAAACCAAAAGCCAAACAAACAATTGATAGAGAGGAGAGGAGAGGAGAGGAGAGGCAGAGTGACAACCTCTCCCCATGGCAGCTTACTTTATAGGCCTATACTGAGCTGTTTCTCTTAGGTCGCATTCATACCAGAGAGCTTTGCTGCGATTAAAACGAATCCTGCTGCGCATTGTCAGAAAGTGCGCTTCGTTTGGCAGGTGTGAAGGCTCATTCGAATCCTAATGCGCAGCAAATAACCGCATTTTACTCCGTCCAAAAACGTGGGTTTCGCTTCGCTTCGAATCGCACTTGACTACGATTCGGTGCAGGTGTGAATGCAATCCGCAGTAAATAAAGGAAATGAAGCAAACATAATGTGGCGGGTGAGGAGCTGAACACAGTTGGAGACGGTTAAGGCATATTTTACGCAGCGCAAAGATGTCCCGTTACTGTGGATAGACGTGGTCGAATAAGGAGACTGAAGCCCTGATCGAAATGAGGACGTGTAGGCTACATTAATCAATTGCTTAAGAAAACACATAAAAACACTGCAGTGTATTATAGCCTACATAATATTCTGTCTGTCTGTGCGTGCCGTAAACATGGAGTGCTGTCACTGTGTGGGACTGGGGAGTTATATCAGTGCGCTCATGCAGCGCTGTGCCTCCATGCCCAAAAGAACAGTGTGTGGCGGCTGCGTGCGTAGAGAGAGAGAGAGAGAGGGGGGGGGGGTCCCAGGCGGCACGACACATGCACGTTATGAGTGTAATTTTATCACCATAGATTTCACTGTGTAGGCTATAGTTTATGAACGGAACACATTGATAAAGGTCCCCCCTGCTGCGTTTCCAATTGCTGCGAATGACAGTGTGAAGGCAAACCGCAGCCAATTCAATATGCAAGAATCCCCTTTCCCCGCCCATACGGTTCTGAGTCTACCGAAGTATTAGGTGAGAATGTGACCTTATACTCTGCAGACTCCACCCTTCCATTTCCAATCAACCAACCACAGTAGAATAGCAATCCACCCAAAGATGCTCCCCATGTCCTCATCAATCAGGCACACCTCAATCAGATCTTCAGGCACCAATCACACAAATTAGACAATACGGGTTAACGTTACACCAGCTGTTCTCTTCCATGCAGAGACCTCTTGAACTGTATGTCGATGGAAAGAGCAGTTCCTCAACGACAATGATCAGATAGACTACATCCTAGATCCTTATTAGAACCTTCTTGAATAATACAACAATAACCTGAAAATCTGAATGAAGTGTGCAAAAGCATACACTGTGTGTGGGTGCATTGTGCGCATGGACGGGTGTGTGCGGGCGTGCATCTGTATGTGCTTGCGTGTGCTTGTGCGTGTGTGCGTGTGTGTGTGTGTGTGTGTGTGTGTGTGTGTGTGTGTGTGTGTGTGTGTGTGTGTGTGTCAGTATATGGTACAAAAATGTCTCCACAGAGAAATAGTTTGTCTATGTACATTTACTTTAAATAACTTTGCTATTTACATACTGTAAATTACTTTGCTACTGAGGCAAAATTATGTTTGCTGGTTAGTAGAGTTATTCATCTTAGGCTCTGATTGAGTATGCTTACAATTAGGAAAAGATTCGGTTTGTGGTCATTGTTTTAGGATTAGACGTTTGGATGCTATCTCTCTAGGTCGTCCTTAGACGAGCCCTCCATCGTCGCTTCCAGTCATCCCGGTTCTCCATACATCTGGCCAGTTCGTTGGTACTTTGCTCTCCTGCGTCGCTCTTGAGTACATCCACGTATGTTAGCGTGGGACGTCCTCGTGACCGGTGCCCGTGTGTTGGTTCCCACAGCACTAGTTTGCTGGCTGGCAGCTCTTGGTGTCTTTGGCAGTGTCCTGCTAGTCTCATTCTCCTGGCTGCTATTTTCTGGCTCACCCTTGGCATTCCATCATACAGATTTGTGTTGGTAACATGTGTGCTCTTATTGATGTTGAGTGCTGCACGCAGAATTCACCCATCGAGAGACTTCTGCAGGGTTGGCTTCAAGGTCCAGCATTCACTGCCGTATAGGAGAATAGACTCTTACCGTTGCGTAGGTAGGTTGCGTAGGTTATGCTTACTGTTATGTCTGAGTCATACTTGGTTGCACACCTCGTTGGATACCGACAAATAGCAGATCTACATGCTCAACACATCTGTGTTGTTGTGAGCTATTTTCAGCTTGAGTGTTATGGTTAAAAAGTGGCATTCATAAATTTGCTGTTCTGAAATGTGTGCGTGCGTGTGTGAGTGAATTGTAGATTTACATACTGAGTCATACTGTAACATATCAGGGTGTATTGTCTATAGACTATAGCCTATATACATTTGAGGATTCTGCCACTTTCCACACTCCACTGCCACAGTCAGAGTCTGTCATGTATACGCAGCATGCAGAAGTGCCATTTACTCCCGTGCCTCTGCTCTGACGTCACTCACTTCACCTCTGCGCTCTGCGCCTGTCTTCTCCATTCACGATCGCGCAGTATGCAGAACCGTCGTCTACTTCTGTGCTCTGCTGTGCTCTGAAGATACTCACTCCACCTCCTCTGCGGTAACATCTTCACACAGCGCACTCCACAGTACGCTGTGTCCACCACAATCACCTCCACAACGACACAGACTTTCACATCGCCTTTTCTTGGAAGACAGTCAACAGCCAATTTCCACACCGGCGCGCATACAGCAACGATGGCGCCACCACGCGAAACAACACTTCCTTTGGCCATCGCGCACACACTGCCAACAGATGTATCTCGCCCTGCAGCAAACAGCAGCAGCAAACTCTTTTTTTCTCATTTTACCTTATCTCTTTCTGACCGGGCACCCATTTTGGTGTCAGCATCATGTTATGCTTTAGCTATTTAAAAATAGCAGATCTACAAGCTCGTATCGCGCCACCGAGTGGCGCGATACGAGCTTGTAGGTCTGCTATTTTTTTTTTAGAATCTGATCTCAGGTCAGAATGGGTTCATCAGACCAGTGTGTGTCCGGCGGAAACCTCGTATGAATCTGATCTCAGGTCAGAATGGGTGCTGACGTCAATGTCCGCACTTTGCCATCGCTGCATGTATTCTACTACTACACTCCACTGGACTGGAGATTGCAGATTCGGTCCTCAATGGATACAGAAACTGTCTTTGCGAGCGCATAATGTGTGTGTGCAAATTACCGGATACACGTCCTTAAATTAACGCCCTAGATGCCCTACAAAACAAACATTTACATTGCCTGTCTGATTGGCCTATACCGAACGTCCCCTTCCGTTACGCACGGAATCCCAAGGAAGGAAGCTCAGGAAAACTTGCCTCCATTTTGCCTCCTCTCGAGAGACACACACCCCAGAGCCGAAGGAGGCGTCTACCTTTTTATGTCTATGCAGCTTCACGGAGCATTCACTTCTTGTACCCATCATCCTCTCTGCCTCCTCTCAGGAAGTGCTACTGCTACGTACATCATTATCGCCATTACTTTAACCGACGTTGGCATTTTGTCACCTATATTAAACTCATTTTTCTCACGGGGATGTTTGGCACTTTGTCACCTGTAGCGTTTCACAGGCACAATTACACACATTTAATTAAAGGATGGATGACCTGGAGAGATGGCCTCAGGGCCTCTATGCGTTTATGAGGGGACCAAACAAGACACAGAACTAAATGGCATGCTATGTTTCTAGGCTTTATAAAAAAATTAAAGAAATGAGTGGAGGTTCATCTGTGGAATACTGGCAGTGTGCACAAGACATGTGGTGCTGGTGATCCCACAGACCAACCCTCTTATTTGGTCGGCCACTCCTGCAGAGTGTCGATGCACGTCGTGCCGTCTTATGACGGACACATTTTAATTACCTATCTAAAGCCCATTAAGCCTTATTTAATTAGGCTTCAATGGCCAAGCGAACGTCCCCCAGAAGGCTTTTGGAAACCCCCCTGACCCTGGCTCTGTTTCCTTTTCAACAGAAAATCCTGATTTTATATTTTGTGTGTGTGTGTGACTGTGTGTGTGCGTGCGTGCGTGCGTGCTTGCTTGCGTGCGTTCTCCAGCACATCCTGCTAGTGCAGCGGCAGCTGTCGGTGCTGGACGATGAGGTGGAGGAGTTCCGCTCGGCTCTCAGACAGTACATGGAGAGTGCCTGCACCCAGACCGGCTGCTTACAGTCAGTTCACCTTCAGCTCCTCTCACTCTCGCTGTGTTGTGTTTTGTATTAATGTTTTTGCATAATGTTTAGTAGTATTGAACTTATTCATTATAATGTACTGTACCTATCCATTGTTATAGGTATGCTCATATGATGACCACGGATGTGGTCTAAAAGTGTGAAAAACATATTTTTCATTTCACCACGCTTTTAATTAAATTCCACCCCGCTTTTTCAATGCAAAATGCCAACATGGCCACCGTGGGAATATGGTCTATTGCTGTGCCATGGCAATGTGCAACACAGACAATCGTCACCAGCATTGCACTGACACACCTGATTAGCTAAAGCTGTGTATCATCACAGTGTATGTAAGCAACGTGCACATGAAGTCGCTCGGTATTCAGTACATCAACGATGTACGCTTCCAGGGGTAATGGGGTGATAAAAACACAGAGAGAGGGTGATTAGTTTGTCCTGATTTGACAGCTGTCATAATTATCAGCCTCGAAGCTGCACGGCAGATGAGCAATTAGCACAAAGCTCAAATGAACATTGAGAACCAAACCTTCTGTCATGTGATCATCTCTCTACAGAAGCATCTCCAGTTCTCAAAAACAACCAGTAGTTTGTTTCTTTGCGTTCAGTTAAATTCTCAGAGTGAAACACCATGACAAAACGGCTTTTGCTTTTGTTTATTAAATGTGTACAATACACAAAAATACTACGCTTGCAGCAGTTACCTAAGATATCACCTGTGCTTCACAAAATTTACAATTAGCACTGGATGGAAAACAACTCTAAATAATTAATGAATAAAATTGTCAGTGACTGCAACGTGATATTATTTGCCCTAACGGCTTCACTTGTGCTCTTTCTCTCTGTCTGTCTGTCTGTCTATTCATATTTCATTCTTGGCAGTATTGCAGTTCAGCGGCTGCGAAACGAATCACACTTCATTCTCTATGAGTTCTGGCAGCACAACAACGTGTGGAAGAAGTAAGTATATCTACACAGTACACAGTACCAGCTCCTACTGTAGCTCACGTACAGTACATACATCACCACAGCTCGGCCTCGCCAAGTTCAGAACCTGCTGGAGTTAACGGTTGTACTCCATGACTAATGAGACCAATGATAGGCCGTGCTGCGAGGTGTTAAAAGTTCTCTGCATAATATCCTGCAGTATTTTGTCACAAGCCAGAAATGTATATAAAAGTGTATAACCAAAACCATAACCTTGTGCTGCTGTTTTTGCTCGTAAAATGTGTTATATTTCTCTTATATATCTCATAAATACATATACCTAACATCTGAAACAAGTTTTGGTGCCTTAGTTTACTCATGTGCATTTAGATCATGAAATGTAGCAAATTTGTTAAAGAAAATACTTCAACTAAAGTGATTGGCACCTAGCACAATGAAACATACACATAGAAAAGCCAAAATCTTATGTTTCATACTTCAACCTACTGTGTAATAAAAGATAGAAAAGAAAAGCAGTGCAGCTTGGCCCAAAATGGCTAAAAATAAATAAGGTCAGAATTATTACGACATATGGTATGAAACATTTATACAAGTGTACCACAAAGTGTAACAGCATCTGACATTTGCACATTTGCACATGGATAAGGAGAACAGATGTTCGTTTTCTAGGCTGCCATGATGATGGTGATGATGGTGACTAGATGTGTTTAGGTTATGACATGTTTTTAAATTCATAGTTTTGACACATTTGATGCTAAGGACAGGGAATACTCGTCCCATTAACCCATTCTGAACGGGCACCCATTTTGGTGTCGGCATCATGTTATGCTTTAGCTATTGAAAAATAGCAGATCTACAAGCTCATAGCGCGCCACCGAGTGGCGCGCTACGAGCTTGTAGGTCTGCTATTTTTGAAAAATCGAAGAGCGACTGACATTTTTAGAATCTGATCTCAGGTCAGAATGGGTTCATCAGACCAGTGTGTGTCCGGCGGAAACCTCGTATTAATCTGATCTCAGGTCAGAATGGGTTAACTTAATACGTGAGGTGCTCTAGACAAGTATACTCGTCTTAAGATCGATATAAGAATGCCTCACTATTTTCCACTTTTGCTCCGGTTGCTAGGCACAGGTTACTAGGGTCTCGTCTGCACTGCGTCTGTGCGACCCCAACCACATTAGCTTCTGTATAGGCCTATTAGCCACGGCCTTTGCACGCTCTTTCAATTAAACTACAGGGGTGGGGGGGGGTATGTGATCACATACAGTATGTCCAGAACTGTTACTTTTCAGGATTCCATTTTAGAAAACAGCAGATCTACACGCGTCTCGAGCTTGTGGATCTGCTACTTTTGATGCTTTTGCGTGACGCATTATGATCAAGTAGGGCGTTACAGCCAGACAGCGACAATGTATTTGTGTGGTTGAATAAAGCTGTGTGTGTGTGTGTGTGTGTGTGTGTGTGTGTGTGTGTGTGTGTGTGTGTGTGTGTGTGTGTGTGTGTGTGTGTGTGTGTGTGTGTGTGTGTGTGTGTGTGTGTGTGTGTGTCTGTGTGCCCTGTGCGTGCAGTCACCTGCAGAGTGTGGTTGAATAAAGCTGTGTGTGTGTGTGTGTGTGTGTGTGCAGATCACCTGCAGAGTGTGGTTGAATAAAGCTGTTTGTGTGTGTGTGTGTGTGTGTGTGTGTGTGTGTGTGTGTGTGTGTGTGTGTGTGTGTGTGTGTGTGTGTGTGTGTGCCCCGTGCGTGCAGTCACCTGCAGAGTGTGGTTGAATAAAGCTGTGTGTGTGTGTGTGTGTGTGTGTGTGTGTGTGTGTGTGTGTGTGTGTGTGTGTGTGTGTGTGTGTGTGTGTGTGTGCGTGCAGTCACCTGCAGAGCAACTACAGCAAGACCTTCCAGAGGGGGAACGTGGACTTCCTGGAGACCCCGGAGATCATGGTCACCATGTTGCTTCCTGGTAGGACGTTTCTCGTGAAATGTGATGGAAATGCTTTACTCAAACCAGGAAGGTCACACCTTTAATTCTCGCCTTCCTGCATGGTTGGCCTACTGTACTGTACATGTGTGGGTAAAGGCCTATTCATAGTCCAGTTTTCGGTGAAGAGGTGAACTACAACATGACGTCACGCCGTGGTGGTCACCGCTCACACATCTCTCTGTTTTGGTCACCTCTTTACCGAAAGCTTGACTGTGAATAGGCCTTTAGTCCTCTCATGGGATGTGCAGGGATACAGCAAGATTGCAGTTTATGTTAGGTTTATGTAAGGGTTAGGGTGAGGGTTTGTCGTAATCTGGATCAATCAGTAATGATCTCTGTGCACACACGCCATTTTGGAAAGAACTTTGGGCCCCTTCCCTACTTCCCTCACAGGTGTTAGGGCCGATTCATACTCCTATTTTACCGCCCCCCATACTCCTATTTTACCCCCCCCCCAGAACCTCAAATGACGTCACATTGTAGGCTCTACAGCGCCGAACCGACTTTTATTCGGCTCTAAAATAGGAGTATGAATCGGCCCTTACTAATGAAGTGTACAAATATGAGTGTACAAATTGAACCCAATAATGGACACTTTGGGTTCCATTTGTACAATCTCAGAGTTATGGGGGTACTTGAAATTAAAAAAAGTTTGAAAACCACTGTACACTACACTACACTACACTAAATGGAACAGAGCCTTAACCCATTCTGACCGGGCACCCATTTTGGTGTCGGCACCATGTTGTGCTTTAGCTATTGAAAAATAGCAGATCTACAAGCTCATATCGCGCCACCGAGTGGCGCGATACGAGCTTGTAGGTCTGCTATTTTTGAAAAAATCGAAGAGCGACTGACATTTCTAGAATCTGATCTCAGGTCAGAATGGGTCAATCGCAGACCAGTGTGTGTCCAGTGGAAACCTTTCCACGAATCTGATCTCAGGTCAGAATGGGTTCATTAGTATCATCGGTAACACCTGTGAAGGAAGTATGGGAAGCGGCCGGAAATAGTACGAGTTATTCCGTGTGCATATAGAGCCCATGGATGAGGCAACATTCTAGGTGGTCCATCCCTGCTTGTCTCCTGTCTCCCACACAGCCTCGTGGTGGGTGCTCAACAACAACTGAGCGCCCTGGATCAGCACCTCCTCCATCAGCACAGCGCGGTCACAGAGAGAACGGGTCCAGTTATGACGTCAGGATGTACAAGACAACAGCGCACACATATGCACACGCACACCCACAGTACACACACACATTTTTATTAGCTCCGTTCTCCGTTATGTACAGTATTGGGTGGTAGTTGTGCTGCTAACGTGTGTCTGTTTAGTTTACGCTCCTACGAGTTGCTGTTTCCAATGCGATGATCAGACGGTGACAGCATCACTGTGTTTCTATAGTGCTGTTGTCTCATTTCACGTTTTCAAATGTATACAAATATTTAGAAAATAGCCGATCTACAAGCTCACGAGATGGGCTATTTTCAAATGGCTGTTTGTTTTGTAATAATAATCATAATTTACAAAGTAACTACTAGTAACTAAAGTTTTCAAATAAATGTAGTGGATTAAAAGTACAATATTTGCCTCTGAGATGTAGTGGAGTAGAAGTGAAAGTACTGGAAATTGGAAATACTCAAATAAAGTCTATATATACCTCAAAATTGTACTTAAGTACAGTACTCAAGTAAATGCACTTAGTTACTTTCCAGTTTCCACCACTGCCCACACGTATACAGCTGGTTGTTTTATGGTTACAAAAATAAGATTAGCTTTACAATTAGGAGAAGGTCGTGGTTAGGATTAGACATTTAGAGCAGTGGTTTTCAACCAGTGGTCCGGGGACCACTAGTGGTCCTTGTTGGGACTCCAGGTGGTGCCCAGCTAAATGATGGAGAGTTGAGATCTTTAACTCTAGAGAGCGTAAAACCAGCGTAAAACTATAAATTAAACAATATGGGTTCATTTGGTTTCATTTTACACTCTCAAGAGTTAAATAATTATTATTATATTATTTAAAGAAGTCTACACAATTAGAGAATGTAGAAGAAGAATTATTTTGATCAACGTTTGCCTGTTATCTCTCCTAATGGTACCAACATCAATACAGCATGGAATCCAACGACAACAAAACATTCTTTTTGGATCTGAGAGGCTTAAATGTCATCAAAGGTTGGTCCACGCGGCTTAAATTCTGCATGAATTTAATGGCTCTTGATATGAAAAGGGTTGAAAAACCACTGATTTAGAGGTTATATTGATTTAGGGGCTAGGGTTGGAGTTATGCTTGATTTATACTTACTTGCCTCGGAGGTGTGCACCAAAAATAGCAGATCTACAAGCACCACAAGTAAACATGTCACGCTGCGATGCACTGTGAGCTTGCAGATCGGCAATTTTGGCTTCAGGGTTTTAGGGTTCAAAATGACAATGAGCAAATCGTCTCTGCCGGTTGGAAACCTCATAGCCGATGTCCAAAACCGTTACTTTCCAGGATTCAAATTCAAAAGCATCAACTTTTGATGCTTTTGTGTGACACTGTAGTATGATCAAATAGGGTGTTCATTTACAAAAAACATAAAAAAGGGAAAATATGGAGTGGTTTTTGCCCGGCAGCAGTGAAATGGTAAAATGGCGTAAAATTTCCTTAACAGGTAATTTAAACGTGTGTGTGTGTGTTTGAAAGGGTGTGAGAGAGACAATGGAAGAGATGACGAGCTCTTCTTGAGTCAATTAGTGTTCATAAAGTGGGCCATTATACCAGTATTCTATCATTTCCATATTCAATGTGTCTGTAATGTGTGTAAATCTATTCGCTGTTTCAATCACAGTTGATAAATAAATATAATATTGTTGTTGTATTTCATGCGTATGGTCATGGGGAAATATAATGCTGTTTATCTGAAAGTGGTCAGTTGTATTTTTGGAAAAATTCCACATACTGTGCGTATGTGTTTATTCATTTATTTCCTCACACTCTGACACTTTTATGCGGAAATAAGTAAGAAATAAGTCATTTAGAACGAATAAACCAATTTAATCTTGCTCATGCAGGATAATAAAAGAGATGTAGTTAATAATTGAGTTGCATATTTTCTATATATATATATATATACATACATAGGCCTATATTTGTAATAATAAAAAAATCAACTACATGGATTAGTCTTGTTAACCACTTACGTCGAGTATAAATTGTGAAAATAGCCATTGTAGGCTAAGTTCCTGTGTCACCTCGTGATATGCAGATCTGCTAGGCAATAGTTGTAAAATAACCATGATTTTGATTTGAAGTCATATCAGCCCTATCACAAAGCCTTATATGTATGTTGCCTCTCCAAGTGTTGCCTTTGTTCAAAACATTGCAAATGTCTCCCCCTCATGGACATAGATGGGCACTACCGCCAATACAGCAGGCTGAGAAATGTTGAGTGCCTTTCCTAAAACAGTTCCTTGACAAGATTTCTTTGAAAATCACTACGATAAAACATCTTTCAATGTATAGTTCTGTAGCAAGGGTTAGTCTCTTCATAGCCATGTATGATCAAAGCATATTACCCATATCACTGCCTGCCAGGCATGCCAAACCCTCTGTCACACACGAGTAATCTCCACACAGATCAATATTAAGGTAGATTTCTCTGCCCAGGTGACATCGGCAGTTGAAACAACCCTCTTGGTTGGACACCCATCAACAGCCCCAGGGAAGGATGTTGTCCTTCACAGCTGTTACTGGGTGCACATCAAGGACACAGTAGGTGTCAGGCTGTCAGGAGTGACAGATTGAATGTTATCCTGACATATTGGGATATCTAGTGTTGGGTACAGATACTAAAAAGAAAACGACATGAGATAAAAAAAAAAAAAGTGATTAATAGTGTTAATATAGCTCTATTTTCTGATAATCATTGCTATAGTCCTGGAGTGTGCATATGGAAAAACGAGATGAAGATTATAGCAGATGTGTTTCTGTGGTTAAGTCGTCCGCAAGCAGCAGAATCCCGTTTAATGCACAACTGCACATTCAACAATGTGCCAAACCAAGAACCAATGACAACGCTTTACCAGGAGAGGTTTTGTCAATTTTATTGATAAATTATCATCTTTAAAAAGACCTAAGAGCCATCTTTTCCCTTCCAACTGCCACTACCGTTTTCCACCTAATGATTTAACTGTACAAAGTTTTTTATTTTTTATTAATATCATTTTCTGTTTCATCATCATCACATTCAGAACAAATATTAGAGGTTCAAACTGTGCCCATTGGTCAAGAGAGGGATGCAGAGTTAGCCTATAGCGTTGCTACTCTAGCTAGCAGAGTTCACAGGAAGTTCCAAAATGGGCGGCAAGCGAGGAAGATACATTCTAAAGCACAGGTGGGAGGGAGAACTATTTAAGCTTTGACTATCGTTTCTGGAACAGAAAAGGGGACGGACACACCTGGGTTGAGGAAGATTTGGCTACCATGCAAACATGTGCGGAGATCCATGTTTTGCGATGGCTCGTACTGTACTACCTTGCAAGGAAGGCAACTTAAAGGCAATGAGGAACGCAAAGCGAGTCTAGGGCACCCGTTCTCAATGTGGGATCTAGGGACCCCCAGGGGCCCTTGGGGTGATTCCAGGGGGTCTCTAGATACTGTAAATGTTTGATAGTTAGGAACTAAATGGAGTGTAAAAATGGTGCAGTTTTGTAAACTTTCAAGAGTGAGATTAACACTGAGGAGTAGATTGGGTACCAGGCAGGGGTCCCCAAACTCTGCCTTGCCAGGGACCCCTATTGCAAAATTCCTTAAAACTAAAAGAAAGAATAGCTGATCTGTGGTATATGCTCACGGCGCACTTGCAATGTGAAGCGTTGTGAGCTTGTAGGTCAGCTAATTCTGCTTCTTTTTTTTTTTTTTATATTTTAGAACTTGTCAATAATGGCACTGCAAAAACATGAGCGCCAACAATCTCATGAGTGGAATTTGAATTAAAAAAAAGAAAGACAAAAATCCTCTCTCTTCCAATTGGACCCTGGCAGTGCCCCTAAGGGCCCAGGCCCCCACTTTGAGAACCACTGCTCTAGGGTATGGAAGGAATTAAGGAAGAGATGGTTAGAAGGTCTGACGAACACAAAGGTTATTGCTGGATTAAAAACAAAAAGCAGCATGGCACACAGTCCAACAGCTTTCACAAGAGCTCCTCCTGACTGGACGCTCTCTGACTGAAGCTCAAATGTATACTCTGTATCACGGCGTCGATTGGCAAAAAAATAATAAAACGTCAATCTGTTCTTTTTGGCAAGCAACATCAACCTGCGATGGAGCTTAAATTAAGCGTTAATACTGGGCTGTGACATTGCACAAACAGACTTTCTTTTGTGCTAAATCTTACTTCAGTAGAGGTTTGGGTTGTATAGAATGTGTAACTGCAATTACTGGTGAGATACGGTACGTACAATAGTTGCTCTGTTGATTGGAAATTGATATTCCACAATATTAGTCTCCTCTTTGACACAGCGAAGCGGCACTCAAACTTGCAAACAAAACGGATTCTGCTAAATCCAACACAGAATTTGTATTAATAATACGTATATTTTTTTTATAAAAATGGCAACATCTTGTAGATTTTACTATTTAAATAAGGAAGAAGATTCAGACTGAATAATCTGGATTGTCATATATGAAAATCAGCAGGAAGTAAAAAAAGAAAGAAAATGTGTTGTTTTAATAGTTTCGGCAGACTGCTTTACCTTCGTTTATGCGCTAAACGAGTGACAATAATCTCTTTCACTGTGCAATGTATGTAAATGATTATTTTTTTATACCAATTTGTAATAAACGAAGCAACTATTCGATATCATCCTGGTAAAGGAACTACAAAACCCAAACCTCAACCATCCTGGTAAAGGAACTACAAAACCCAAACCTCAACCAAAGACTAATTTTGCTTTCATGGCAATTTCTTCTCTGTCGCTCTTTTTTTTTTACATAATTTTTAAGTCGATCATTTCAAGACTTAAAAATCATAGAGTTAATACTATGTTGTCAGTGTACACACAGGCAAGGTAAATGGTTACAATACAGTATGAATATGCAGCTTTCTGTAACTGGCTTTAAACTAGCAGCAAAAAAAACACCTTCAATTGCATAAATTGCAGTGCAATGGGTGCATTGTTCGTAGGAGTTTGTCTGGCTTCTGTCTGATGGATAACAAGCGCGTACCATCATCAGTATATCCACCAGGCTGCTGAAGAAAAAAAAAACTCAAAGTAGTCACAAATGATCCAAATCCATCCACTTGGCATAACTAATCCATTTTAGGATTTTATGGCATTCGTTTTCCTTTGAGAGAGAGAAATAAAATCACATTTTAATCATTTAGCAAACCAATTAATTAATATATATATAATTATTATATTAATATGCATGTGTTATCGATTCAGAATAAAAATCACTTCAACCACTTAAACCCTACGTATACTAAGCCGCCTCCTGTTTTCTCTCTCCACAGAATACCTTTACTGAAAATAGCTGATCTACAAGCTCAAAATGTGTTGTGTTGCAACACGTTTGTGAGCTTGGATATCCACTAAGCCCCCCCCCCCCCCCCCCCCCCCCCCAGAACAGGTACGCTAGTGTTCAAGTGGTTTAAGTACTCAACCCCACATGGTTGAGCGGAGTCCCTCAGGGATCTATACTACTGTATCTTCTGTTTCCCCACAATACGGAAGCTGAGGTTTAAGTGGTTTAGGACAATTTGTGCCAGAGAGACAGGGCTTTTGGATCTCATTCCTTCTGGACCCAATCAGAGACCGTTTACCGACACGAAAAGGGGTTTGCTCAGCGAATCAGAACTCTGGACTGGAGACATGCCAAAGCAGAGAACCCAGTCTTCGGTGCATGGTTCCTGTCCAGGCCTTTGTATGATCCACTCCGCTCGAGCACCCAAATCACAACAAAAAAATGTAATAAAAAAAAAAGAAAAAAAAGAAACTAAGTGTGATGTTGCTGCCAGACTGGGTCAGAGTGGCGTTGTGACTTCCCGTCTCTAGGCGAAGCTGTTTTCAGGGTAGCTGACTTTGATGGCGCCCCAGTAGCAGGCCCGTATCAGACAGATGAGCCCCAGCAGGTAGGCTAACGCCCACGACACATAGGTGGCTTGGTAGCGACTGGCGAAGTCCCGGGTTCCCACCTGTCAACACACAGAGAGAGAGAGAGAGAGAGAGAGAGAGAGCAGTGAAATGTTGGTGGGACATACATCATTACAACACACTTTTTTATGAAGTAAATTATATGTAAGATAATAAATAAATTTGAAGTACAAGTAGAAGGTCATATGATAAACGTCTTAAGACAGCTGTACGATATATCTTTATGCAACAGTTTAGAAATGTGCAAGAGCAGAAGAGATTGGGTATCAATTAAATAATCTCATGACACCTCTCTCCCTGTCACACTTGTACTCAACCAGCAAATGCATGGAAGGCATAATAACTGTCATGTTGTCAGCACCCTCTGGTGGACAGATTTTGAAGACAGCGTAATATAATAATACAGTATACACAGAGAGACTTAACGTCTACAGAGGAACACAGGACTTACCGTTAAGCCCACGCCGATAAAGATGCAGATCATTCCTACAGTGATGTAAGCACAACATCGCCTCCTAGGCAGCGCACTGCCAACAGATGATCTTTGGATGGGTGGCGGACAGCGAAAAGAAGAGGAAAACAAAGGAACAAAAACAGGTCAGTCTATGAGATAAATATAGGTTTCCATACGTTGTGTGGAAACCTCATAACCTCCATCATAAACCTCTGTCTAAAACAGTTCTTTTTCAGGATTAAAAATTCAAAAATTGCAAAAGTAGTAGATTGACAACTTGTAGATCTGCTGCTTTTGATGCTTCTGTGTGACTGAAGTAGTGCGTTCATTTACAAAAAAAGAAAACGCAGCATTCACAAAACACTTTATTTAAAATGAGTGTATTTAACATTTGTTTACACTATGCCAATGATGTCCTTCCATTGCCGTGAGGCATCAGCCTCCCGCGGTGCCTTTTTCCAATCACAGATGAAAAAGCACCGACATTTGGGCTACATGCCCTGATCCTGTAGTCCTGAATTTAATATTGTATTTTACTCCACAGAGGCCGTCATAAAGAGTTAGCTTGAAATGCGCCCCACTGACCTGAGATCAGTATTTCTCGGGAGGAAGGGAGAGAGTGGGCTCACTCCACTGAGTCTACTCTCTCACATGCCATACATGTGACTGTGCTAAAGCATTTTTTTCAGATGGCTTAAGGGTTCTTCTGACTAATCTTTACTAAGTTTTCTCCCTCACGTCCTCTGTGTTTCGCTTCCTATTTTATGGTTCTCTCTCTCGAGTGTTGCTGCGTCAGACCCAAGCCTCCATCTGAGTGTATCTCTCACACTGTTACTGTCGGGTGACAGTGTCCAATGTCCAAATCCCTTACATTTACAGGTCAGGAACCTGTGTTCCAATGGATGTGTTATAATTTAATCACAAGCTTTTTTCTTAATACTTTTCATGGGCTGAATAGTCATAAACACAGACACACTGGACCACCTTCAACCTGGCATGCATATTTTTGGGCATCAACATCATTAGGCTTTGTTTTCCTTTAAGGATTAGCAGGGGGTAAACTGATCTACAGTATGGCACACTATTGTGTCAGCCCACCAGCACAAATATACATATAATATACAATACAATGAATAATTGTATTGAGTAATTTATAATTATATATAATGCTGCATTTGTCAAGATTACTCAGATTTGTCACATGGGGCAGATAAATCCAAGTGTGGCTTTTGATTTGTGTCATAAATAAATGGTGTCCACCGCCTTCTCTCACAAAATGTAATCTTGCCCTAACTTTCTCACAGAGCATAATCTTTAAGTACCCTGTTTTTCTAACTAGAAATTGAAAAAATAAATAAAAAGGTGTTACCCCTACTTTTGAGCCCCGTCCCTTCCATCTACTCTCTCTCCAAATCTAATCTGCTGTCTGCCTTAAGAGACAAGACAGCCAGATACATACAGTACAACTACATACTCTAGATGAAGAGAGAAAAGGAGAGACAAAGACACAGAGAGGGGTGAATTGGAGATGGAAGTAAATCAATAAAATAAGAGCTAGCTGTACTGCAGCTTGTAGCATGATGTATCCCCCACTATCTCGCAGTGCTCTGACATACAGACACCTTTGCCATCACCGTCCCTGTGTCGAGTGCTTGGTCCAATTCAGCATCCAGGAGCACTAATGCCCGTCACATGTTGAGATTAGCCTCTGGTAGCACCTCCTACCCATTATCACATGTCCACATTCCCACTACTGTACCACTTTGTCCACATTGTATTGATCCACTGAACCAGAACACTGCGAAGAGTGATTTCCTAAGCCTAGATTCTTCTGTAGATTTATTTTTAGTCTTATATGTACTTGACTATAAGATGTAACAATAACCTTTTTTTAATCTTGCAATAGATAAATCAGTCAGACCATCAACTGGATAATACAATACCAATCATGAGGCAATAAGGCATAGAATTGTAGCATCTTTAATCTGGCATGACATGAATCTACGTGAGACACGCCCAGTACAAATTCCTACACAGCCAGCCAGCAGCATGAATATAAGCACATGTGCATAGGAATTTGTATAGGGCGCATCCAGGTGTTATATTATACCAGCTTTTGTACTTGGTTGCACGCCTTACCGAAGACCAAAGAAATGCGGATTGACAAGCTCACCAAGCATTACATAGCAACATTCTATGAGCTTGCCTTGTCTGCAACCTTTGGTAATATGCCAGTGGCAGGCAACTGAGTATTAATCTCTGAGGACAGATCCTCCAATTTATACATTTTTCCCCGACTGGGTTCCCCAGATTGACTAAGTATAATTCACCCCTCTTATCACTTGTCTGGGCTGGTTGTCTACAGGGAAACAGAGGTCTGGTTCAGGGTAAAGTACAAGTGTGTGGTGAAAATAGCAATCCAGTCGATTGTGTTGAGTGTATGTTCGGTGGAAGTCAGGGTGGACTCACATTTTTTTGCAGTGTGGACACTTGGCTAGCGTGTTAAACCGTAACTCCATCCACTGCAAGAGAACACACAATGAAAAGTCATGTTAATTAACTTTTCATGTAGACTGTCCCTCTGTTCGCGCGCGTGTACACACACACACACGTACACACACACACACACACACACACACACACACACACACACACACACACACACACACACACACACACACACACACACACACACACACACACACACACACACACACACACACACACACACACACACACACACACACACACACACACACACACAACTCTACTGTTGGCGTGAGGAGAATCAACAATAGCCTCATTGGTATTGATTTGAAATAACTAGTCGTGGTAACATTGGAATCTCCCGTGTCAAGGAAAGAAGTGAGGAATTGGAACAGTTCAAGAGTTTATTTAGCACCTAAAACTACTTGTTAGCTGGCGGTGTCATTGTTTATTCTATGAAGTCGTCTGTTGTCAACAAAGTAGGGTTAATGAAAGTATATATTTCTTCTCCTACCATGGGTGAAGTTAATCAAACGGGTCCTTTTCACACGAGTGAAAATGTGGCTTTCATACACCCGTCTCTGAAAAGAGGGATTACTGCAGCACAAGCTGGAGAGATCTGGCTGTCAAGGTAGAAATTAAAAAAGTCCCAGACAAGAGAAGTTGGAGCACTGCTAGAAGTTAACTAACCATTATTTAACCACATAAAGGAGTAGTTCACGGGGGGGAAAAGAAAAAAAAAAGGTTTTCTACAAATTACACACCCCATGAAATTACAATGACTTGTTTTCTACCAATAACACAACCCAAGGAATTAATGGAGTTTTATTTTATTTTTTTACAATACTAAAACAATAATTTGATGACCATGAATTCAAGGCTTCATGGGGTGTGTAATTGATAGAGTATAAGTCATTTCTTCAGTGAACTACTCCTTTGAAAAGGGCAGTAAAACTGTAGGCTGTAGTTTGATATCCCATTGGCTAAAACTCTCTTTAAAACTAAATAGGAAAAAAGCCACTTTTGCACCAGTGTAAATAAAGACAGAGATTTGGGTCTGGGTTAGGCTATGGTTAATGTCCACCCATCGGAGCCCCCCAAGCGAGCAGAAAGGCCAGCTTCCTCAACCTGTTGCTGTGGTGGGGGAGAGCCGTCAGTGGGCAGCTCGGTAAGGGGCTGGGATGAGCGGGCGTCCTCGCTGCCCTACGGACGCCACAAGCAACAACGAGCACAGTGTTGTTAAGAGACGTGGTTCCCAACCCCACACGTCCACAGACCAGGGTTCTAGAACCACAGCTCGGGACGGGTCCCATCCCATGTTGTTACCTCAGACTCTCAAGAGTAAAGACTTGCGGGGAAAAGATGATTTCTAACAATTTGGGTGGGGACCCTTTCTTTATATATTTCTTGTTACGCTATAGGTTCTAAGATTGCGCTAGTCCCAACAGAGACCAAGTCCCTATTCTACCAGTTGTCATCCTACTCCATCAGGGTCTCAATCCCTCAGTTTGTTGCGTGAAACGGTCTATACCTAATGTTGCCTTGTTTTTGTTTTTTTTTCCCCCTTCCAATCTCAGTCAGTGTTACCAACAAACATTCATCTGTCTGTCTGTCTCCATCCATCCATCCATCACTCACTCACCCGGCCACCCACCCATCCAAACCGCTATCACCCACTATAAACACAACTCCATTCTACAGACATGTGACAGAGGATGTAGGATGCGTATTGCATGATGCATATACCCACTATAAACACAACTCCATTCTACAGGCAAGTGGTGGATTGATAACTTCACCCAATTCAATGAAGAGGGCTGTAATTGTATAGGTCAATTGCACAATGGAATCGCCTTCCAAGCGATAAGCGTAACATCAAAGGGAAAAAAAGCTTGATTATTAGGAAACTTAAACATTACATACTATATTATGCTGAACTTACATACTGGATTGACTATTGACTGTGCCATTTTGAATCTGATTAATTCACATTGGTTTGTCTTTATTATCATTTTTAAATGTATTTTGTATGCGATACTTGATTTATGCGAGATGTTTCATTTTGTGATTAATGTAAATTAACGTCTTGACCCCACGTTAAGGCAGCAGCTAATGGGGATCTGTGTAATAAAAACACACACAAGAATCATTCCGGCCAATCACTTTTGTCGTCTTCACTTTTCTGCCCTCACTTTTATATCTTAACTAATTACTTTGCTCAGCCAATCAAATCATCGCTATGGGGCGATCAGCCAATCACAAGCCAATGTTTGTGTTCACACAAACCCGGAAGGCTGGGCATAGTGCCCCTCAAATAAAAGAACAATAATCAATACAGGATGAAGTAAGTGGATGATTGGCCAGACAGACGTACTAGGAAGGTGTTTCCACAGTGTCCACAGACCACCCTCATGCCCACTAACGTACTAGGAAGGTGTTTCCACAGTGTCCACAGACCACCCTCATGCCCACTAACGTACTAGGAAGGTGTTTCCACAGTGTCCACAGACCACCCTCATGCCCACTAACGTACTAGGAAGGTGTTTCCACAGTGTCCACAGACCACCCTCATGCCCACTAACGTACTAGGAAGGTGTTTCCACAGTGTCCACAGACCACCCTCATGCCCACTAACGTACTAGGAAGGTGTTTCCACAGTGTCCACAGACCACCCTCATGCCCACTAACGTACTAGGAAGGTGTTTCCACAGTGTCCACAGACCACCCTCATGCCCACTAACGTACTAGGAAGGTGTTTCCACAGTGTCCACAGACCACCCTCATGCCCACTAACGTACTAGGAAGGTGTTTCCACAGTGTCCACAGACCACCCTCATGCCCACTGGCTCCACGGGCAGCGCGGGCTGAGCCGGCTGCTCCTCTGGGATCACCATCACCGGGCTCAGGTTGATGATGCGTCTGCTGTGGGAGGGGCAGAGACAGGCAAAGGCGTTTTCATCACCGAGAACTGGAGTATGAACAGGCCTTTTGGAGGGCACATTCTGATGATGCACTTTGAAAGAAGAGAGGCATGTTTAGAGGCCGTCACATTTACAACATTTAAGTTGACGATTAACCCATTCTGACCTGAGATCAGATTCATACGAGGTTTCCACTGGACACACACTGGTCTGATTAACCCATTCTGACCTGAGATCAGATTCAGAGTCGTTCTTCGATTATTCAAAAATAGCAGACCTACAAGCTCGTATCGCGCCACTCGGTGGCGCGATATGAGCTTGTAGATCTGCTATTTTTCAATAGCTAAAGCATAACATGATGCCGACACCAAAATGGGTGCCCGGTCAGAATGGGTTAAATAATTGCGATTAACACGCGCGCCAGGATGCCAGGATAAGTGTGGTTAAAATGATATTCAAGTGAAATGTTTTCTCAGGCGGTTCCAATATTTATTTATGATTCAACATTCAGACACAATGACATGATGTTGTCTTTGTGTGATGGCGCTTGTAGTACCAGTTGGGTCGAGGACATCCTATCCTCCTGGATGTGTCTTTACAGATCAGCAGGCAGTTGCAGGGACACCTCACGTACTTCTTCCCTGTCGGCGGGTTCTTGATGGGCTGGAACACACAAGATCAGGACTTTTACTGACAACGTCTGATGCACATGCAGCGAATCATAAAACAGTGTTAATTTGAGAGCTCATTTTGATTTAGTTTAGTCATAGTCTTTTGTGAATACAATTTCATTTAGGATTAGTCATATTTTAGTCATGTGAAATGTTTTAGTCTACTGATTTTACACTTTGTTTCATGCTGGAAATAACTACAAGCTCAAGATCTGCAATTCTCAGAGCACAACACCTGAGCGTAACAAAACATGAAATGACTTGTGTTTTAGTTCTACTGGATCTCCACTAGTCCCTCCCTAGCAGTTTAGTCTAGTTCTAGTATTAGTTGTCATAGCTTAGTTTTTATTTAGTTTTCGTCAGTGAATAAAAAGGTAGTCGACAGACATTTTGTAACATTCTTTCGTCAAAATCAACACCATCATAAAATAATGATCACAGATCTAAACGGTGGAGTCTCCCGTCGGATGAGTAGACAGACAGCTCACAGACAGACAGTAGACAGACGACAGCTCAGTTATCTCTGAGCGTGGCTCCTCGTGTGGGAGCGTAGCCCTATCCCTGGGGCACACTGGGAGCGTAGCCCCATCCCTGGGGCACACTGGGAGCGTAGCCCCATCCCTGGGGCACACTGGGAGCGTAGCCCCATCCCTGGGGCACACTGGGAGCGTAGCCCCATCCCTGGCCCCAGCCCTATCCCTGGGGCACACTGGGAGCGTAGCCCCATCCCTGGGGCACACTGGGAGCGTAGCCCCATCCCTGGCCCCAGCCCTATCCCTGGGGCACACTGGGAGCGTAGCCCTATCCCTGGCCCCAGCCCTATCCCTGGCCCCAGCCCTATCCCTGGGGCACACAGGCTTCCACAGATGGAGGAGGTGACGTTTCCTGCGGTCTCTCTTGTCTTGGACTGATGCCGCTCATGCCTGTTCGAAGGCTATACAAATCTATACGGAACTCCCCAGAAGGACCCACCTGTTTGATCAAACTGTCCACTTTGTGTGGGTATATCGGACGAGATGAGCAATAGGTCTAACGTGCACGGAGTCTAGACCGGGGGTGCATTATCTTCAATTTGATGAAGAGTGACAGGTAAACAAGGCACTGTCATCATCACATCTATGCAGTTAACCCATTCTGACCTGAGATCAGATTCATACGAGGTTTTCCACTGGACACACACTGGTCTGATTAACCCATTCTGACCTGAGATCAGATTCTAAAAATGTCAGTCGTTCTTCGATTATTCAAAAATAGCAGACCTACAAGCTCGTATCGCGCCACTCGGTGGCGCGATATGAGCTTGTAGATCTGCTATTTTTCAATAGCTAAAGCATAACATGATGCCAACACCAAAATGGGTGCCCGTTCAGAATGGGTTAAAGTAATGCTCGTTAGGTTCAGCCGTGGTTGTCCGTCAGGCCATGTCAGTACTGGTTCTGTCAACGCGCCCGACTGTGGCTGCTTAGAAACCGCTTTGATGGGGTGGAGAAGGGCTGTGGTTGTATGGGGCTCATTCCTCACAAGCTGTACAGAAGAACACGATGGTGGCATGTGGCCAACCATGCAGCAAGTGAAAACTAGCGTAAAATGTGGATCATCTTTATTGTATGTTGCACGTCACAACATGAGCTGACCCAAAGTGCTTTCAATTCGCGGATGACGACCATTGACCAACAAATGTGATAATCATAAATCACAATATGCAAAAGCAAGACTGAAGTTTTTATGGAATTCAGTTCCCCGCCGCCACATATCACTCAAGTCACACCGGCCAATAAACCGGCCACAAATAGACACTGGCATCCTTGAGGACACCTGTTTGCCATGGGGTCTTAGAAGCATCTTAACTTGTCACCCGAGTTCAGTTCTGTCCTTCTTCTCTGATCACTGTCCCCGTTCTCACACACACACACACACACACACACACACACACACACACACTATTGTCGAACTGTTACCTTTCAGCATTACAAAAAAATTATACTAAAAGAGCAAAAGTAGCAGATCTACAAGCTGAAAACACGACGTAAATCTGCCACTTTTGTGTGATGCTGTGGTATGATCAAGTAGTAGCAGGGCATTAATTTACGGAAAAACACAAAAGATAAAATATGGAGATATGAGGTTTCTGTCCGACAGTGACTGTATATATATATATTATATATATACACATACTAAGCTGACCTAGTGGATAAACTGATGCATGACCTTAACTATGAAGGTGTCTGCCGCTCAGGCTTAATATACAGCCGTTTCAGATCAGACATAATACAGACAGCTGTCCATGACTGTCAGTTATCTGTGAACTCAATAGAACCATGGGAAGCAAGCTAAACCCATATCACTATGTGTCACTAATGTAAAATTAACGACAATCCCCAATTACAGGACTACCGTTAGTCAGAAATGCCTTTATCTTCCTGAACAAATATGACTAACGCCAGGGCTCCACTGGGCACGTCTGCGTCGCGTTGCGTCGCGTCTCCGTCACCATAAAATTGAACCTGTTCGTTTTGTGACGCAACGCGCCCAGTGGAGCCCTGGCGTTAGAGGACGTTATTGTTCATTGATTGATTGAAGCTTGTCCAGCTCTCACTGACTTGATTCTATCAAACCTTTTTGCCTCCCAGTGCCTAGAACGTGACATTTCCGACATATTGGTTCTACAGGTCCATCTCAATGGATTAGAAAAGTTCAATTTTCGTCCTTTCATATATTCTCAATTCATTGTACATAAAGTGAAGTATTTAAAACTTATTTTTGTTTTAATCTTGATGATTATGGCGTACAGCTCATGGAAATCAAAAAAACCTATCTCAACAAATTAGAATATTTTACGCGACCACTAAAAATAATGTTTTTTTTAAAGGAGACCATCTGAAAAGTACATTAATGTATGCAGTCAATACTTGGTCTGGGCTACTTTTGAACAAAATTATTTCATCAATGTGGCGTGGCATGGTGGTGATATGGCACGGTTGAGGTGTTATGGAAGCCCAGTCGTAAACACATTTGTATTGTCGAGTCTCATGTCTCACACCTTCCTCTTGACAACACAACCTAGATTCTTTGTGGGGTTCAGGTCAGGCCAGTTGGCTGCTCAGTTAAGCACAGTAATACCATGGTCAGTACACCAGTTACTAGTAGTGTTGGCTCTGTGTGGGCAGGTGCCAAGTGCTGCCTGAAAAGGATCAGCATCAAGATAAAGCTTGTCAATGTACGGAGGCACACAGTGCTGTAAAATATCACAACAGATGCTTGTGTTGAGACTCTGGACTTGACAAAACACAGTGCTGATTTTGGCCACGTTATCTGCTGGTGTTGATCCACTGACAGTGAAAACTTAACATGGAGCCCGCCAAACCCGGCGAAACCGTAGGGTTAAATTAGTACCCTAGCCTGCCAGTGTTTTCCAGGGTTTATATTCTTTAATCCATGTTTTTATCCGATTGAATCGTAATAGCTACCGTTCGTTAGCATAAGACTCAAAGTGGGACAGTGGCCACTTGCATTCTATGAGCTGCATTCAAAGCCCTCTATCTCAGAAACGACATTTATTGCGCCGTTTCTGGGGCAAGACAATGTTTTGTAGCCTGTAGCAGGCGTTGAGATACTCGCGGTCTGGATTTTTCACCACCGACCACCGAGTGGCGCGATACGAGCTTGTAGGTCTGCTATTTTTGAAAAATCGAAGAACGACTGACATTTTTAGAATCTGATCTCAGGTCAGAATGGGTTAATCAGACCAGTGTGTGTCCAGTGGAAACCTCGTATGAATCTGATCTCAGGTCAGAATGGGCTAAAAAACAGCCAACGTAGCAGATCAAAGTGTTTGGAGCTTGTGGATCTGCTACTTTGGATGGTTTGTGTGACGCTCTGTAGTATGATCAAGTAGGGCGTTCATTTACGAAAAAACTAAAATATTGTTAAAATATGGATAAGAGGTTTCTGCCCAACAGCGACGATAGGCTAAAAACGTGTTTCCCTTTCCATTTTCTAAGCAAAAAGTTTTAGTCGAGAAAGAAAACATAAAAAGGAGAGAAAAAGGTGCGTTTTGCACTCCCTTACCGTAGCCTCATTGCAGACGGTGCACTTGACCACATGTTGGTGCAGCTTGCCGTCCAAGGTGATGAGCGACTGGCACACGCGGCAATTGATGACGGGCACACCGCCCGCATCCGGACTGGCGATGGCTGTGTAAGGGGGAGGTAGTTCCGCTTTTAGGGTACAGGAAGAGGGAGGGGGACACAGCACACAGCGAGCTGTTAAAACAAAACCACATGCAGACAACATGCCATTGCCATCTCTCTCCGTGTTTGGCTTCACACACCTGACTCAAGCTTTTAACCCATTCTGACCTGAGATCAGATTCTAAAAATGTCAGTCGTTCTTCGATTTTTCAAAAATAGCAGACCTACAAGCTTGTAGCGCGCCACTCGTTGGCGCGCTATGAGCTTGTAGATCTGCTATTTTTCAATAGCTAAAGCATGACATGATGCTAACACCAAAATGGGTTCCCGTTCAGAATGGGTTAAGTTCAAATCCTCTTTTATGAGGATATGAAAGATATATGTTTCGGCCGCTAGCACAATTTGTTACAGGAGTAAGAACGCTTTAGTTTCGAGTAATGTATGCTTTCCATGTTGATCTGCCACCGCCAGGCCGCTTGTGTGCATGCACACAAAAAGTGCATTGTTGTTGATAATCTGTGATTATAACATAAGAATAAATCAACAATTGTCAATTACATCAACATTGTTCTTATTAGCAGGTTATAGATTAGGCATTATGAAGATTGCATTTCTTATGCTATAGGATTGCTCCTTGAGTATAATCGCCTCTGACAAGATGAAAGTATTTTCATAACATCAAGCCTCGCACAGAGACTTGATTTGATTTGCTAATTAATTAGGAACTCGCTCGGAAAATGTGCAGATTATCAAAATCTTGACAAAAGATATGTAAAATTATACACATAACACATCAAACTATAGTCATTCGTACACTCCCTTATTGATAATTATGACATGTGAAAACAGAGCCAATATAAGAATGGTCTTGAATCGCCTCACTGGATATAATGCTCAATACGTGAGCTCTCAGTTACTGATCTGAAGCCAGCAGTTTTGCCAGATTTTGCAAGAGAAATAAGCAAAAAGGTCTATAAAAAAAGTTCAAAAGAAGCGACTATAAGCCACATGAGCTCCTGTATAATGCTATGAATAAATGATCTACAAGCTCACACAATGCATCAAAAAAAGAAAGAAAGAAAGAAAGAAAGAAAGAAAGAAAGAAAGAAAGAAAGAAAGAAAGAAAGAAAGAAAGAAAGAAAGAAAGAAAGAAGAAAGTCATGGTCACACCCTCTAGCATTGTATACGTTACTGTCAGCCTATACCGTCACATCACAATATTTACATAATGCTGTGCTATTCTGGTGTCTAATTTCATCACTTGGGTAAATAATATATTCATTCCACGTCACACGCGGTCTATGAATGCCGTTTCCACTTCTGTGGGAGAGCAGGACATATCATTATGAACACAACACGACGCTTCTCTGACTTTGCTGTCATTCAGACGTGCAGAGGTTATATAGTGTAGCTTTAAGTACGGCTGCAATTATTGATTATTTTCTTTGCAAATATTCTGTTGATTACTTTTTCGATTAATCAAATCATCAAAAAGCACATTATTTTTTACACTTTTTGAAAATGAGCCAAATAGCTGCTGATTATAACTTTAACCGGTCTCATGGTATGAGAGTAATGAGACACAGAATCCAAAAGAAAGTATGCACATCTCTAAAAGACTTTCAGGTACTGAACAAAAAGATACGTACAGGAGAAGGAGATGTAGTCTGCACACTGTTTTGTATTTTATTTAGAAGGATGACAACGTTTCAAAACTTTCGACCCCTTATGGGTCTTCGTCACGGTATCAACCTGACGTCAATACCTGACGCAGACACATAAGGGGTCGAAACGTTGTCATCCTTCTAAATAAAATTCCTGTGGGAGCTACAGAACAGTGTGCAGACTACATCTCCTTCTCCGGTAATGAGACACACCCATTGCTCATTCACATACGGAGCGGAGCATACCATGCAAGGCACCAACCTTCTCCCCCGGAGCAGTTAATAGGCGTTGAGCCAAGTGTCTTGCTCAACACTAACCCAGGGGCAGCCAGGGATTGAAACGGGAACCGTCCCATTCCCAAGTGGCCACCCTGCCTTCAGGATAAGCGTCAATAATTAAGGGGTGGTTTGAGACAAGATCAAAAACATGATTTTACTATTTTATTCATTCCTTTAGTAGGAGTACAGACTACAGACACCTGGTATTCTCTGAGTTTGAATGTGCTTCGATAGCACTGAATCACCATCATAATATACAGTAAATCATACCTCGTGTTATAACTGTATAAAAACAATACAAATAAAAACAAATCTGTCATTCGTGTCAAATTGTGTGTGGTGTATAAGGAACTTGGATGCACGGATGAAAATAATGGGCTGTCTCTGATGAACGTAAATGTTGTTTTAGGCCCAAACTGACCTTTAAAAAACCCTGACCTTTAAAAATATTTTGGAAGCACAGTAAATTGTATGAAACGGCTACCGTGGTGGCTACAGTATACTGTACTATGTCCCTTTAATCCCATATTATCCTTCTGTCATTAGAGTACGCATTCCTCCAGGTTTCTGTTTTCTAATCGGCTTAATCCATACGTTTGCACCAGTCACTACTAGACTCTACTAGCCCATTCTGAACGGGCACCCATTTTGGTGTCAGCATCATGTTATGCTTTAGCTATTTAAAAATAGCAGATCTACAAGCTCATATCGCGCCACCGAGTGGCGCGATACGAGCTTGTAGGTCTGCTATTTTTGAAAAATCGAAGAGCGACTGACATTTTTAGAATCTGATCTCAGGTCAGAATGGGTTCATCAGACCAGTGTGTGTCCGGCGGAAACCTCGTATGAATCTGATCTCAGGTCAGAATGGGCTAGTACTACTACTACTACTACTATTTCCTTGCATGTCGGCTCTCTTTTAACTCGACCAGTCCTTTACTACGTCACCTCACTCAGGCTTTCATTTCATTCACCACTTCCCTTTACATCGTCACTGTATACTACAGAGCGACATGGACATGAAAGTGTACAACAACCACTTCCACAATTTTCGGCAATGTCATTGTAGGCCAACAGTCTTCTTTTTCCACCCCAAAGATTAACAACGGGGCTTTGTAAAGGAAATTCTATGATTGGTTTCTAAACACATACATGTCCAGTAACAGGGGTCTCCTCATTTTAATGAATTGAGGAGTTAGACGTGGGGTGCGGTTGCAATCGTCACTTGATGATGCAGATGCACTGGATACTATCAATCATGACTCAAGTCTCTCACTCTCTCTGAAACAAGTACGTACACACACTCAATCTTCTTCAAGACAGCTCAGCTCCAAGCCACAAAAAACAAAACCGTTCAATACAAAACACAAGTGCTTCTAATTTCAATCGAATGATCATGTCAGTTTGGGCCAGTGAACGGCTAGAAGTGTACAGTAGTTAAGTCCAAATCCCCTTACCTGTATTGATAGTGAAAATACAAGCTATGGCTGTTACAGTTTTGAACATGTATTTTAAGTAAAAACAAAAAGGTATAGAATTTGCCACCCTATTGGGAAATAAGTACAAACAACTGGTATAATAAATTAAATAATAATTCATAACTGTATAGTTGTGTATATACTGCAAAACAATAATGTGTAGTTGTCACAAACTCAAGGGAACTATGGACATGTCTCACACAGCACACAGTTAATGGTAAACCACTGCTCAAAGCTTGATGGGTTATCGTCAAACATTTCCAGCAGAGAAGCCAACTTTCTCTTCCAACAATGATACAAACTGGTGTATCGGTTTTATCCCTTGACTTCCTGGTGAAAAACTAACAACACAAGTTCCTAATTTAAAAACAAATAATACTTCCAATAATATCATCCTCTCACATCGTCATAGCTTTTTATTAAATTATATTTTTCTCAAACATAAGCAAGTGTACATGAAACTGTAGGAATAACACAATTTCACCTCAGAAACTGACCATATGGTGCAATAACAACAACATATCCTAAAATGTGGATAAAACCAAGGAGATAGTCTTTAGAGGCCCTAGTGTGCACAGTGCACACCCCACTTACCATCAACGGGGCTGCTATGGAAATAGTAGTTCAAAGCACTAAGTTCCAGGTGGCGCATATTGCTGATGACCTCAAGTGGTCCAGTAACACCTCAGCTCTCAACCAAGGAAGCCCAGGCAGACACACGTATACTTCCTGCAGAGAGAACTCCCCTTCCTCTATTATAAGTTATGACATCATCATTCTACAGAGGAACCATTGAGAGCACACTGGCCAGCATACTGCATCTCTGTCTGGTATTGGGAACTGTACAGATGCCGACCGCAAGTCCCTGCAGATAGTGAGAGCAGCGGAGAAGATCACAGGTGTCACCCTACGCCCAATCTGAGAATCCCATCGTCAAATATTGGGGAAAACAGCGCCTCCCCTTCAACAGTCTGTCTTGAGAGACTACCCTACGCCCCATATGCAGATGCCGATGTGTCTGGAAGGCCATGAGCATACTAATGACTGACCCCTCCCACCATCTCTTTCAACTCCTTCCAAGAGCTTAGGGGGAAGCACGAACAGGTCTTCAAACTGTTTCTTCCCTCACAGCATCAGAGCACTGAATGCTCGCCATATACCACCCCCAAGGCCAACATCCTTTATTGCACTTTGAATGCATCAGCACTTTCTTCTGCCAATGTTGTCTGCTCTATTTACATTGTTAATGTTTTTAAAAGGCTTTGCCTCTTTTTTAATGTGTCTATTGCTTTTTAATGTGACGCACCATGAGTTGTGGAGAACGGTATTTTGCCCCCGTGTGCCTAGTGAATATTGTAGAAGTGATAATAAAAACAGATTCTGTGATTAAGTTAAAGTGAAACCATGTTATTCCTTCCTATATCCTTTCTTTCCTTTTAACCCATTCTGAACGGGAACCCATTTTGTTGTTAGCATCATGTCGTGCTTTACCTATTGAAAAATAGCAGATCTACAAGCTCATATCGCGCCACCGAGTGGCGCGATACGAGCTTGTAGGTCTGCTATTTTTGAAAACGACTGACATTTTTAGAATCTGATCTCAGGTCAGAATGGGTTAAAGGACTTCTTGACAGTGACAATACTCCGATTGAGATCACATACAGTAAGTGGCCTTGTCACTGAGGTTGGGTGACAGCACATTAGAAATACAATATCGCCATGTCTAAAGACTGGGCCCTCTTTCTCTGTGCTCTTTTATTGAGCTGCATTGGTCAACTCAGCCAGCTTCTGTTATGGTACGATGATGAATTATTGAGGCCGCACTCGATGCAGAATTATTTGTTAATGACTTGCCAAGTTGCCATATAATTATAGTGTGTATTAAACGTTCCATCTATTTGATATCAAGTTCCTTATAAGTTGGGTGGGAGGTTTTCCGTTTTCTATTCTACTGCATTCTATTCAATTTTAATCATGATATATACCACTATAACATCAAGAACATGAATACAAATTCTGCACCATCAACCAACAGCCACTTTCAGCACAGCAGTCTACTTTCCCTTCTTGTTTTCCTCCTCTGTGGCTTGCCAGCGTCCTAATGCACTGGTGAAATAGTATATAGGACCTATATGGTTTCACTGGAAGCCCTCTGCGCCAGGGAGGGTAAGATGAGAAGGCGTTTTACTACCATCAACAAGACCACAACAACCATCACACAGCCTGGTGGCTGGCTGACTACTGCACTGGTTCACTTGGTGCCAGATTAGCCACCCAGCAGGCTGCTGAATATCAGACTGAATATCAGACTATAGCTAGCTAGTCATGTTTCCTCATTTTACACCATGTGTCTTTCACTACCAAATTGGCATCCCTATTTTGGCTATGTCATCATATATAGGCAAACATCTACAAAAAGATCTACAAGCTCACCACAATGAGCTTGCCTTGTAGATCAGCTATGTCATCACACAAACGTATGCCAAAGTATAAAATAGGGCTTAAAGGTTGTGTAAGTGATATATTTGTTTAAAATTCAATCTCTATATTTAGATAATAATTCTATAACAATAGTTGATATAGCGTGCTTGTTTAGTAAGAGGGGTATCCCTGTCAAACTATATACTGTACAATGTCTTTGTTTCATCACTTCCAATGCATTTGTTTATTCTTTATCCTGTATGAATTATCTTTCCCACACTGAACTTTTTATTTTTTTACTAAAGCTGGAGAGACAGGGCGACCCCTGTTACAGAACAAACACTCTAGGCTATACAAATAATTACTATGGAAATATAGAGCTATCCAAAATTTATTTAAACAAAAACATATCTCTTATACCACCTGAAGTGAACTGTGGGAGGACTATGGGTCCTTACTGAAACCTTGACACGCCTAGAATGACCTTAATCTGCTGCTTTAAGCTATAAATGAGTTCAATAAAAGACTTCCCATTCTTTGTCTGTGTCAGTGGGCTGTGGAATACTGGCTATTAATGACGATGATAATGCAACAGACTATGAAATATTATGATAAATGCAGCCTTAGCAGAATGCTGACAGTCACTGATCTCTGCCCCCTGTCAGGGCTGCACGATTATGGCTACATTTACAATCTTAATTCATGATTATGAATAAATGGTTGGAAATGGTGATTTTTGGTAGAAAGTGATGTGCAATTGCTTTGTTTTTTTCGTTGTACTTTTACTTTATCATATATCATATCTTTGGTCAAACAAAACAACAAGCAACAAAGGCCCCCTGTGGGAATATTTTAAAAGCAAAACCTTTATTGATGCCAATTATGTCTTATGTCAAAACCATCTCCAACCAACACCACCTTGATCTGTGCAAACAACAAAACATGGATACCATCCTTATGAGAAGGCGGTGGAAATGGATTGGGCATGTAATACGTAGAGAACAAGACAACATCACCAAAACTGCACTTCACTGGACACCAGAGGGCAAACGCAAAAGAGGCCGACCCAAGAACACTTGGCGTAGGACAGTGGAACAGACTGAAGTGGAGATCCTTTGTTGCTGCCCTACATGCCAGCCGACCATGTGTTGTCTACATGGGCTGCACATTGTTCTGGTTATCAACACTTGTGTAACATGACGACAAGACCTGTTCAAGGTGCAACAGCTAACCAAATAAGATGTTTGAATGAATTGCCAAGTTTCACATAATTGTTTGTGGAACATAAAAAAAAATCACTACTAGTATTTTGCATTACCTAATTGTGCAGGACCTATACCAACAGACATAAGTTGATGGATGGCAACAGCCCTGCTCACTTCAAGGGTGAACTGCAACAGTGTATTTTGTTCTTGGTAGTTAAAGGGACACTTCACCCTTTTTGCAAAAAAATATATGTTAATGACGTTTATTAGCTTTAGAACACTTTCCTGGGGGTCTTTATGTGTAATATGTGGT
Organism: Protomyctophum parallelum; assembly: GCF_964188405.1. NCBI lineage: Eukaryota > Metazoa > Chordata > Actinopteri > Myctophiformes > Myctophidae > Protomyctophum > Protomyctophum parallelum. The sequence continues at coordinate 43,946,489 of NC_139697.1, read as the reverse complement.
TTTAGATATTTTAGATTGTAGCAGTGAGCCCAGTGTCTCTGATGTCATGGACACTGGCCTCACTTCCTTCCTGGACTACATGTTGTCTCAGTAAGACAGCTCTCCCCCTATCCACAAGGAGGAGCAGTGCACCAAAGAATTATGGGAATTGTAGTCCAGGAAGGTAGTGAGAACAGTGTCCATGACATCAGAGACACTGTGCTCACTGCTACAATCTAAAATAGCTAAATCCACATATTACACACATAAAGACCCCCAGGAAAGTATTCTAAAGCTTCTAAATGTCATTAACATATTATTTTTTTTGCAAAAAGGGTGAAGTGTCCCTTTAATCTGTGTTAATGATTCTTGAGTAATGGTTACATCTCAAATTCTCAATGGCTCCCTTCAAGAATGAAAGGCACTCAGAGTCCATCATTGCATTAGCATCAACTCCATCACTTCTGATTCTGGAATGGTTCTGAGTGAATCTTGACACTACGTAGAGAAGAGGCTCTCAATGTGGGACCTGGGGACGCCCTGGGACACTGAGGAGATTCCAGTGGGTACCCACTACCCAGCTATACATGCATGAGTGACTGATAGTAAATAAGTAAATACAACTACAAGTATGTCTCTTTTGATCAGAGTTTCACTGTGACCTCAGTACTTACAGTAAAGTATTTTATGTAACACAGCCAGTAGACCAACTGACAGAGTACAGACCATACAGTATCAGACTTGTCGAACAAAAAGGTTGTTAGATTGGCGTCCCAGAGATTACAAATCAAATATCTTATTATCTTAAAATGGGGGTCCGTGGCCTAACGCACTGAATCTGAGTCCTTCAAAATAAAAAATAAATAAAATCAATGGCAGGGACATGCTCAGTACTTGAATATGAATTCCAGTAGCCTGAAACTATTAGTACTACTTAAATATTAATTATTGTAGCCTGAAACTACTTACAGGAATGATATCTAATTATCTAGTCGACTCTATTAAGATATACTGTACTTCTCCGCTCACAAAGTGTCCCGTCCACTGGGCAAATGGAGTCGATATCTGTGTGATGACATCACATTCTGCATATTAAATAAATACGTCACGCATGTTACTTCCATGACTTTTTTTTTTTTTATATATATTTTTATCCCACGATTTTGTAACCCATTTTTCACCCCTGTGTCAATCATCTAATGTGATCCTGGGCTCTACACACCCTCCACCAACCTAGTCCCCATATATGGGGGACAAGGGGAGAGCAACGGACTTGAACTCATGCTTCCTTCATGCCTGAGTGTCCAAGTTGCTCCTTTACACCTGACAGGGGGGAGTTTCCCTGGTTGGACGCGTTCCTTTCCCCTCCATCAGGCGCCCCGGCTGGCCAGGGGGAGGCAGTTTAGTGACCAGGATTACTGCTTGTTTTTTGTGGGGGTACCTACCCTAGGGGACACGGGGAGAACATGCAAACTCCACACAGAAAGGCCCTTTCGCCAACCCTGCCTTCGGGTATGGGCACTGATGACGCGGAGGAGGAAACACGCCGCCAGCACCCACAGCGTCCCGAGCGGGAATCGAACCCAGGACCTTCTAGCTGTGAGGCGACAGCACTACCAACTGTGCCACCATGCCCGTTACTTCCATGACTTGATAGAGAAAACAGCTCTGCTGTTTTGCCCTCTTTGATTCCCAATAATCCTGTTTACTCATTGTTTGATAGAGAACTGACTGGATTTCAACACATGACCCAAGAGACACAGAGAATTAGTCATCAGGTTTTGAGGGGGAAAGGGAAACTAGGTCAAGAAATATCAGCATTCATTTGCATTTGGTCACATAACAAGTTTAAGTTTAAGTCTTGAGTATTACAGTACTCCAGGGGTGAAATATGAATTGTCGAGAATGTTCTTTTCGTTGCCATTTAGCCGTTTGTCCTGGAATGTACCTAAAGAGTATTATATGGTCAATGAATCCATTCATTTGCTAGTAGTAGTAGACTTCATAAATGCCACAGCTGCCCCTGACTGGGGTAAAAGCTTACGTATAGGAGAAAACTCCTGTTTTACTGATAACAGGGCTGGGGGAATCTATGGCACGAAAGGCATCAAACCATAAATGTCAATAAATATGTAAGGACATGTTGAGCACATAAACCCTAGCATCCTTATTCTGGGGTGAACATTTGGCAAACATAGTATTAGTAGCAGATCTACAAGTTCACATTCACAACATGGCACTAAGTGACATATTGTGAGGGATGGCCCAATATCCAGTATTGTTCCCAATATACAGTATCTGTCAACACTTCTGCCAAATTTGGCCCTTTATCATAAAATTAACGATTGGTCTAATATACTGAGTTACGCCGCTGCACTACTACAAGATGGGCTATTTTCAGCTAAAATATTTGGTGTAGAGGGGAAAAAGGAGGGGGTAATAATTAATGGGTTACCCCGGTCAACAAAGTATACAGTCTCCGACTGTGGGGCGAAAACGTTCATGTTTTGAGCTTGTAGATCTGCTACTTTTGATGCGTTTGTGTGTCGTAGTATGATCTAGTAGAGCATTAATTTACGAAAAAAACACAAAAAGTTAGAATATGGCGATGGAGAGGTTTCTGCCCGACAACAACGTTATTGGGTTTAGTGGTTATGAAAGTTTTTTAAGGGCAGCCTGCAGCACCAAGCTTATCCATCTCAAATTCCCACTAAGTTAAAATGATTCCACCCTCCTTGTTCTCTTAGCTAGCTTTCTGGGCCCAGCATACAGGGTTATGCACATGATGTATTTATCCCTCGGGGAGCTTACAGCCTCTGCCAGCATTTATTGTTCTGCTACGCATGCAGCCAGAGCATCTGAGAGTAACTCAGTGGAAAAGGCCTTGCTCGCTCGTGACAAAGACATGCATCCTCCCACTGACTGGGTGGGAGAGCTGAAGATGTGCCGAGGTCACTCATCATGATCTATAAGCATTGGCACAGTAGCCTACATTTGAGATGTTTTGTTTGAGACGGTGATATTCTAATACCTAGAAACAATTGTTCATGCCTATGTCACAGTTGGATTATAAGAATGTTTGAAATCACACTAGAACATGCAGCCAGGCAAAACATTGTCCTCTAAAAACGAGACCAGGTCGACTTTGGTGCTTGGGCTATCATCAATCCTATCCAGTGATATGGCCCCACCCCCCTTGATAAGGGAAATGGCAAAATAACGATAATAGCCATCTTAATAATGGCATTGCAAAACAATGATACAATATGATTCTTTAAGCCTGTAGATATGTAGATTCCCTAGTATGCAGCAGCTGGACACAACTGTGTGGCTACAGTACCAGAATGCAATGGCCATGGATATTTCTGTTCCAGCCTCCTCCCCATCACATCAATCACTTATTTGCAACATCTGACTGGCAACACCACACCATCACATTCTGGTTGAGGAGAACCGGCGACTGCATAATACTGTGATGCAAGCATTTATGCTGCAAAAACTAACATGCAGCAGAGCTGTTACAGGATTTTAACTGTAGGAGGCCTTTCTCCTTTAACCACTTCATATGGTCGATATCTGGGCAATGGGCATGCCATTAATACAGATAAGCAATTTGCACTTTTTGTGAAATAGGGCTCTAGTTCTTGTCATCGATCCAATACCGACGCCCGTTTCACATTGACATGATAAAGCATAGCTCGGTGATTCAGCATGCCTTGCAGTGCATGAAGGAGAGGTGGTCTTTAGTGTGTGTGTTTACCTCGGGGGCTGCTGGGGTCCTGCAGGTAGGACGGCGGCGGGGCCGCGGCGGTCGGGGTGACGTTCCCCGAGTTGGGTGCCGACAACAGCGGGGACCGCTCGTCCATGCCGTCGGAGGCCATGATTTCGGGGGTGTCGTTGGGGAACGGAGTCCAAAAAAGCCCCGGCGGACGAGACGACAGCTAGCTGCAAGCGAGCGGCGAGGGGGACAGGGGCGCTCCTCGGCCCGGTGTTTTGTTCTGGAGAGAGTGGAGAAAAGAGGAGCTACTGCATGTCTGCCTGCTTGCTTGCCTAGCTCAGGCTGCCTGCTCCCGACGGCACGCTGGCGCTGCTGAGAGTGACGTCGTCACGGTGACGGTGAGGATCAGAGCCAGTAAGACAGAGTTACGACATTGAGGGGGCAGAAAACAGCCTGGTCACGTGGTTCATGTATGCCCATAGACTCCAATGCATTCCGTAACTTCCGGTTGTCCCCATTTGAATTGATTGATTGATTGATTGATTGATTGATTGATTGATTGATTGATTGATTGATTGATTGATTGATTGATTGATTGATTGATTGATTGATTGATTGATTGATTGATTGATTGATTGATTGAATTGTATTAACAGACTGGATAATTGCAGTACAATTGCAGTACATTTCAAGCACAACTCAATACAAAACAGTTAACATAGAAATGTCTACTTGTATTTCTCTAAATGTTTGTATGTCTCTAAATGTTTTGATGAATTGAACAATGTGGACCCTGTTGTAAACAAGTGTAATGCTTAATTGGGTCGTCCACTCACAGTTAACAGTCTTTGTATTGAGTTTGTGCTTAAAATGTACTGTAAATTCTACAAACTGTTAATAAATATTTCAATCAATCAAGCAAAACTGTGTTCAATTCATCATATTTAGAGAAGTACAAATAAACACTTCTATATAGCCAAAAACAGGAAATCATTAAAGAAAAACGTGAGGGGAAAAAGGGTGAGTGGGGCCTAACCTCGCCTCACCAGGCTTTCCACCTCAGAGGAAAGCCTGGTCTCTGTTCCAAAAGTGCCGTGTGAACCAGTCTGGAACGGATTATATCGTTACGTCAGTATCGTCATGTTGTAGTATTGTTTTGTAATCATCAGGCAGGAGAAATCAAACGCGGAACTTCCTTTTCCCTCAAACCGGAAGAATAACAATAAAAGCTCTCGACTCGTAGCCTGTAGCTTTTATTGAGAAAAATCAGTTTGAGGGAAAAGGAAGTTCCGGAACATTGATGACTACAAAACAATACTACAACATGACGTAGCGATATCATCCGCTCCCGACCTGTTCATAAACCCGAAATGGAATGGTGCCCAGGCTAAGTGGGGCCAGTTTCGAATTGCAGCCGTCCGTAGGTGCCCTTTCAGAGTGGTTTTGAAGGAGTCAAGGGATTTGCATGTCTTAATGACTGTTGGTAGGGCGTTCCACATTTTCGTGGCATAGGAGCGAAATTAATTTAGTCCCTTGTTTGTGCCGAATCTGGGTTTGTTGAAGTCCCTCTGGTGTTGTGGGTGTGGACTTCGACTTCGTTGACATTAAGGAAGTATTTCGTACCAGTTTGTTTTGGGAAGCCTTCAAATGGGGACAAACCAATAGAAGTCTATGTAGAAGAGCCATTGGACGCCATTGGACTGGCCCCATGAAGTGAACAGAGTTGTCGTAACTCTGTCTTACTCTAGGGCTCTGGTGTGGAGCAGAGCCAAAAAGGCCTATTTAATTTATGCACACAAATAAAAAATAATGTCCATGCAAAATGGTATTCATTTAATGAATACAGTAACAGTAGGAACTACAGGTTGTCTTCTTATTGAAAGAAAGACCCCAAATCATACCGTAGAAAGCATGAGTGTCTATTTCAAACAAAGTGTTTTTTGACTGGGGGGGTCATATTTTGACAGCAGGAATTGCCTGTCATAATTAGGGGTATTAGGATGTTGATATTCACTCATCAGCCAACACTCCCCGCTGACAGGTAGTACCCCCCCCCCCCCCCCCCCCAGAGAGGACGCATAGGGCCTTAGTCCTCCCAGCTAACACTCCCCACTGACAGGTAGTTACCCCCCCCCCCCCCCCCCCCCTTTGATTTACATCAAAAGGGCATGTGAGCTAAAACCCACAATTCAAACACTCCTATATCATGGTGTAGTCTAGCTCTGGTCCATACCATAGCTCTAATGAACATTAGAGCTATGGACCAGAGCTATCTGTAGTCAGCACAGTAGATTCATATTTCAATTAGGGCCGGGACTAATTGCGATTAATTTAGATTAATTAACTACAGAAAAATTAATCGCGATTAACTACAGATAAATTAATCACACCTTTTTTTTCACCGCGGAACGTTTCTCACTGGGCGCTTTTCTATAGTACTGAAAACTGGAAATAATAAAAAGTCACCCCATTTTGTGTTGCCTAGAACTGGAGGTCTGACAAAAAACAGCAACAATATGAAGTAAGTACAGCTTTGTGATGTCACTGAGATGTACTTGTTACTGTTACTAAATATTTTTCAGACCTCCAGTTCTAGGCAACACAGGTATATTAATGACAGTAGTAAAATGTTGAAAATGAGTGGTATCCTGTAGTCACTATTCGTTGATTCACTGGGATACCAAAAAACATTAAAAAAAAAGGTTTCTCGCTGTCATCGGGTTGAATATTGATATGCGATTAAAATGTGATTAATCTAGATTAATTAATCGCAAAGCCTCTGATTAATTAGATTAATTTTTTTAATCGAGTCCCAGCTCTAATTTCAATCAATCTGGGATGTTAAAATTGTGCAAAACTGTGTGAATTGCCTCTTCTGCTACATTAAACATAAACATTAAACGTTACTTATAACTGTTATTGAGACTCCTATAGAGCATGTTGACATGGATAGCTTAGTTAGTAGCATCTCTGTGTTATAATGAATGCAGTTTGATTGATTGATTGATTAAATTAATAGCCTATTTTATTTTTACATGCAAGTAAAGGCATGGTGTTGCAAAGCAAAAAAAGCACTGGTAGTAATAAGTATAGGCCTACTATCCAAGCTTCTGCTGGATATAGGGTTCGAAGCCCTACAGCGCTGTGACCTGCTGACTGCCTCACCTTTATCCTGTTGTATGTTTAAATTAAATATGAAATGCACTATTTCACTAGAGTGTAAAGACGCTGTGTTCAGATTACCACACCTGAAATCCACTTTTAATATATTGTCTACCACACAACAGTAATACAACAACGTCATTTGTGTGATATAGCAATTTTTATTGATTGATTGAAATATTTATTAACAGTTTGCAGAATTACAGTACATTTCAAACACAAACTCAATACAAAGACTGTTAACTGTGAGTGGATGACCCAATTAAGCGTTACACTTGTTTACAAGAGGGTCCACCTTGTTCAATTCATCAAAACATTTAGAGACATACAAATAGACACTTCTATATAGTCAAAGAACAGAACAGGAATTCATCATATTGGAGGTAAAAAGGGAAAAGAAACATATACAGCGAGGGGAAAAAGGGGTGGGCGGATTCAGATTTTACAGGGGCCAGTTTCGAATTTGCAGCCGTCCGTAGGTGCCCTTTGAGAGCGGTTTTGAAGGAGTCAAGGGATTCGCATGTCTTAATGACTGACTGTTGGTAGGGCGTTCCAGCAATGCAATTTTAATTGTCATATCAATATTTATAGCACCCAGACAGCTCTGTAATTACACCCTTTACACGCACAAAAAGAACAGCAAATTATAACGTAACTGCTCTTCCTTTTTTGTTTAACACCCTCCTGTTTTCTACTTTATTGGAATAGTCAGCATTTAAAACAATTTGTGCAATTAAACTCTGCCTCTCCTAGTAAGTAATACAGTCAAGCAAACATACAAACATAGTGCTGCTATAAATACATCTATTTATTACAATTAGGAAGGTGGTGCATGTCATTATTAGTGCTTCAGATTTGTGATCTTTATAGTCATGTAATCACACCGGATCTGTCATGTAATGTATGCCAGATATTTTTTGAAAACAGCATGCAATCATCTTTATAACATTACTAAGCATTATGAAAATACTGTTGTCACAAACGATCATATCCTGGTGGAGACCTGTGTCCCGAGGGGCACTTTTTCTAGTTTATCCTGTGTTTGGAACAGTTGTGTATAAATAAAAGTTTATACCGTGTGCAATGTGTGCTCATTATGGTTTTAAACTGTTAATAAACATTAAAATATGCAAAGTATCTTGTTAAGTATGGATGAAAAATGTATGAAGTTAAAATCATTTTAACCACATGATCCCTTGGTGTCCCTATTCTGGACATGTGATAATATAGGCAAACATAGTGCACTTTTGTAAACCTTTAATTAAAAAAGTGAGAACACATTATTTTACACGTTATGCTATTCTTCATTGAGATAACATGACTCATTCGATGCTTCAATATTCATAAAATCCTAAATCAAATCATTAGATTTGGTCACATTTAATACAAAATATATTTGGGCATATTGACAAAATATGCCAACATGTGTCCCCATAAACTTAGTTTTTCTTTAGAAAATAGCAGATATACATGTCACATGATATGTTACATTAGTTTGTAGATCGTCTAATTTTGCATTGTTTATCATAAAACAAAGTTCAAGTACATTTGTGGTTAAAACTCACTCAGTGCCACAGGACGCATAATGACGCCTCCCCCTTAAGAAATCTCCAGTTCCCTGTTTTTCTTTTAAAAACAAATCGTACCTTTAGAATGAAATGAAAATGACATCAAATATCAAACACCTCTTATTTTGACAGCAAATTTAATTTAAAAAATTTTTTAATTGTATTTTGGCAGGCCTTGATGGTGTCGCAACGCCTGATTTATACATAAATGTGTGACGAAAATAGTCGACCTACAAGCTTGCTTGTAGATCAGCTATTTTCGGAGCTTGACACACACAAGTGCAGCAAAGCATAAAATGACTTGAAAATGACATGACATAAAAATTTCTTATTTCTACTGGATCTCTTCTTTTTTTGGTAGTTTTTATTTGTTGACAAAATTGTATATGTATTTTGTCATAGTTTTAGCCACCGTAGCTTTGTTTTTATTGCGTTTTCATTTTATTTTCGTCAGTGAAAAGAGGTAGTCGAAGAACATTTTTCGTCATGGTTTTGGTTGGAAAACATTAACACTTGCCTCAAACAGTTGCATTGAAAGTTTTCAACAAATCTCGTCCCAGCATGGACATTGGAACTGTGGGGCTCACAATGAACGTATGCTCGATCGTTATCCCGTCCATATCAATTAGTAACGGGAGTGACAGTGGCTCATCTTGTCGGACTCCGCTGATGCCGACATGTCGGACGTAGTGCTTACTCAAAGTGCATTTCAAGTCTTTTTGCCGTAAACATGAAATGGTTGCTCCCGTGTCTACCAGAAACCGAACCATTTTCCCTGACACACACAAAGTTAATTGCGGCAGCTGCGCAGGTGACGCGGATAGACTAACAACTTTTATTCCGGTGAAAAAGGTTTTTGTAGAAACTGCAGTGAAACCAGGAGGGGCGGTCAGAGTCACATCGTTGCCTGTGGCGGAGAGGGAGAAAAAATGTCAATGCGGGCACATCATTGTAGGCAAACATTTAAAGAAATTACAGATCTACAAGCTCACAATCTGTTGCACCGTGGCGCATTGTTAGCTTATAGATCATGCTATGTTGCGTGACACCTTTTCCGACTGTTTCGTTGATAAATAAAGACAGTTTAATATTGTATCATTTTGTCTATTTGTAAGCCTCAATCATACATACCAGGATGGCGAACTGATTTCAAGATGACCTTATTCTGCTCCTGCTCCGTGCTGCACCCTGCAGCTATAACCACATAAAGACAGTTTTAATAACAACCCTTCAAAATTATTGTCATACTGACGGGACAATACATCTGACGTTAACTCAACAGTATAACCGTAATAATACACCAATAGCCTATTAGTACCTTATTCCCTCAGCATAAAGTTGAATAATCAATACATATGGGTTGTTGGAGGCAGAAATATGATTGATCATTTAGAAATAATGTATTAAATAATATGGATTGAACAAATACATTAAAATAGCTGGGCGTAAGATTCAGTTTGACAAATTTCTGTAGGTGTTTTGCAGTTTTTTTAAGATCTGTGAAGCTACACGTACTTAAACCAGGTGCTCAAAGGAGAAAAGTCACTATAGTAAAACGTGTCAATGGTGTTCACGGGTCAAACGGGATCAATACAAGTGAAAAAGCTTGTATTTATTAAAAAGGCAACCGGCAACTGTTTCGACCACAGAAGGTCTTCATCAGGGCGAAAACGTTTCGCCCTGATGAAGACCTTAACCCATTCTGGGTGGGAACCCCTTTTGGTGTCTTACCCCCTCAGGCCGGGAACCCATTTTTGGGTTCTGTACAGTATGTACAGTATTCAAAAATTACAAAAAATTGATGCTGCTATATAAATATTTGAAGTTTTTCAGAAAACTTAGGTCAGGCTTTAGAAGGCGTTTTTAGAATCGGCCTTAGGCCTTAAACTACGGTTTAAGTTCACCTTTAATTCATAAAAAAGAGAAAACATGTTTAGATAGAGCAGCGATCTTTACAGACAGAAAGACAATACATTCACTGTGAAGACTGTGAATTTCCATTCAGTTTGTGTTTTGCTCTTGCAAGAACTTGAATGTAAATTTGGAAAACATATTGGATGCCATGAAGTAGAATAGATGTGATACTTACTGGCTAGTTGGCGTACACATTGACAAATTTGACAATTCATGAAAAGACAAAACATATTCATATTTAGAAAACACATGATTGCTGTATGTTTGACTCATTACCAGAAAACACAAATTAGATTACCATTTACATTGTATACATATACACAGTATGATCAGTGATAATACTTTGAGTTCATCTTCAGATTTAGCAGAAAAGGTGAGATTTGTTGTTAGAATGCAATGCAATACAGAAGTAAACTCAATCGCAATGTAATAATTCATTTTGACGTGTGAGACTTTGGTAAATCTGAATACATTGATCAATCTGAACACATTGGAGGACATGCAGTAGAATAGTTTTAATACTCACAGTCTAGTTCACATTCCCGTTCATATTTCATAGGGACAAAACATAATCATGTTCAGAATAATGACAATAACCAGACCAAAACATTACTGATATACAAATAACATGTTAAATAACCTGAAATATGGAATAAGGAAATAATTTAAAGGACAATAACATCACAATAACAAGTATAATCTGTCAATTCCCTATAAATATACAGTAAATTAATCGCCATTAGTTTTTAGTTTTTCTTTAAAAAGAAATACAGTAATACGGTATTCAAAGAGTTACACAAGGTTTCACGATTTTCCTAAAATAACAGATCTACAAGCTCATAGTGGACAACTTGTGGCACGTTATGAGCTTGTAGATCTTCAATTTTTTTAATAGCCAACCAATGTGCTATATATCTATACTATAGGCCTATAGCTAGAATCTAAGACAAATGTTTTCCCGGTCTTAACTGGTGGGATTTGGCTGAAAATGTAATATTTTGTTATTATGCAAATTACACAATAACTTCAATATAACATTAGACTTGAAATCTCACTCAATGTAAGATGTCAATCATTAAACAAACAGAAGGAAATTTAGTAGAATAGTTTTGATACTCACTTTCTAAGTCACGTTGACATTCAAAATGCATAAAGAAGACAGAAGAAATCATAGTTAGAAAACGGAAAGGCTACTTCACATACATACTGGCTAAGTAAGGGCTCCTTATCTCTTATCCCTAAACTTATTTGCCATTTTTTACCATTGTAAAACATAGTTCAACTAGCCAATCTACATCGACACGTTGTTAGCTTGTAGATCGGCTATTTGTACTTGCAAGATATAAAGGTATAAAGGACTTCAGTATAAAGGTATTATTTGGGAGGCTACACAGAAAAAGCTCAAAAATGGAGTTACAAAATGGCTACATCTAAATGTACAGGGGAATCATGTAAGATCCATTCAGTTTGTGTTCTGCTATTGTGACTTGTGAGAACAATGAAGGCCATGGAGTAGAATAGATTGGATACTCACCAACTAGTCCGTGTTAAAAAAAGAAAGGGAAAAAAAGAAAGACAAAGCACATTCATGTTTAGAAAACATAATACTTGACATACAGAAAGATTGCCAGGTTTACATGAACTGGATTATGGAATACAATAAAATAAAAGTAAGGTAAATGAATCCTGTATCTTAATTACTGTGCATATTATGCAGTGTCAGCAAATAACGTTTCCGTTTGATTTGCAAATATAAATTACACTAAAGTTTAAACTTTTTACATTACGATGTGTGATGCGACAGACTTAATTCATAGTTACAGTTTAGCTTTACAAAAAGGTGAACTCTCCACCACATTAAAATCTTTTTGACAAAACATGCAGATCAAATGTGGAGTGATTAAATGTCAGCATCAGATCAATTGAATCATTGTATTCTTCTATGTCCAATTAAACTTTCACTGAAGACGGCAGATCAACTGTATTGTCACATACTGTAAACCCGTGATATGACAACAAAGTTGATTTGTTATTTGGGACACTCATGATTGGGGGAGGGGTGATATATGGTCTATTCCATTTATGGTCCGTTTATGTAAAATAATCATAGGTCATGAAATGGATACTCACGTGCTAAGTGATGCACATTCCGGATCATAATAATAAAATATATAAAGAGGGAGGGAGAGAGAGAGAGAAAACATAACTTTTAGAAAACTGATACTTTACTGGCAAAAATAAATTACATTAACTTATATAGTGCCTACTGTGATGCTACTGTTTTAGTTACATTAACAACAGCTGAAGTCTTCACCATGGTAGCACATGGACCAAACATGTGATATGTGTGATATAGGGCACATTCGGAAATAGCGCACTGAGCGCACTGTGCAATGCAAACTAATAGGCGAGTGCGGTATTTCCGAACGCGCCCTAAAAGTCAGCTTGGAGACACAATAGCAATAATGTCATCACACACTACACAGTACAGTATAAACTGCATGTTAAGACTAAGATATTTATAATAAGTACAACTTAACTCGTTGGATGCTCATGACCTTAATACTAACTGGAGGGCGTTATTATGCAAATTACACAATAGCCTAACTTTAACACTTTAACATTATCTAAGGACATGTCCGATCTCTTCAGTTAATGACCTGCTATTGTGATATATTTTATGTCAATTTTAAAACACACATGAAGTAGAATAGGAGGACATGAAGTAGAATAGGCTTGATACTCACTTTCTAAGTCACGTTCACATTCATAATACATGTAAAAGACAAAAGAAATCATAGTTAGAAAACCGAAAAACTTCACATACATAAAGATGCAAGGCACCAACCAATGTAGTCCCATGGTTTAAGATATAGAACGTATATTTTATAGTTTTACTCATCACTACTCAGTCAGCCAGAGTAGTGTGTGGTGTTGCAGAAACAGTGCCCTCTCGCTGTATTTTGGTTTGTTTTGCTTCCCCAAAAAATAAAAATGTCTCCCTCCAAGGCTCCACCAAAACAAACAGTGAAAAAACATCAAAATGCAATGAAATTAAGTGCGTTTCTGCAGGTAAACACCACTACACCGATTCCTCCAATGGCTGATGTTTACTCAGTAAACAAACCAATATACAGTATAAGTGTATACAGGTTATCTGCACATATCTAAAGTGAAAATGTAATGACCTTTAAGACCTGCTTAATACGAAATTGTCAAATATTACGTAAGAAAGAGGCAAATATTGTGAATGTGAAACTAGCCGAGCTTGTTGTTTGGATATTTTCTATTTATTTTATCTGTGGAACTGAGTAAAACTAAATGTAAATGCCTACAATTCCAAGTGCTTGTCAGAGTGGGGGGGCCAGTTCAAATATGATTATTATGTTTGGGAACCCTTGGTATGATATTTTTTTCTATAGAGGGTATGCGCATGTTTAAAGTGAATGGCACATCGAGTGGCAAATCGAGTGGCAAAGCAACATGCAAAGTGAGTTTAACATTGTTTAATGTTGTTTAATGCAATCAGATAGGACTTTTCTGTTTAGATGAATGGGTTGTCAAGGCCTGGAAGTCGTTTTTTGCCACATTTCTGGGTTTGATGATGTCACGGCTCACGCGCATACCCTCTATTGTATTATTATTGTTTAATTAACACATAGGCAAGGCAACATAGTATTATTTTGCAGTTCAAACTATATTGAAAGCATAGTACCGATAAACATGATCACAATATGCATTATTAGGTCAAGGTTAATAATAAAGCAATGTGCCACTGCCAGCATACTTACGAAAAGTAGACTTACGAAAGCACACCAATCCCATGGCGATCTCCTGCTCCTTCCTTCCATATTTGACGCCACAGATGTAAACGCCGTCGTCCGACCTCCGGTAGTCTCTGAGCGTTAGAGTTATGTGGCCTTTCTTCAGGTCCTGGATGTTCAGAGACAGCCTGCCCTCGTGGCTGCCCCTCGCCTCTACCGTCTGGCCGTGCTTGTAAAGGTAAATGCACTCCGACTCCCGGTACCACTTGACGGTCATGTTTGTCGCGTTGGTCTCGGGAAGGAGGCAACACATGAGGGTGACCTCTCTGCCGAACATACCCACGCAAAAGCCTTCGCCTCTAGTGACAAGCTTAAAGTTACCTGTGTTTGGGAGTATAAAACGATGAATTATAAAACAATGACTTACATTAAATGTAAATGTGGTGTAACTAACACCTTATAGCATGGGCTCTGACCTACGTAAAATGGCCCCTGGGTGTATATTGTGAGCAAGCAGAAATTCTGGTCTTAAACTTCACACAGGCCCCTTTTCCACCGGTTGGTTCCCAGTGGGAACCGGTTCAGTTCTTTTTGGTTTTTAGTCCATGAGCCATATAGCTCCAAAATTGAAACGTTAATTATGAATTGTGTGCAAAACCATACCTATATTAGATTGTTATCACCATTAAACTTCCCCAATTGAGTACTTACACGAAGACAATGATATATTGTATTACAAATTTTACATTTTTAAATATGCAAATGAGGCATTATGTAGGAAAATATGCAAAATAATCAAAAATATGAAAAAGCTACTACTGTGGAAGGGTTATCATGTATTAATTTACTTGTATTGATCCTATAAACAATTTAATATAGGGTATAGTTTGCCCATCAATTTTGGAGCTCTGGCTCATGGACTAAAAACCAAAAAGAACTGAACCGGTTCCCATTGGGAACCAACCGGTGGAAAAGGGGTCACAGTGTACAGTTGTGGTTCTCAAAAATAGCTACGTTTTTTTTTTTTACATTATTATACAGAATATAAAACACAAATCAAACATTTTCAGATGGTAGATCTGTGACCATATCCTTGGCACAAAAATGTGTGTGAGAACCACTGATTTTGAAGGTCTTTGTAGAATCATACCCCACAAGGGGTCAAAACGTTGTCATCCTTCTAATCTAATAACATTCCTGTGGGAGCTACGGAACAGTGTGTGGACTACTTCTCCTATAGAATCAGCCCCAGGTCCTCATGGGTTAATAGCATAGAGTGTAATAGCACCCTCCGCTCCCAATAGGGTAAGTGCAGACGGCAGTGGACAAATTTCACGCATACCCCAAGACTATACTGCAAAAACCTGCTTAGAGTGGCTGGAGACATGCAGCAAAAACCTGAAAAACTGCTGCTATTATTTCAAAAACCTTGCTAACAAAAAGCTCTATACCAAGCTCCCCACTATATAACTATTTCTAACAGCCAGTTTGACCAAATTTGCAATGTGACATAGCTCTGTTTATCCAATGCTGTGCCCACCCTCCAACCCCCCCCCCCCCCCCCCCCCCCGCCGCCCCCCCCACCCACCAACTATACTTTCCCCAGTTATTATGCTTGCTTTGGCAATGTAAAACTCTCATGCCAATGAAGCTCCTTTGGATTGCGATTAAATTAATAGATTATTGTTGCCATATCAACATAGATTGTCACTGTTCTCAAAGGTCTGGGAATCAAAACCTCAGTATTTCTAAAATACTGATCGACTATGGATAGATTAGATCATGCACACAGACGAGAGCATGACATGTTCTCCAGCACTGTAGGAAGTCCACATGCACAGCACCCATGGTTGGTACATGGTGTTTACTCTTTAAAATATGTTTGTGAGGGAGAGGTTGCACCACTCAGTTCACACGGGTGTGATTTTTTAATGTTATGGACTCCCCAAATTAATATCTAATCACCCGGAATTGTGTTCTTGATTTAAAATATATATATTCAATTGTATTATTATTATTATTATTATTATTACAATTGCATTTTCAAATGGCTGATGTATAGGGTTAAAGTGGTTAATGCTTGCTTGGGGGCCCCCTGGAGCCCACCAAAGGTCTTAACCACTGTAGCCTACGTATCATTGTTTTGATAGAACAACAGATGCAGATCTCTACCACCCCTACTCTGCAAGTTAATACCAGGAAGTAAGAAACACTAAAACCTGCGTGTTGCAACTTGAGAGTGACCTACCACGAACTCTGGACTTCGCCATGTCTCCTCCTGAAAAGAAAGAAAAGAGACCAATTAGCCTACCTCACACTAAACATCCAACATACAATAATGTGTGCAGCATCTTGCAATCGTATTTGTTTTTACGGTGATGTCGGATATCAGATACTCGACCCAACCTGACCCTGATCACACTGAAACATCCAGTAAATAAACATCTACATTAATCATTGAGATATTGAGATTATCTTACCTTGCACTAATTGTTATATGCTTTAGATACGAAATGCAAAAAGCGGATTTAAATCCAAACAGAGCTTCGTGGCTGCCTGTCAGTTGTCACTGACTAAAGTGAAATTCTTCATTTCAGAACCTCCCACTGGAGGGTTGGCTTATTGACCAGGCTGTAATGCCTCACGTTGGCCAGTAGGTGTCGCCACACCCGCAGCATAGGCAATGTTTTGTAAATGCAATACAGTGGAAACAAAACCCTTTATCCTAATTCCTAAAGTGACGCGACACACAGGTGCGGAGCTCCTCCCTGGCAGTGAGAGGATTCAACTGGCATAACAAAACTACTATGAGAAAATAAGTTCCAAAAAAGACCATTTGTCTTACACAGCAAGAGGAGAGGATATGCCAGATGACACATAAATCATTTCTGTAGCCATAGTTGAAATAGAATATTCACCAATAGTACACATGCACCATCCTGTTGTCTTCGTAAATATATTAAGCTAGGCCCCTACTGGCCCATATGTATAGCCTATATTAAAATTACATTTAAAAAATATTTTGAAAGAAACCAGTTCTTGTTAATCCCCAAATGACTTTGTTCCCGTTTATTCATGACCGGAATGGATGACGCATATTTTATCATTGTATATGAGTTATGACTAAATCCTATACAGTAGGTGGAATCTATCTCACAGTCTCAGTGATCCATGCCATTGTGAGCAGTGGGTCTGTTAATGAGCCAACACTCTCATGGAGATAAACCTGTTCCTGTGGAGGGAGGACTTCAAAGACTAGTTCTACTTGCTGTCTTTCAAGAGGAAGGTATACATAACTCACTATGGCTGCCAAATGCCAATCCTGCCATGCCTTCTGCAATACCATCTTAGATCAAATCCAGTTATTTCATGTGATGTAATAGTGATGGAATAGTGACATGGTTTTGTTCTTGAAGCTGTCACCTTCTCAACACTCCAAACAGGACTGCACACTCCACAGGTTCAATAATTATGCAATAGAACGGATGTTTATCATGATTTATAGATAAATATGTATGTTAGGTGTGTCAATTTGTCTGTTTATCCTTTTTACAGGAGACATGGCAGAGGCCAGGAGAGGACATGAAGGTATGGTCCTTACATATCAAGAATCAAGGGGGGTTGATTTATCAGTCACTCATAGGTACAGCAGCACAATGTTGGTGTTCCACAAGTCAAGAGATTGAAACAACAACAATAATAATAATAATAATAATAATAATAATAATAATAATAATAATAATAATAATAAAGAGTATAGGAGGATATAATGTGACATGAAGCACAACACACTGAAGTGTAACAATTTCATTATTATGCTGCTATTAACGTATATGCATATCAGTGGAGCCTGCCTGGCAAATGACATGGGGGGTCCTTTTTTGTGGGCTTGGCCGAAAGTGGGCGTTACCAAAAGGTGGACGTGGCCATGGCCGCCAGAAGTCTGTCAGATTTTGACAGCTTCAAATTAGTGTTAAACATAATATAACCCAATTGACTCCAGTCCTCTCTGTTTAATATATCTATATAATGAAACTATTTGTTGCCACAGTTTGACATCATTGAAACATGTTTTTTTTTTTTTTACTTGGTATATGACATGCCCATAATAGGCACGCGGTCGCCAGGTAGTGGTGGATCGTAACTAAGTAGCCTACTATTAATTTAAGTAATTTTGAGCTATTTGTACTTCAGCCCTATTTACAGATTGCAGCCATTTGAAAATAGCCCATCTACCAGCTCACACTGTGTCGCAATGCATTGTGAGATTGTATATCGCCTATTTTCCAACATTTGAAAACATGTAATGTGACATTCTGCATAATGAGTACTTTCTACTTTTGCTACTAACTAACATTTCCCATTCACTTGTCTGGGCACACAAGTCACTTGTCCGGAGCACAAGCACACACAAATATAGTGAACTAAGTTGGTTTCGGTGAATACATTGGTTTGAATATTGAATGATTATTAATAGTCTGATCTTGCATGTGTTCCAAATACACAGCATAGATTGTCCTATCCGTGCATGGTTAACAGACTGACCTTGTCTGCATTTAAACTTGTAGCACTGAATGTTCACTCACCCAACAATTAATTCCTAAGACTTGTAGTTGGTTTGGGGAGTAGTTTCATATTAATTTGAAAGTTATGGCAGAACATTTATTTAGTAAAATATCTCCACTTTTCACTGTAAAATCCTGATGTTTCGGGGAATGGGTCACTCAATGCAAAGTCAGAACTGAACTGTCAGAACAAGTGAAAGTTTTCACCCGTCAGTGATGAATGTAACTGTTAAATGTGAACATGTCAAATAAACTGGTTCTGAAGCTTGCATCTTTCAAATGTTTATTTTCATAAATTCAAAAACAATTTAGACCAATGTACAGCTTAGGCATTAGCACTGGGTAACATTATGATACATCATGTTGATTTTCTCATTTAATTGTCAATGGCATTTAATGTTTGTTGGCACAAAAAAGGCGATTTGATCAGAAAGTAAACTCAAATGTAGTAAACTAAATTCATTTTTCATTTGTCTTTGCCACCATTAGCTCCAACATCTTGTTCTGCTGTTGCAGTATTTGGCCCAACATCCCCAATTTTTCTGTATGGCGTTGTGATATCTGTTCTGCCCTCCTCTCTGCCGCTTCTTCCCGTTCCTTGGCTTCTATTCTATATTCTTTAAGCCAAGTCGGCTCCTCTGCACTTTTTCTTTTTCTTTTTCTAGCTTTGTCTTGGTCATCTGGTCCGGTGGGTGGTGGTGGAGGTGGTGGGGTGTAGATGGGTGAAGGTAGGACAGGGGTGAATGGTGCTAGGATGATGTTGGAAGGAGGCTGAGAGTTGGGCAGAGGTGTAGGGATGGTGGCTGGTGGCTTAAAACCACTGCTGCTACTGGCCGTTGACAGGGGGTTTATGTTGGGGAACTTGTGCAGCAGAGCATCCAGGGCAGCATAATAGGGGCATGTAGCTCTGCCAGCACCAGACCTCTTATTATGGGCAAGTGTGTCCTTGTATACCTTCAGCATCCCTTTCCACTTGTTGCTGCATTGTGTACCAGTAAGTTCATATCCTCCTTTTCCCATTTCCCTGGCTAACAGCTCCCAAGCCTTTTTCTTGGTCATCTTAACAGAGGAGAAGTTCTCTCTGTGCTCTTCAAAGAGAGCGATGAGGAGCAGGATAGCAGGATGCGTCCAGATGAATCCTGCCTCAGGCTCAGCTGACTGCTGCTGACTGGACTGGCCCCGACTGGAGTCACTGGACACAGTGTCCTGCTGACTGGACCCTAAAACAAGTGAATGAATATAATTGTAAGAATGTTAAGGGTAATTTGGTTTAAGTGTGCAAGTTTAGAGACAAACAGAACCAAAGTGTTCCAGCAGGACAACTATAAGGCTACTGAGTTATAAGACTACTATCATTTATAGCAGTTCTCAAAGTGGGGTTCAGGGACCTTGGCTGGGGGGGGGGGGGGTTCCCAGTAAAATGAGCAACAGTTTAATTTACAGTTTAATCCCCGGGGTCTGAATAAACATGGGCCAGCCAAAGTCATGTACATGGTGAAGTTGGTGAACTAACACTTGTATATGTTGATGTACAGTAGGCTACTTAGCCATAGCTTAGCTTCCTCTAGCCCTAGAACGGCTCTTGTTGTTACATACAGTATGTACAGTATTTCACATACAGAGCCATAGAACACGCTCCTTGATTTGTGGTAGAACGTTAACATGTGCGGCATAAATGTGATAAATGCTCCGTTTGTACTCACCCATTAAATTATTCCAAGTGAAAAATGGTCCTCTAGTTTTATATCCATGTGAAAGTTCTGGCACAAAATGCGTATTTAGTGAATTATCTCCACTTTTTCAAGAGATGCACACGGACGCCTTTCTCTCCGGCGAGGGGGGGCACGGAAAGATCGATGAACCGATTAAAATACTTCCTGTTGTTTACCAAAGACGTCATCACAAATTGACAGGTGCCAGGTGTGCTGACATTTGCTCCCACCAATATTTGCCTCTTTTCTCCAGTAAAGTAAAAGTACCTCGAAATGTTACTTGTGTAGCCTACTTATGTAGCCTTACTTTCCACCACTGCTGGTAAAGCACGTTGTCTCTATGTATAGTAGCTCAGGGCATGCTCTATGATTTAGCCAGGGCGCCCGAGCCGGCGATCTTCAGGTCGCCACAGCGGTTAAACTGTTAACTGTGAGTGGACGACACCATAAAACACTAGGCCTACACTTGTTTACAATAGGGCCCACCATTTTCAATTAATCAAAGAGACATACGAATATACACTTCTATATAGCCAAAAACAGGAAATCATCATAGAGGTAAAAAGGGGGGAAAAAAACATATACAGTGACACATATTACACATACACACAGTGAAGTATTTAGAGAGGTACATGAGTATCTTGGTGGTGTATCGAATGTTGTGGACCAGACCCATTGCAAGAGGCTAGCTACTCTAGGGGGTTTTCATGATTCTGAATCCATTCCAAGCATTCGTTTTGCATGATTCTTTTTATTTTTTTATTTTTATTTTTATTTGGCCATAACCACTTACCCAACTGTGTCCAAATGTGATGCCGTTTTTAGCCCAAGAAGTAAAACTTGTGTAACTCCTCATGCTGAACAACTTTCGTGTTCTGACTTTTCACCTCTGACCTTTAGATGTCCCACCATTTTGCATTATATGAAAAACAGTTCAAATCTATCTACTATAAACTTTGAAAAGGCGTAACTCGTCTGCCAAAAGCCATGGATCTTGTTTAGTGAACTATGGGGGTTCCATAATATGCTGCACTTTTTATTGTAAATAAGATAAGAGAGACCCTACGTCTGTTCTGTTTGTAAATAAGCTAAGAGAGACCCAACAAGTGTTCTGTTTGTAAATAAGCTAGAGAAACCTAATGAATGTTTTGTTTGTGAATAAGCTCAGAGAAACCCAACAAATGTTCTGTTTGTGAATAAGCGAAGAGCTAAGAAGCTAAGAGTGTACTGTTGTGAAAAAAAACCTGTACATTTTGTGGAAAAAGCGGAAACCCTTTACTTTTTTTGTGAAATAAGCGCTCAAACTTTCTTCTCCCCACCCCCCCACCCACACACACACACACACACACACACACACACACACACACAATCTCTTCTTCACACACTTTTACTTTAAAAAAGCCGTCTCATTTCATCAGTCTGTTTCATTTCTATCCAAAGGCCCTTCAATTATGGAATATTAGTAAGGATTACTGTGATTATGGTAAGCTCACATATCATACATACCATACTTCACTGGCAAAAAAGGACCCCACTTTGGGAACCAGCGCAGTACAGGACACAAATAGATAACAGTCATAGATAGCAGGTAATCACATTTCAATTCCAGATTACTCATTTAAAAAAAGAAAAAATTTGTTTTTTGTTGAAAATAAATAGTATAGGCCTACAGAAGTCCCAAAGCTCCTGGTAAGGAAGCTGAGACCATATCTTTTAACCCATTCTGAACGGACACCCATTTTGGTGTCAGCATCATGTTATGCTTTAGCTATACGAGCGCGATACGAGCTTGTAGGTCTGCTATTTTTTGAAAAATAGACATTTCTAGAATCTGATCTCAGGTCAGAATGGGTTCATCAGACCAGTGTGTGTCCGGCGGAAACCTCGTTATGAATCTGATCTCAGGTCAGAATGGGTTAAACCAGATTGTGATATGCTGTGAACATATGGATGGGGCATTGGTAGGTCTTCAGGAGGAGTACTCCATCACCACTAGTAAGACGCCTGAGGGCGAGAAGCGACCTCGCCCTATAAGGGAGAGGTCAGATCAACATATGGAATGTCAGAACAAATCAGCTCCATACAGTATATGGAGATCTATAAGGGAGAGGTTGCACGTATGCATCTGCCTCGTTGACGGCAGACTGCTGGGCGAGCGCTGGCGTTTTGGCATGCAGGGGTCAGATCAACATGGAATGAATTCTGTACTGGCCATATATGGAGCATGTCTTGAGTGAACAGGGTTTGATGAGGTCAGATCAACATATGGAATGTCATAACAGGTCAGCTCCATACAGTATATGGAGATCTATAAGGGTGGTATAGCGGGGACATTCTCTTGAGTGTACAGGGTTTGATGAGGGCCCAGGTAGGGCCGGGCCTCCATTCTTGGGCCTGTTGAGAACTCTAACTGACGGGAAATGCTCAATTCCATAGTTAACTGCGACCTTTGGTCGCAATCAGAGTCCTTAATCATCCGTTAACCTACATAGACCATAGAAAATAATGTTACAAACGGGTGCTGTCGATCACCTCTGCTCTCTCCGCTCCGTTGACACCCTTTGCCCCTTCCGCCTCCCCACCCTTCTCCCCCGAGACACCCATAGGTACCAGGAAGGAGCCTTCCTCCTCCCCCGAGGCCCCCAGGACGTCCCAGGAAGGCGGCAGCACGTGGCGGGCGAACAGGAGGCGGGCCAGCATGGAGACCGAGGGAATGACAAGCAGCGTCAGCAGCATTATCAAAGTCCTGAAGGGAAAATACTGGACAATCTCTCCAGTGGACTCGTCCTCCCTCCAGCCAGGGAACAGCAGCACGGGGGGCATGTCGATCATTGGCTCCCCGCTCAGCAGTCTCAGCAAGGTCCCGAGGAAGAGGCCGGCTGCCGCGCCATACCCGTTGGCGCGCCTACAGTGCAGCACGCACAAGAGCTGGGGGAAGATCATGCAGTACAGCAGGTCCCCGCCCAGCAGAAACAGGGCACTGATGCTGCTTCCTGCAACGAAGGCCACGCCTGTGCCGGCCACGCCCGCCAGCAGCACGTTGACGCGGATCACAATTCCACATTCCCTGTCTGACGCCTGGAGAGAGAGAGAGAGAGAGAGAGAGAGAGAGAGAGAGAGAGAGAGAGAAGGAAAGACACGTTAGTTATTTAAGGGACATTTCACCGCTGGAAGAAACTGCTTTCACTCAATGTTACCGGTAATAGTATTTGTAGTAGTAGTAGCACAATTTGAAATCTGCACCCTATGGCCAGAAAAATAAGGAAGTCTGTGTGTTTACTAGGGTTTGACTGAATTCCTACAATGACCATATTGCTTTGGTGCACTGCCCCATCTTGTGGATAAGGGGGAGGCTGCATGAAGGTGTAACTTGTAGTCCAGAAAGGAAGTGAGAGCACATTTTCACGACAAAGTTTGGCATCATTACTAAAATATCTAAAAACATTACACACAGATTTTAGAAAAGTTTGCTGCTCAAACCTTTTCATGTCAAGGACTCCCAAAATTATATGTATTTGGCCCCTGACCCCCATCTCAAAATATTTTGTTCTAGCGACCCCCCCCGGGAGGTTTGAGAACCACCAGACAGTGTGTTAAAATGGTTCCAAATGTGATGGAACCAATTCTGGTTGAGTTCTTTGCATGCTTTTTGACCCTTTTTCTCCCCAAATGTAGCCGTTATGCCAACCTGTTTCCTGATGATGTTCTTGTAGATATTCTGAGTGAACATGGATGCAAAAGAAAGCAGCATAGAGTCCATGGAAGACATGACGGCTGCAGTTAAGCCTCCAATGCCCAACACTGACACCCAGTATGGAGTGAGGTTTTGCAGGGCCAGCGGCAGCACATTAGCTGCCTCCCCGCGCTCAAATGGAGGTGGAAGACCATACTGGGTCTGGTTCCAGTCTGAGAATGGGAACCGAAACAGGTATACCAAATAAGTGATGAGAAGAAGTCAATAGTTGACTCAAACTTAAGCGGCACAATGTCATTGTTTAAACAAATAAAATGTAATTTTCTCCAATGTGTATGGTAGAGTTAATACAAGATAACTTAAATACAATTGTGGTGGTTGTATTTTGTCTCATTGCTCTTCTATTGAGACATTTAGATTGTGTTATGACCTAGGCACAGGATCTGACACAGATTTTTACCTGAAAATCAACATTCAATTTATCCCCTGAGCAAGCAGGCAGGCTCTATTAGCTCAATGATATATATAAACTTGCAGTTGCGCAGAAAACTGGGTTCAAATCCCGGGTAGAAGAGAGGCTTTCCAATCAAACGATAACAAACTTTAGGCTACAAAACTAACTCAAACTAAATAAATCATACAGGAAATCTTCTTAGTTTAGTAGCTAAGTTAGTAGGCCTATCCAATATTTTTATTTAAAAATAGCAAACATAAAAATAAAAAAAGAATCTGCTATGGCTAATCAGTTGACCAAAATGTAATAATACGGCAATACGTCGTGTGTTTCTCACATGCCTGCAGTAGCAGCCACTGCTCCTGTGATGACTGCCGGGATTCCTATGATGAAGACCATGACGGCGGCAACAAAGCAGGTGATTTGAGCCTGAACAGGTGATGCAGCAGAAAGCACCCGCTGGTAGAACACCTGGTATGACAGACTTCCCAGGCCCTTCAGAGCATGCAAACAGACACGCACGCACGCACACAGACACGCACGCACGCACGCACGCACACACGCATGCACATTTATAACATTCACTCACATTCACTCACATTCATAAGACACAGTGATGTGATTTAGAACATTGGCTCTCAAAGTGTGGTCCGGGGACCCCCATGGGCTACTTGAGGGGGTTCCAGGGGGGTCCTCCCCGGCAAAATGTGTTAATATAGCATCAAAATCATTTGAACCGCTTTAACCCTATATATTGTACATCAGCTTTTTGAAAATCTACAAGCTCACAGTGATTCGCAATGCGGCATGCTTGTAGATCTGTTTTTTCTCTTGACAACACAACCTTGCATGGGTGTCCTTGACACTAAATACTTTCAGATGGAGGTCTGCGACCAAATACATACTTGACATGCAGAGGTTTGAGAAGCAGCTGGCTTACGTAGGCCTATACGAAATAAAAACTAACCAATAAGAGAAATTCATCCATCCATTTCCCAGCATCCTGCAGCTTCAGCTCCCCAATCCAGAGCTGCGACTGTAAAGGTGTCATATTACTATTAGATTAGTGCTTCTCAACATGGGGTCTTCTAAGGACCCCCAGGGGTCCTTGAGGAGGTTCCAAGGGGACCCCAGATAAACAACCGATACTTAGGAACTATAGGCTAATCAAATGGATCCTTAATGGGTCTACTCTGTATAACTCGGAGAGAGTGAGAGTGTACGTATATGGTACCCAGTGGTTTTACGGTGCATGTTGGAGCCTGCGGCGCAGACATTAAAAAAATGGGAGTCTATGGTCTAATCTAATGTATCTCACACTGGGGGTCCTTGAAATTAAAAAGGTTGAGAATCACTGTATTATATGACGATGACGACGACAACGATGACAACAATGATGATGCTGGGTTGAGAAGCAGGAAGGGAACACAGAGCCACTGGGAAGAGAACAAAGAGAGAAATCAAACAACACTGAATGATTATACATCACAGAACAGACATATCTTTTCTGTCGGGCAACACCAATAAGGCAAACTACAGTGGCTTCAACACTTGTATCACTTGTAGATAGTTGGTTTTACTGGCAGAGCAGCATGAATCAAGCTTATTATGTGCAGGGGCCATTGCTATGTTGGCTTGTGGTAGACATTTTTGTCAAAATTCAATTTTTGCCAAAGACATGAGTATTACCAGAAACACGTAAAGAGCTAGCCCTGAATGACCATAACAGCTCTGTAACTCTGAGAGAGTACAAATGGACACTCTCAGAGTTAAGGGTGTCCTTGCAAATGAAACGTTTGAAAAACACTAGTTGGACTATGGAATATGTCATAGTAAAACATGTGTCTTATCATATTCTGAAGAAAACTCTTGACATTCAGTGATTGGTTCTCGTGATCAAAAGAAAAACATGATAATGGTGCAAAACATGAGGAAAATCTCAAATCTACCACGGACAAGGCCAATACGTCTTTTCCGCGGACACATCTGTCTGTGGTGGACATGTTGATTGATGGGCCCTGCTCACCAGGCAGACGACAATGATTATGAGCTGGATGATGTCGGTGTAGGCCACAGAGTACAGGCCTCCCATCAGGGTGTAGGTGATAGCCACGGCTGCAGACAGGACGATGGACCAGGACGGAGGGAGGTCCAGGATCACACTGAATGTCACCCCTGAGAACACAAAAAAGAAGGGACTCCCACACACAGTCTTTTTAAGTAGGCTATGTCGGGCACTCGGCTTGTCCTTCTCCTACGCACCTGTCGCCTGTAGGTGTACTTTTTTACTTAAGTATCAATACTGCAACATAGAAATACTCTGTTACGAGTACAAGTCTGGAACTCAAGTAAAAGTATGTATTGGTATTAAAATGTACTTGAAGTACCAAAAGTGAAAGTTTTCAAAATGTGTATGTATAAAAAGTATTTTGAAAAAAATCTATTTGGCGGGCATTTCACCTAATTCCTCCTTTCATTGTCAAAGGCAAATATGAGACGTTTGTGGACAAAAGCTGTATATACAGTAGGCCCCTCAAAAAACACCCCCGACCTACCAAGCTACCGACCTACAAATAATGTAAAGATCAGACCCGTGTGAACTGTGAAGTGAGGGGCGCTCTTATCAATCATAATTATACAAGATATGAAATGTAAGATGACAACTGAATTTATGTGATAAGCCCTGAGCTGAATTAAAACAGTTGCATTGTGTTTAGGAAAGTCGATTTGCTCGTCCACATATAATGTATCCTTTCATTGTCAATGGCATTTAATGTTTGTGTTGCCACTGATTTGTTCAGACACACATGACATAAATTCTCCTTTCATTGTCAATGGCAAATGTGACACGTGAATTGTGACGAAAAGCTGTATATACTGTAGGAGGGGCTAGCGGCCCTCAAAAAATAAGAAAAAACGACCTACCGACCGACCATATATGGCGGGACCGCGATTGGATCTCGCTGTCTCTCCAGAATGTTATCCTTGGGGTTAACTTTTTTTTATCCTCCAGGAACTTTTTTTTTTTTTTACAGTATGACTGACCTAACCCTGCCAGGATGACGGCCACACACAGCAGATCACACAGCAGGATGGGAAGCAGCAGGGCGGTGGTGACGGCGTTGCCGTAGCGACGCTGAAACGGATCCATCATAGTCACATAACACTTGACCCTCATTGGCTTGGTAAAGAACAAGCCTCCTGTTGGGACAGAGCATATAGTAGTTGTAGTTTCTGTGTGGGAACTGGGAAGTGAATGTGATATTGTTTATATATGTTTTTGGTGTCTTATGAGTTATAATCCTGTAAGGGATGGGTCTTTACGTCAAAACATGAAAATAAAGATTAATTCATTCATTTATTCATAGAGGCCAAGGGAAAAACCTGCCCTGCATTTTTCACATCTGCCTTTTATAGTGAAACCAGCAGGCCATCTTATGTAAAAGTATATATAACTCATTCAGTTCAATTTTACACAAATCGGTATACCCATAATGTCTATAGTCATGCGATCTAGATGGATCTGTTTGATTTTCCATATTCCATTCTGATTGGCAAGATGGTTTGCAGGTGTGGTCCGTTTCGAACAAAACCAATACATAACTAAATCTTAGCCTTTTCTTTAGCCTCCAAGGTCGTCAAGGCAAGGGCAAGCACTATGGCAAGTTTTCATTGAATTTGGAATGGATGCCACGTTTCTTTAACCTGACTTTGCCAGATGGGGGCGGTATTGGGTAACCATGTTCCCCACTGTGAAACAAATTTGTGTAGCAAGCTTCTTGGATCTGGCAGCGTCAGGTTAACGTTTCTTACCTACAATGAAAGTCACTACGTAGGCCAGGGGTGCTACAGCCCAGATGAGACCACGTGAGGGAGTGTAAACCATCTCAGCAGTTCCCAGGATGTAGCCCGCTGAAACCCAGGTGGCTGGTGGTGACAGATACACGAAGAAATCAAAGCGGTTATTATTATACTCAAACATGACGATACAAACATACAACCACAACACCAGGGATTGAAGAAGTACTCACATTCTTTACTGAAGAAAAAGTATCAATACCACAATATAGAAACAAAAATCGAAATGTACTTAAAGTACCAAAAGTAAAAGTAGTCATTAATGTAGAAAGTCCCATTTCACAAGTTGTCAAATGTATAAAATGTATATATTTTTTTATTTACATCTACTGTCTGTACAACATCACAATATTATTATAACAAGCTCACATGTTGCGATGCGACTTGTGAGCTTAGTAGATCGGCTATTTTCAAATAGGCAATGTACAGTATAGGGCTGAAGTTATTTTCTTTTGTAATAATCAAAAACCTACAAAGTAACTATAGTAGTAACTAAAGTTTTCAATAATTACAGTGGGGTAAAAAGTTGTAGTGGTGTAGAAGTACAAATATAGACCTCTCGACAATTGAAACTACTCAGTACCTCACAACACTGATGTCCTGACACTATGCACTGGTTCTCAAACACTGGGTTGGGACCCATTTGTGGGTCGTGGACACATTTATGGGTCCCTTTATTTTTTTTTGTTTCCTACATTTTGTTTTTAATTATTATTTCAAAACATTTTCAAGAAACCCAAAATTGACTTCATTGATTATTTTCAGTCATTTTGTTTTTGAAATAAAAGAAAAATCTAATCAATTACATAAATTAGAAAACAAATTGTAGATCTGCTATCTTCACTATAGTTGGTCCAGGGCAAACTCATTTATTTTTTGGTGTCTTGAGCTACTAAGTTTGGGAACCACTAGCTATAATGTCCTGTGTGTGCCATGCAATGCACTGGCCAGCACACAGCAGCTACATAGGATGCTGCTCACCTGTCATTGTGAAGATTCCAATCCAAACGTTGATGTCGCGTCCCCCTACGATGGTGACCTCACTCCTGGGACCCACACACTTCTTCTCCTCCTCTCTGGACTTCTTAGATGCCCAGATGCCCATTGCCAGGATCAAGACATAGAAGACCAACAGCCCCACCAACCCCCCTACGTCTACAGCCATTGTCAAACTGTAATAATCACAAACACATAAAACATCATAGATCACATGTGTGCACCCACACACACACACACACACACACACACACACACACACACACACACACACACACACACACACACACTCCCTCTCTCTCTTACGGTTGTGTGCACAGTCCTGCTGCAAAGTGAGGAATGGTCTGTCATGGGAGTAACCTAACTGTGTAGTGAAGCTATACCAGTGTAGGCAAACAACCTCAAATGAAGCAGATTAGTTCATTTTACAAGGTCTTGCTATGCACCAAGGTCCTTCATTGCCACCCCCAGTTTCTGCCTACTGAAGCACCGGTCCTTCATTGCCACCCTCAGTTCCTGCCTACTGAAGCATGTGTCCCTAGCGATGACATCAGGGAACGACAGCTTTCTACCTCTGGTCCGCCCTGAGGCAGGACTCCAGAGAAGAAGGGAAGATATAACCTCATTGTCAGCTCTGTAGCAGTGGCCGGCAAACTGTGCTCTTCTGGATCGGACCAGTGAAGAAACACGGGGAAGGTTGCCGTATATTAGATTAGTCGATGGATGGCTCTTCCAAGACAGATTTTGCGCTCTCATTAGAAGGCGGGTGTAAGTGCCATCCAACCGATTCTCTTGTTTCTTTGAAAGTGTCCATGTC
This sequence comes from Protomyctophum parallelum, assembly GCF_964188405.1. NCBI lineage: Eukaryota > Metazoa > Chordata > Actinopteri > Myctophiformes > Myctophidae > Protomyctophum > Protomyctophum parallelum. The sequence continues at coordinate 43,916,288 of NC_139697.1, read as the reverse complement.
TGGCACGTAAGGACTAGGCTCTGTGGGTTGACTCCTATCCGGGCCCCACCTACGTCTCACCAGGTCCACTCCTGCTCTCACCAGGTCCAGGCCCTGTGCGTTACACCAGACTCCCAGCACCAGGCACCTCATTCAGGAATGACGGATTCTCGAGCCGCAATGGTTCATATATAATATGGTAGCACATTGTGAACACAGAGTAAGATTTTAATATATTTATCAACCATATTTTCTGAATTATTAAAACGTAATCTCCTCTATATTTAATCGTAACGAGGGGATCGTATCACATCAGTAATGCAACCTAAAACATTGAGAAAACTGGCAAATTAAACAGTGATATTATACCTCTTCTGGTGTAGGGTCTTCTTCTGGTGTCATGTGGCTAGAGAAACAGTCAGAGGACATTTACAGGTCGATTTGCATCAGCGTAACGGGGGACATTAAAGTTAGGGACAAACATTGATTACAAGATTTTAAGCATTAAAAACACATTAATTTACACATTAATTTGGCGAGAAGCATTAGAACTATAATAAGAATTTTGTTGTTATTTTTTAAATGTGTAACTCACCTAGAGGCGACAGGTGCGTAGGAGAGGGTAAGGTGCCTGACAATGAAAGAGAACAAACACCTGCACACTGTCTTCAACTTTAGTAGTAAACAGCAACGTTTCGGCCTTCATCAGGCTATCTCATAAAGATAGCCTGGTCAAGGCTTATTTTACACAAGATATGCTGTATCTGTACCTGGGAACACAAATGGCACAGAATACTGTGCCATTTGTGCGATTTTTTTCCTATTTTTTGCTGTCCTGAATGGTCACGTTTGTGACCTCAAGGTTTTGACCTCAAGGTTTTCTTTTAAGTGAGATTACGTCTCTGCTGCCTGTAAATCATGTCACGTGTCAACCATAGGCTCCAATTTACAACTAGTGGCCTACCTACTATGCCTGTTGGGTATGCAGAGCTCAAGAGTTCAATGTTTACATCGGCAGTGGCTCAGGGGTAGAGTGACCGGATGGCAACTGCAAGGTTCCCAGAGTTAGTGTCAAAGTGTCCTTGAGCAAGACTCTGAACCCCAAATTGCTCCTGATGTGCAGGTTGGTGCCTTGCATGGTTTCCCCCGGCATCCATGTGTGAATGTAAATGCTGACTTTATATAGCGTCTTTATCCAAGGCGCTTTACATAGATTGTGCATCAATTCACCCATTCACACACCGATGGTGGCGGAAACCGTGCAAGGCACCAACTAGCACATTAGCAGCAATTTGGGGTTCAGTGTCTTGCTCAAGGACACTTCAACACTAACTCTGGGGAGCCCGGGTTCAAACAGGCAACCTTGCGGTTGCCATCCAGCCACTCTACCCCTGAGCCACCGCCATGTGTGTGAATGGGTGAATGTAAAGCACAATCTATGTGAAAAATATATATAAATTTACCATTTACATCCGTAAATCTTCTCTTCGGCCTTCCTCCAAACCATATATATCTCCAAAACATCTGACATGTGCTGTTCCTCTGATGTAGCCTACTTGTTCCCTGATCCTATCCATCCTTAGAATACACAAGGCAATAACACACCAATGATACACCTATTGAATCACTTTTGCGTAATAGGTCACAGCTTCAGGACATCGATAATATGTTACAGTAAAAGCGAGAAACCAGTAAAAGTGAGAAAATCGGAACGGAGGTGGGGTGGTTGTTTTTCCGGCGGGAGGCCGTGGCTGGGTCCGGGCCGGTTCTCTTTGAGGCCATTCACACTGAGCACTGCAGCCAGCCATGCAGCGTTGTTGTTGTTGAACAGCCTGCACCGCTCAGTTCACATGGGTGTGATTTTTCCGTCTTATGGCTGCCTGCAGCTATATTTACTTTTTGTTTTCTACTCGTTTATAATTTTGCATTGTATTGTATATTTGTCTATCATTACAGCAATAATAAATAATAATTTATATGGGGAAAAATAATAATATATATTGTGGGGTCTCGTGAGCGACAACCCGCGATGGTAAGTGCGTTGCCAGGGCAACCAGACACGCTGTCAGACAGAAGACGCCTCGGGCCGGTGGGAACGCCCTCGGCCGCCTGACAGGGAGTGTGTACGTCCCGAATCACCTCCTCCGCCAGATTGAGCTGATTGACGGACCGCGCCCAAGTCAGCAAGCGGCCACACCCGTCATATAAAAGGCAGAATCAGTCTGCGTCTGACAGCGGCTGGTTCACACACACGCTCACGGAGGCACGCACACCGTCGGGGGGTAAGCAGACACACACACTTCCACCGAACACACACTCATGTGTATAGCTCTGCATGTCTTAACTGTCACTCTCCTCTCGTCACAGGCTTTTAGGATCCAGGATTATGTCCGAGGGACAGAATCCACGGGACTGGATGAATGAAATATAGGATCCGTCCAGGATTATGTCCGAGGGACAGAATCCACGGGACTGGATGAAGGAAATATAACATTGAGTTCCAGTTCTCACGTATCGGGCTCCGGGAGGAAGGCAGCCCCGCCAGCGACGGCGACGTGAGAACTACAGATAATAAGGTCGGGAAGAAACCTATAATTCTTTCTATAACATTGAGTCCTGTCTGGCATACAGGACAGGAATCCCAGTTCCACGTATCGGGCTCCGGGAGGAAGGCAGCCCCGCCAGTGACGGCGACGTGAGAACTACAAATAATCAGGTCGGAAAGAAACGTATAATTCTTGATAGAGGAACGGGAGTTCCAGTTTCCACGGACCGCGCTGCGGGAAGAAGGCTGCCCCGCCACAGCGACGAGGACGCGGAAACTACAAACAATAAGGTCGGAAAGAAACCTATAATTCTTTATATAATTCTGAGACATTGCATTGAGGCCTGTCTAGCAAACAGGCGCTCATTATATACGCCGGATCGGCTGAACGGCTGGTGCTCTCTCGGAGCTGAACCCCCGCTATGGGAGAAGACCCACTACAGTTAAAGATAAATACTGATGACGTCACGAAGCAAGGCATCGCCGTCACCTCTTATCATTTATTAGTAATCGAAGCCCTCCAGTGAGGAGGAGAGCTATAAGAAACTGTATGACCTGAGTTGAAGCTAACCTTTGTTCTCATCCTTCTCCAGGCTGTGGAAGACGCCTGTGCAACAAATAATACTGTCTGGAATATAATTTGCCCAAAACCTATGTGGGGTTTTGCTCCTGTCTGTGAATATGATATAATTTACTGCTCTTTAAATAAATAAGCCGTTTTGAAAGTGCTGCAATCCCTTGTTCCGCCTGTTGATGACCTCAGAGACTTCACAATATATATATATATATATATACACACACACACACACACACACACACACACACACACACACACAGTACAGTATTCAGTCAAACAATCAAAACATACACTGAAGGGGCTTGCATTACTTTGATTCTTCAACCCAGCTAACATGTCCATCTGGGCCCAATTGGGTTTTGACATGGGCTATGGGCATGGGTTCCAAGTGGGCCGTGCACCCGGTTTTCACAAAGGGCCCACCCGTATTAGCCCATATGGGCTTACGTGGGTTTCTAACTGGATCTTAGGTGGTATCCAAATGGGCCATTTTATTTCAGAACCATGTGTGTGCGCCACCTGTGTTTGCCTATATGGGTTTGAACTGGGATCTGATTGGGCCTTAAGTGGGTACCAGCTGGGCGAATTATATGTGACCCATGTAGGCCACACTTGTGTCCGCCCTCATTGTCTTCCGTCCTGTTTCTGTTGTCACCTGCTGTCGATTGTTCATTCCTACGGATAGGATGCAGTGCGCCACATTGTCGGTGTTTCCAGTTTTCTGTAGTAGTTTCTTCAAGTGTTCAAACTTTATGACTGGATAGCACTCGATCTGTAGAGTCCTACATTACTATCTCCTACGATCAAGGGTTAGGGTTAGGGCACTGTAGCATGCTGTTTTTCATCATTTTTGAGGACGAAAATCACTCCGACACCATGGACTGTAGCCCATGGTCTGGAAGTGATTTATTTTCATTTTTCAAATCCTCGTTTTTCATCGTTTTTGACCATGGATTATAGCCGGTTTAGGGTTAGGTTCCACGGGCTAATAAAGTGTAAATTCGGGGGTCCTTGACAAGAAAAGGGTTGGGAAACACTGTTGTAGAGGGTCTATAGCAGGGGTGTCAAACTAATTTTGGGGCAAGGGCCACATTGCGCGAAAGGTGACTTGATGAGGGCGTTTTTAGATTTTTGGACTTTTTTTTTAATCCTCGTTTTTCATCATTTTTGACCATCCCACTGAGCAATAGCCGGCTATTAGACGTGCGTCTAAAAATGGGATAAAAAACGTCTAAAAATAGACGTCTAAAACACGTATATTCTAAAACACGTCTAAAAATATACGTGTTTTAGACGTCTATTTTTAGACGTTTTTTATCCCATTTTTAGACGCTTGTCTAATAGCCCATATCATACGGCATACTGTAGCACGCCGTTTTTCATCATTTTTGAGGATTTGAATTTTCTTTTTTTTAAACGATGGGTTATAGCCCATCGTTGTTTGATTTTTTGATATTTTTTTGAATCCTCGTTTTTCATCATTTTTGACCATCCCACTGAGCAAAAGCCGGCTATTAGACATGCGTCTAAAAATGATGTTTTTTATCCCATTTTTAGACACTTGTCTAATAGCCCATATCGTACGGCATACTATAGCACGCCGTTTTTCTACATTTTTGAGGATTTGAAAAAAAAAAAAAAAACGATGGGTTATATATAGCCCATCGTTTTTTGAATTTAGAATTTTTTTTAACCTCGTTTTTCATCATTTTTGAACATGGGCTATGGCCCATACCGTACGGCATACTATAGCACGCTGTTTTTCATCATTTTTGAGGATTTGACAAAAATGAAAAGAAAAAAAAAAACATGGGTTATAGCCCATCGTTTTTAGAATTTTAGAAAAAAAAAAATTAAACTCGTTTTTCATCATTTTTGAACATGGGCTATAGCCCATACCGTACGGCATAGCCTACTATAGCACGCCGTTTTTCATCATTTTTGAGGATTTGAAAAAAATGAAAAAAAAAACAAAACATGGGTTATAGCCCATCGTTTTTTGAATTTTTGAAAAAGAAATTCATCCTCGTTTTTCATCATTTTTGACCATCCCACTGAGAAATAGCCGGCTATTAGACGTGCGTCTAAAAATGGTATAAAAAACGTCTAAAAATAGACGTCTAAAACACGTCTATTTTTAGACGTGTTTTAGACGTCTATTTTAGACGTTTTTGATCCCATTTTTAGACGCTCGTCTAATAGCCCATACCGTACACTCTATAGTCTCAGGTGTGCCGGCCCGGCCCCACCCGCCACCATAACAACATTTGCCCCACCCACCACCATAACAACATTTGCCCCACCCGCCACCATAACAACATTTGCCCCACCCGCCACCATAACAACATTTGCCCCACCCGCCACCATAACAACATTTGCCCCACCCGCCACCATAACAACATTTGCATTGTGAAATGAGCCACTAGCTGTCTGTTGGCAGTTAGCTGTCCTGGCGCGCAAGATAGATCATGCCCATAGTTACACCACATAAGCCTGAGTTAAAGCTCTGTGTAAGTAGGTGCTGCACACCGAAAATAGAGTGCAAACAGGGGAGTTGGGGGGGTAAAGGGGGTGGGGGGGTGTGGACTTGAGGGACTTTGGGGGGGATTGTGTGGAGGTGGGTTGGGGTTTGGGGACCATGGGGTGTGGACTGGCAGTTGGTGGGGTATTTGGAGTTGGGCGTACATGTTATGGGGAGAATTATATTGTTGGGGGAAAGGGGGGTCTGTAATTGCCAGTAAGACACATAGGATGTCGCCCAATGCTGCAGGGCGCTTTTCTTTTTTTTTCTTCTATTCTTGAGAATGAGACAACACGAGGAACATGCAGTTAAGAATCCGTACAAATTCTACAGTGGAACTACTGACAGGAAACAAAATATGCCCTCCCTCCTAAAAAAGCTTCCAATATATTATTTATGCCCCAAAATCTATAAATCTCACACTATTAAGGCAACCGGCCGGTTCCACGCACTGCACAAGGTGCCCTTTTCTTTTCACTTGAGCACCTGCCCCTCTAAATGTCTGTGCACACCACTGGCTAGACTGAACACACACGCTGAGTAAACACCAACAACAGTGGCCTTATAGCAGGGCTGGACTGGCCACAGGTCGTACCGGGCATATTCCCGGTGGGCCGCGACCGTAGGGGGCCGCCATGAAAAAAACAAAACAGGCAGGCAGGCCACCAGGAAAGGTCCGGGCGTGCTGCCATTCTGCTAGTGCCATCATGATAATTTCACTGTACCTGTATCAGTGAGTGACAAATAAACCCTCTACAAAGGGTTGTGTAGTTGTCTGTTGGTTTGTATCATTTATGTTGTTCTGTAAAAGTGGTGGTATTAGGGCTTGTTTGTTTGTGTGTGCCGTGACAGAGCGGGCGGTAGAGTTTCTGCTATCTGCGCGCTGGTTGTAGCGGGCCGGTCTGGGCCAAATTCACGCGAAAATGACTGGGCCGCATTTTTGTCCCAGTCCAGCCCTGACTTGTAGGCCTGCAGGGGTTAACGTTGGGAGGCGGAGAGACTGTTGGCTCTTGTTTCCGTGCAGGCATTCCAGAAATTGTGTCACCAACAAGGAAGTAGGACTGACTGTCAAGTGGATTATTTGGTGGATTATATCGAGAAGGAATGGACAACCTGAAAGACAAGGTAGAATCAAATAGCGCTGTCACGATTACACGATAATTCAAGTTGATGATTAGGCTAATTGTCATATAAATAATTGTGATTGTACGATTCAATTGTTATTTTTTCTGGCACTGAACATTACAATGATTTTTTGCTCAGATATGACAAAATACCCTAACTGAAATATACAAAGAAATTATACTGACATATAACTGCCCATTTAATTATATTTTATTAAACTACAAATAGCAGGAATCTTGTAGATCATTTCTGCTATTCTTTTGGAGAATGTATGAATATCCTTCAATAATTAGTTTAGTTTAGTTTAGTTTATTTGATCATCCTTCAGTTTCAAATACAATATTTACAGACAATGAATGTAAGCTGTTATGAAAACAAAACAAAACATAATAACAAGTATGCATACATAAACTGTGCTTATCTAAAAAAAAAATGATTTAAATGTGTTTTGGTTGCTTCATCATCAGGATGTGGTGTATAAGCTTGTAGATCTATTTTCAAATAGCATTGGCATAAACTAGGTTAATATAATGCGTTATATTAACAATCTAAATCTGCAATAGCTCAAAGCTGTCAAGAGTTGTGAGCTTGTAGATCAGTTATTTTCACCATTGTTGATATTATTTGACGATTTCTGGAAAATCTATTGGGGGTGTCATGGATCATGGTGGTGGTGGTGGGGGGGGTGTCTATATCTGAATACAGCAAAGCATTGATATGAAAAAGAAATGTAGTTTGTCATTTTTTTTCTTTTGAACACAAATTTGACAGAGCAACTTTCTCTTAAATGGTAAATGGTGCATTTATATAGCGCCTTTATCCAAGGCACTTTACATAGATTGTGCATTACATTCACCCATTCAGGCATTCACACACACATTCATACACCGATTGCGGCGGAAGCCATGCAAGGCACCAACCAGCACATCGGGAGCAATTTGGGGTACAGTGTCTTGCCCAAGGACACTTCGACATGTAGACAGGAGGAGCCGGGATTCGAAACGCCGACCCATGGATCATTGGACGACCTGCTCTACCTCTTGAGACACAGTCGCCCTATTGTAGTTACAATACAATTTACAATGTAGGCAATTAGCAGATCTCCTCTCATCCAGAGTGACTTACACTAAAGCAAGGTAAATGTAAGCAAGAGGCAATGTATGTAGTGCCTCAGTAAACACTGTAGGATCAGGCATAGACAATGAACCGAGCATCTGTCTAAAGTAGTATATTTTAGTAGTATTTTAGACCGTGAGGGGCACTCTTTTCATCATACATCATACATTCATTGTCAATGGGAATTTAATGTTTGTGTAAGACAAAAATCTACACTATAGCTGATTATAGGTCGTACGATTAGTCACACATGTTACCGCAGTGAAAGTTTTTCTCCGCATTTGACCCATCTCATGGAGCGGTGAGCCGCAGCGTGCGCTGCACTCAGGAAGCATTAGTTGACTTAACAATATACTATCAAAATAATAATCTGTACATTGAAACTATACAACTATGGGCTGTAAACAAATTAACCTATAGCATCTGTTCTAAATCACTGGTTCCCAAACTTTTCAGGTCAAAACCCAAAAGAGAGATTAGACGTTTGCCCCCACGGACCTAAACTATAGTGGAAATAGCAGAACAACAAGCAGGGCGTGTTAGATTTCCTCATGAGATTACTGAAAGGAATCATTGAATTGGTCTTGAATTCATGAAAAATTTAGCTTTTTTAGGAAAACAAATTAAAATAAAAGCTAAATGTGGGAAACACTAAATAAAGTCACCCACTGTTTGGAAACAGTGGTCCACTCTAAATGACCACTAAATGCCATCTAAATGACATTTTAACCTATGCATGAGCCATGAATGGTCGTCAAGACGACTACTAGGTCAAGTGCTAGTTGAGTAATATTTGACCAGGAGGAGTATGTATATATAATTAGTTGTTTGACCGCACTGGAGTCGAGTACTTTGTACTCTTATGCAAGTCACCGTGCGTACCACTGTCATGTCATCCAGGTTAGAAGCCACTCCAGGACACAGGATCTCCCAAGTAGTGTTTGTGGACCACTGTTGTTTTCGTCGACTAAAACTAAGACGAGAAATGTTCGTCGACTACCTACATGTATCTACCTGTATTTTCACTGACGAAAATGAATGGAAACTAAACAAAAAAAAAGACTAAAACTAAAACTAAGACTAAATATACTGACAATTTTGTCGACAAATAAAAACTAGACTAAAATGTTAGGAAGGGACCAGTGGACAAGAGATCCAGTATAAGTCATGTTACACTTGGTTGCATGCTGAAAATAGACGTGTTGTGAGCTTGTAGATCGGCTATTTTCAGCAAGTGTAAAAACACTCATTACGACGGCATCAAAATACATTTTAGTCGACTGTAGATTTAGTCGACAAAAATCTTATGACATTTAGTCGACTAAAACTAAACTAACACATTCCAGGTGACTAAAATGTGATTAAAACTAAATAAAGTTTCAGTCCAAAGACTATGACTAAACTAAAATAGAAATTTGCTGCCAAAAACAACACTGTTGTGGACCACCACATCTGACGGCCACATCATGGGTGGGCCGTGTGCATTTTCAGAGCGCCATGATGTGACATCATGGTCACGACTCCATATATGGTCACGCTTCTTGACATCACGCCTTGTGACACGTCACGGCACCATATATGGCCGTCTCCATATATGAAGATCACGACACTGACCTCATCAAAACCTGGATAGCCATACATGGAGAAGACTGGAGGATCATCACCTAGATCTGCATATATGGAGCCGGCCAGCAACTCTACATCTGACCTCAAACCTCAAACCCTTAAGATCTCCATATATGGAGCTGACCTATTCTGACATTCCATATGTTGATCCTCCCCACCCATCCTTCCTCTTCGATGTCTCCCTTTTGACTGATACCTGTCCATTCAAACTCTAGACGGGCCAGCCCCAAAGCCGTGCCCGGCAGGCCGCGAAAACTAGAGTTCTCAACAGGCCTGAAAATTAAGGCCTGGCCCTACCTCATCAAACCCTGTACACTCAAGACACTGCCCCCACTGCCACCCTTAGATCTCCATATATGGAGCTGACCTGTTCTGACATTCCATAATGTTTATCTGACCTCATCAAACCCCTGTACACTCAAGACACCCTCCATATATGGCCAGTACAGAATTCATTCCATATATTTATGCCAAAGCACCATAAAGCGCTCGCCCAGCAGTCTGCTAGCTGTCACCCAGGCGGATGTGTGCATGCGAGGGCGAGGTCGCTTCTCGCCCTCAGGGCGAGGTCGCTTCTCGCCCTCACTGGGCACGGGGTACAGTTTGTATTGACATGGACAGACGTTATTTTGTATTTACAGATGGACAGTCCGGTGTTCTTAGCGTTCTGTACCTACGCCACCATCGTCATCCTGAAGATGATGATGATGTCATTCATGACGGCGTTCTTCCGCTTTTCACGAGGGGTAAGACAGTGTTTTTCACGAGGGGTAAGACAGTGTTTTTCACGAGGGGTAAGACAGTGTTTTTCACGAGGGGTAAGACAGTGTTTTTCACGAGGGTAAGACAGTGTTTTTCACGAGGGGTAAGACAGTGTTTTTCACGAGGGGTAAGACAGTGTTTTTCACGAGGGGTAAGACAGTGTTTTTCACCAGTGTTTTTCACGAGGGGTAAGACAGTTTTTTCACAAGGGGTAAAAGGTTTTTGAGTGGTGCAACCACTCTAAGGAACAGCAATGAACGTGTCCGTCTATGTGTTGGTTAATGAGCACCAGTATAATGAGTACCAGTAGGGGCGCTGTTGTGCCAGAAACAGAGAGAGGGATAGTGCTGCACTGTTGCCTGCTAATATGAGAGAGAGAGAGAGAGAGAGAGAGAGAGAGAGAGAGAGAGAGAGAGAGAGAGAGAGAGGTGTGGGGGGGTTGAGTTGCACCACTCAGTTCACACAGGTGTGATTTTATCAGCTTGCAGAGCTGTCATCTACATTTAGTTAGTTAGTTTCATTTATTGTCCACGTACTAGACTGTAAAGACGACATTAGTAGACACTTTTCCATATAGCCTGAACGGCATAAAGAACAGCGCAACTGGAGGAGGCTGTGTTGTGAACAGACCAATTCAATTGATTGAGAATAGAAGAGAGATAGACAGGGAAAGAGATACAGGCAAATACAGGTAGTAGCATACAATATAATGAATGAAATAGTGTAAGATAATTTATATGGTATAGTAGCAGATGAGTACCATCTATGCTATTGATGAACTCCGGATTATTCTTTATTGATTATGTGTGGTTCTATGACAAAAACGATTTGAGTATCTGTTTTTTACTTGTATGCTATAATAATATATAATGTAATTAGAATAACATAAGTCAAAGCAGGGAAATAATTATGCTACTTTATGCTGTCATCCATTCAGGCCTTTGCAAACCTAGAAGATGTAGCGGATAAACCCGCCGAGGAGAGAAAGAAGATGATGAAAATTGATCCGGATGTGGAGCGTGTGAGAAGGTTAGAATAAATAAATAAAAGTTTTATCATATTTTAATTTATTTTTCATAATGTTTTTCTTTTTTTGCGGTCCATGTATATTTAGTTCCAGAGACGTTTACGCTGCGGACAAAGCCAACTGGAGCCGTGACACATCATGACAATAAACACAATGTTTTGGGCCAAACAAAGAATTAGAAAGAAGAAAAAAACTGCAGGTTACAACACTTTTTTCGTTGTTTATTTATGTATTGTTTATTCTTTGTAATTATTAGTTTGGTCCGAAATAATTATGTTTGTTGTCATGATTTGTCACAACTCGAGTTGGCTTTGTACGACGCTTATAAGGTCTTTAAATAAATACTTTTTGAAATGTCTATGAGGAAAAATGCATTGGGAACTATTTCCTGGGCCTGGCGTCGTCATGAAAGTGGGCGGGACTGCAACGCTCTATAGAGATGCACGGATATGGGAATTCTCGTCCGATACAATGTTTAAAATAACAATTTAGCCGATAGCTGATACTGATACGAATATTTATTTATTTCGTTTTTGGTGTTATTTGTTCCCCCTTTTGTGCCAGGGAAACAAATGTTGATGTTGTGTTTATAATAATAATAATTATTATTATTATGTTTACCTTGATTACTGTAAGTCGCAAGCGTCTGCTAAATTGCCTAAAATGAAAACTTCATTTGTATAGCACTTCTCAAATATAGTTACAAAATGCTGTACACAAAGGAATGTAATTGCAAACACAAAGTGAGTTACTGTATTTCAAAAAAAGCTTTGCTAATTTAATATATTCTATTTAATAGAAGCAGGGCTCCACTTTAACAAACGCAACGAGCCAATAACGATATGTCATTTTTGTACCATTCCCCCCCCCCCCCCCGTGACATGGACTCTTTCGTGTCCAGGTGCCACCAGAATGATTTGGAGAACATCATTCCCTTCGTCCTGATTGGTCTGCTGTATTCTCTGAGCGGTCCGGAGCTGTCCACGGCCCTGATCCACTTCCGGGTGTTTGCGGCGTCCCGGATCCTGCACACGGTGGCGTACGTGTGCCCTCTGCCCCAGCCCAGCAGAGCCCTGACCTGGATCACCGGCATGGTGGTCACCTTCTCCATGGCCTACAGGGTGCTCACTGCTGCCTCCTATCTGTAGAGATGAGACTGCATGGTGGTCACCTTCTCCATGGCCTACAGGGTGCTCACTGCTGCCTCCTATCTGTAGAGATGAGACTGCATGGTGGTCACCTTCTCCATGGCCTACAGGGTGCTCACTGCTGCCTCCTATCTGTAGAGATGAGACTGCATGGTGGTCACCTTCTCCATGGCCTACAGGGTGCTCACTGCTGCCTCCTATCTGTAGAGATGAGACTGCATGGTGGTCACCTTCTCCATGGCCTACAGGGTGCTCACTGCTGCCTCCTATCTGTAGAGATGAGACTGCATGGTGGTCACCTTCTCCATGGCCTACAGGGTGCTCACTGCTGCCTCCTATCTGTAGAGATGAGACTGCATGGTGGTCACCTTCTCCATGGCCTACAGGGTGCTCACTGCTGCCTCCTATCTGTAGAGATGAGACTGCATGGTGGTCACCTTCTCCATGGCCTACAGGGTGCTCACTGCTGCCTCCTATCTGTAGAGATGAGACTGCATGGTGGTCACCTTCTCCATGGCCTACAGGGTGCTCACTGCTGCCTCCTATCTGTAGAGATGAGACTGCATGGTGGTCAGCTTAACCCATTCTGACCTGAGATCAGATTCATACGAGGTTTCCACTGGACACACACTGGTCTGATTAAGGTGCTCACTACTGCCTCCTATCTGTAGAGATGAGACTGCATGGTGGTCACCTTCTCCATGGCCTGGCCCTACAACAGGGTGCTCACTACTGCCTCCTATCTGTATAGAGATGAGACTGCAACGAATCCGTCAACGAATTAAAAACTAGACTAAAATGTTATAGGAAGGACAAGTGTCTAGTGGACAAGCTGCGACGCGTTGTGAGCTTGTAGATCGGCTATTTTCAGCAAGTGTGAAATATGTCATTACGACGTCATCAAGCCCTGCCAAAATACATTTTAGTCGAATCAACCGTAGATTTAGTCGACTAAAATCTTATGTTTAGTCGACTAAAACACTAAGACATTCCCAGGTGACTAAAACTAAATGAAAGCCCAAAACAACACTGTTCTGATCACCAGGCAGTAACAATTCACCATAAATGGAATTAGTTTTTTTCCCCCTTTTTTGTCATCTGCTGCCACCTTGTGCTACAAAAGTAAATGACCTAGTAATTAGTAGCAACTTGCTTCCTCGTGTCAAAACTGACATACGGTATATCATTCATGCTTATCAATACAACAATTAAAATGTTTTATTTGTATACCAGTGTTCCAATGTGGATAAGTAAATGTACACAATTCCTGAGGTAAATAAATACAATGCATTTTAATGTGTAGCCTATGTGTTTATGTACAGCTTTCTTGAAGCTGTGATGCATGTGTTCTCATCTTATCTGTTTTCGTTCACATCACATTGTAACAATCGCCCTTTGTGTCAAATGATTAACTAAGGAAAAATAAACAACAGGATCGTAGGATTATAGTTTATATTATTTATATAGAGATGCAGCAAATGTGTAGCTATTATCAACCAACCGGTGTACATTAAATCAATGCACTTGGTAGAGTGCGTCTGTGCCCTGTCGCTCTCCCTACCATAAAGAAATAAACAGGTAAACAAACTGAAATCAACAAACAATTCTCTTTCAAAACCCCTCCCGCCCCAAACAAGTCCCGACGCTCTCTGTAGCGTCCTGCGCCACAACTACAACAAACAAACAAAACAATCAACAAACCGCCCACAGTCAAGTGTGCAAAACCGCGCTTTGTAGAATTAAATAAATAATAAAGTCCACACACACACACACACACACACACACACACACACAGTGACACCCACAGATTAGGGATGTATAAAATGTGACAGAGAATCAGTTAGAACTGAGAGTGAGAGACAGCAGAGAGACAAGGGGAACCTAGGCGCTCTGCCTGGGACGAAAGCCTCAATATGCTGTAACCATGGAACGAATGCTTAAGTTGTAACCTGTAACTATATGAATGCTGACCAATAAATGGAAAGAAGGAAATGTGCTAGGCAGCCCTCCAAGCAGAACCCAATGCTACTGAAGTTTCTGACATTTTGTTCGACCCAGTGCATTGCGTCCTGTTGCAGCAGTACCATGCCACCTGGTACGCAGACTACATAAAACATAAACACCGTGTTTATGGCCTGTCTGCGCTCTTTGACGATTTTTTTTCGTGTGAGTGTTTCTGAATATGTGAAGTATAAGTACCCATACATGCCGCTGCGAATATCTCCTGTGGCGCGGAAGCCGTTAAGTATTTTTAATCTTTGTTTGACCGATTTGGTCGCTTTGATTCTTCTCTTCCTTCCTTGTTTATTGTCACCTCATTGTACCGCCTATCTGGCTAGCTAGTGCGGCGCTATAGCTATGACAGAGCAGATCAGAGGCAGGGACGTAGCCGCACAAGCCAACCGCACACCGGGAGGAGGTACAATAAACGGTAAACAAACAAGAAGAAATAAAGCGACCAAATCGGTCAAACAAAGATTAAAAATACTTAACGGCTTCCGCGCCACAGGAGACATTCGCAGCGGAATGTATAGGTACTTAAAGTTCCCGAATTCAGAATAACGCAAACAAAAAAAGGCCGTCAAACGGCGCAGATTCAATCTTAGAGAGCATGTTTACTTCCGCGTTCCGGAATTCCCATACGAAAATATAGTCATGACCAGGGACCCTACATAAAACTCATCAAAATGTCAGAAAAGCTTTATGGAGGGTCCCGGAAGGGGCTAGAAATGTGCCTGCTTGGATCTCCTATTCATTTCAACAGCAACTTCAACAAGGGAATTAGGTAAATTAATCCACAGAGACCTGTAAGAAAGACACATCAGTACCCCTTAAACTTTAAGGGGTACTGATGTGTCTTTCTTACAGGTCTTTCTTTCTTACAGATGATGAAAAACGGCGTGCTATAGTATGCCGTACGGCGTACGGCATACTATAGCACGCCGTTTTTCATCATTTTTGAGGATTTGAAAAAAATGAAAGAAAAAAAACATGGGTTATAGCCCATCGTTTTTAGAATTTTCGAAAAAAAATTAACCTCGTTTTTCATCATTTATAGCCCATACCGTACGGCGTACGTGGATGAAAAACGGCGTGCTATAGTATGCCGTACGGCATACTATAGCACTCCGTTTTTTCATTATTGTTGAGGATTTGAAAGAAATGAAAGAAAAAAAACGATGGATATAGCCCATCGTTTTTTTTTATTATTATTATTTTTTTTTAATCCTCGTTTTTCATCATTTTTGACCATCCCACTGAGCAATAGCCGGCTATTAGACGTGTGTCTAAAAATGGGATAAAAAACGTCTAAAAATAGACGTCTAAAAAACGTCTAAAAATAGACGTCTAAAACACGTCTATTTTTAGACTTGTTTTAGACGTTTATAAACAGAACATTCAGGGTTCAAGTCTCCTGAAGAACATTTTCACTGTCCATCTAAATTCTAAACGGCTGGTTAAATATAAGTTCCCGATTGTACCTTACATGCCAGTGTGGCTCAAAAGATAAATCTGAGGTTCGTAATCCAAAGGTTACTGGTTCAAAACTCAAACAAAACTAATACTCAACCAAAGCTGCAGTAATTTGAATTTTTCAAGGCTAGAATAGAAAATAAAAACTCAAAAGCACCAGGAGACATCTGCTGAATGCCCCAAGGTGCCTTGTGGGGCGGCAGTGGCTCAGGGGTAGAGTGCCTGGATGGCAACCATAAGGTTGCCAGTTCAAACCCGGGCTCCCCCAGAGTTACTGACGAAGTGTCCTTGAGCAAGACACTGAACCCCTAATTGCTCCCGATGTGCTAGTTGGTGCCTTGCATGGTTTCCGCTGCCATCGGTGTATGAATGGGTGAATGTAATGCACAATCTCTGTAAAGCGCCTTGGATAAAGGCCCTATGTAAATGCACCATTTACCATTTATGTTAAATTGGACATTTTCATGGTAAAAGGTTAGCTGGACAGGATTCTTTCAGACATAAGCCCCAACCGTTACATCTCAGGAAACAGGGGGAGAGAGCACCGTCTCCCGATGGTCCTCCAGCACCTTGATGTCATGACATGGGACTTGAACCTGCCAACTGTCTGTAGCAGAGGCAATGGGTCAAGTGCTCCACACAATTGAGCCAAGGCACCTTTGGGCAATCAGCAGATGTCTCCTGGTGCTTTTGAGTTTTTATTTTTTATTCAAGACTTGAAAAGTTCAAATTACTGCAGCATTGAGCTGTAGGAGGAACAGGACTTGAACATGGAATGTCTGTACTGAAAGCCTGATGATTAGACCACTGCACCATCAGTCAGACACTCTCAGGCAAAGTCTCCTGGTAATTTTGAAGTGATCTTTTGTGCGTTAGCCTTCAGTAAAGTTTAAATATCACAGAATCATATTAATCAGATGTTTCTTAGCGCTGTTGTTGAGGTCTTCTTTTGTATGATAGTGTAACAGCCGGGAATCGAACCCTGGTCTCCCACGTGGAAAGCCAACATCTTAACCACTAAGACAATTAGAGTTTTGAGGTATTCAGGCTGAGGCTGTGAGCCACTGCTAGAATAGCAGTAAATGAAGCTCAATAACTCTAGCATTAAACTTTAGGAAGAGTGGGATTTGAACATGAACTCTCTGTGCTGAATAGCCCCTACCACACCATCACTCAGTAACATCTGCCTCTTTGTACTGTTGAAGCGATCTTTTGTATGTTAGCCTTCAGATAGTAAAGTTGAAAGAATAAAGAGTTGAACATAGACTCACGTTCATCAGAGTGTAACACCCAGGAATCGAACACAGGTCCCCTGCACTGAAGGCCAACATCTTAACCACTAAGCCAAAGCAACTGTCTATGGCTCAGGGGAGATATGAGACTTTTGAGGTTACCAGGCTGAGGCTGTGAGCCTTCAGTTAATACACCTCTAAATGTTCAAATCCCTGTTCTCCTATAGCTTAATGCTAAAAAACGATGGGTTATAGCCCATCGTTTTTTTAATTTTTTAATTTATTTTTTTTATCCTCGTTTTTCATAATTTTGGACCATGGGCTATAGCCCATATCGTACAGCATACGATAGTACGCCGTTTTTCATCATTTTTGAGGATTTGAAAAAAATGGAAAATGAAAAAACGATGGGTTATAGCCCATCGTTTTTTGAATTTTGAAAAGAAATTCATCCTCGTTTTTCATAATTTGGGACCATGGGCTATAACCCATATCGTACGGCATACTATAGCACGCCGTTTTTCATCATTTTTGAGGATTTGAAAAAAAATGAAAAAATGAAAAAACCGATGGGTTATAGCCCATCGTTTTTTGAATTTTTGATTATTTTTTTTATCCTCGTTTTTCATCATTTTGGACCATGGGCTATAGCCCATATCGTACGGCATACTATAGCACGCCGTTTTTCAAAATTTTTGAGGATTTGAAAAAAATGGGGAAAAAAACCGATGGGTTATATAGCCCATCGTTTTTTGAATTTTTGATTATTCTTTTTTAACCTTGTTTTTCATCATTTTTGAACATGGGCTATAGCCCATAGCGTACGGCATACTATAGCACACCGTTTTTCATCATTTTTGAGGATTTAAAAAAAAATGAAAAAATGAAAAAAACGATGGGTTATAGCCCATCGTTTTTTGAATTTTTGATTTTTTTTTTATCCTCATTTTTCATCATTTTGGACCATGGGCTATAGCCCATATCGTACGGCATACTATAGCACGCCGTTTTTCAAAATTTTTGAGGATTTGAAAAAAAATGAAAAAATGAAAAAACCGATGGGTTATAGCCCATCGTTTTTTGAATTTTTGATTATTTTTTTTATCCTCGTTTTTCCACATTTTGGACCATGGGCTATAGCCCATATCGTACGGCATACTATAGCACGCCGTTTTTCAAAAATTTTGAGGATTTGAAAAAAATGGGGAAAAAAACCGATGGGTTATATAGCCCATCGTTTTTTGAATTTTTGATTATTCTTTTTTAACCTTGTTTTTCATCATTTTTGAACATGGGCTATAGCCCATAGCGTACGGCATACTATAGCACACCGTTTTTCATCATTTTTGAGGATTTAAAAAAAAATGAAAAAATGAAAAAAACGATGGGTTATATCCCATCGTTTTTTGAATTTTTGATTTTTTTTTTTATCCTCGTTTTTCATCATTTTGGACCATGGGCTATAGCCCATATCGTACGGCATACTATAGCACGCCGTTTTTCAAAATTTTTGAGGATTTGAAAAAAATGGGAAAAAAAACCGATGGGTTATAGCCCATCGTTTTTTGAAATGTGTATTCGTTATACATTACAACCGGGTCGACGACGTCCCCGACGCGTTCATTGCAGTCTTATCACTGGAATTATAATGAATAAAAAGGTGTTACAATCACACGAGCTATAGTGATTGCTGGCGAAGACGGCTATGTGCAGATCCCCAACGGAAGACATGTCAGCGGCCACTGTTTATATGGCGTTCCCTCGATTAAGTGATTCGTTTGTTAGTTCATAATATGAAGAAGGAAACATGCATCTGTCCATGACTCCATGTGATCCGTTGCAGATTATTCTTATTCGCCGTGGGGTTTTATGGCGATTGGCATATACGGGCTGCGGGCAAATCGATGCACTTCTTAGGCTGCGTAGTGCGTTCAATAATTTTCCGAGAACGAGAGAGAGACCGACCCCCGGGGGGGGGGGGGGGGGGGGGGGGGTCCGGAACTTTGAAGATGCGATCGGAGATACATTATATGTTGTCCGGGCACATAGAAAGATGAACTAAAGTATTCAATAAAAAAGCTATAAATGCGTATAGATACGTGATACGCACATGGCGATCAGCTGACAAATGACGTATAGATACTGACCCCGCAAACGATGTGTTAAGGCCCAATCAGATCCCAGTTCAAACCCATAGGCAAACACAGGTGGCGCACACTTGGTTCTGAAATAAAATGGCCCATTTGGATACCACCTAAGATCCAGTTAGAAACCCACGTAAGCCCATATGGGCTAACACGGGTGGGCCCTTTGTGAAAACTGGGTGCACGGCCCACTTGGAACCCATGTCCATAGACCATGTCAAAACCCAATTGGGCCCAGATGGACATGTTAGCTGGGAAGTGTCTGACTCCAGAGCCATAAAACAGTGCAACAGCTCTATCTAGTGATAGTAGTGATACATGGAACGTGGCTGTGTGTTTACTGTGTGCGTGTGGTGTGTGTATGCGTGTCTTGTGTGCTCTGTGGAAACCGAGCTACACTTCCTAACCATCTGTCCATTGGGCTCCGTCTATGAGCTAATTTAGAACTTCCTGTCTGAGAGCTAGCTAATTTAAGACATCCGGTTGCCTTCAGAATAAAATAAGGTTATTTAATTTGTTAATTAAATAATTATTACATTACATTATTAGTATTATTATTACATTACAGTTATTGTAAAGACACACATTATGTTTCTGTGTAAAAATAAGTAATTAAATAACATAAAAAAGTTATCTAAATGGATAAATGCTATTCACTGGAGTGCATGGACTTTATAAAGTGGACACTGGACAAAAGACGGCTCCGCGAGGCAACTATCTGGACATACCCACGCGTTCGGGGAGATGTCCTCTACCACACCCCACTCTCCGCTAAGCGGGAGAGGTGTAAAATTCACAGCAGCAGACCTTCTACTGGGGTCAATGCTCAAAAAAGTACCGTTTCCGGACCCAGAATGGACACTGGACAAAAGACGGCTCCGCGAGGCAACTATCTGGACATACCCACGCGTTCGGGGAGATGTCCTGTACCACACCCCACTCTCCGCTAAGCGGGAGAGGTGTAAAATTCACAGCAGCAGACCTTCTACTGGGGTCAATGCTCAAAAAAGTGCTGTGCCTTGGGGCATTGACATGAAATCACTGGCCTATAACATGCATTGCAAAGTAATACTAATTATTTTGGTAATTACTGGTGTTTGAACACTAATGTCTGCATCAATGACAATGGTAATGTCATTCACTATGTAGATGGTCCATTAACAGTAATAGTTTATTTTTACAGTGCTGTGTTTATACATTCCTCCAAACCCTCTTTCTGGCTGGGCGGTGCCCAGGTATAGATGAGGTGACAACGATCGATCGTTATATATATAGTGGCCCTCTCCATAGCATTACATTTATAAAAGAATAAAAGAATACAGACAAGGCTTTGAAAGTTAGAAAAAAAATACCTTTTAATTAATCATTAATCATTTCTCATTCACTGTTACACAGAAGAAGAAGAAATCACTCTGCAAAATAATGATCATCACAATCAGAAATAAAACGCTCATTTAAAAGTTTCCAAATCCCTACAATATTTGTTTTTAAACATCACAATTTGTCTTAATGTGGACTGAGAAGCTACTTTAATAGTTAGTAGTTACAGATTTGATCAATTTACTGCATGTGTGTGCGCATCTGTGTTAATACAGCAAACATTATTCAAACACATGCAAAACATGCAAAAACTACAAAGTCAATCAGTGCAAACATCACTCAAAAGTACAAAATGGTACTATAAGTGCAACGTACCTATATAAGTGCATACATTACTCAAATGTATAAAAAGGTAAGACGTGCAATGTAACAAGTGCAAACGTTACTCAAAAGCTTAGGTACAACATGCAATGTACCTCAATGCAAACATCACTCAAATGTATAATATGGTACAACATGCAATGTACCTAAGTGCACACATCACTCAAATGTATAAAAAGGTAGCCTATAGTGCAAAGCATCACTGCAAACATAAAGTGCAAACATTGTACACACACACACACACACACACACACACACACATAAATTGATCAAAAGTTAGATGTACTTTTAAAGCAAAACCAGCTCAGTCCAAACATTTCAAACGTTTGTTTTTAGATGATCACAGTAAACACTATTGGATTAAATCACGTGGGGACGTGTCATTTGGCGTCCCTCGCATCCTCCATTGGCGGCGAAGTTCTCTTACAACATAGATAAAACAGAGCCTTTTAGTGCAGTGCAGTACTTAAACTATGTACTCAGAGCAATACATTTTTTCCTGTCAGCTCATACAATACACAATCTCGCTTTTCAGTCTCTGTTTGGTAAGTGTTGAGACTCACGTCAAACAGAACAGCTTTGGAAAACAAACAAGTGTAGAGACCACAGCTACTGGTATCAGTTTGTGTTATGAAATGAGGGCAACTGTCATAACACTCATATCTAAATGTGATAGCCATACCTCTACCATGAATTGCAAAGTACTGTAAGGCTAAGTATTTTTGCAGTGGACCAAATACATTAACCAGGTCTTGTTCATAGCTATGGACTGAATCCATTAGAACAACATCTAAGATTATGCTATCACCCTCCACTGTCTTTTTAGAGAAATCTACGACAATTGCTCCCCAATGAGTCTTTTGGAGGTTGACTGGCAATATTACCAACTCATAGCTCCACCAATTCTGTGATGTTCTTGGTACATCTGGTAGTATGCTGATGTCACCACAATAAAGACTCATTAACTGTTGGCTTACAAAAATGCTGGGACAAATATATGCCCTTTTGTCAACAACAACAGATAGCAAGAGCTGATGGTACTGATCGATTGTCTTATCACACAGCCACCCGTTAGCTTTCTCTACGCAAGCTAAGTCAGGTGAAGGAGTTACCTCTAGTTTTGGAATGGGTGTCACTTGTGTGCGGTGATTGCATCTGTCTGTGCATTTATGCATTTGTTTGTCCTGACGAAACTTGATTATTCCTTGACTGTTTATTTTCTCGTATGACACGACATAGAAACTACTTGTGACTACTGTCTTTGTGTGCTGTCGAGCGGATTCTATTTGCATCAGCTCAAAGGTATAGCCTGCTGTGTCATTCGATTCATTTGTCCAGATATGCCATTTATGATCTTTACGGATGTACAATGACACATATGGTGGCCTGTCGTAAAATACACACATACTGGTCAAAGCATACTCATTTTGGTGGTACAGACAGGATAAATTGAACGGGTTTGGAATTTTTGTGCCAGCTCTTAACAGGAGAAGTAAGGTCTGTGGGCTGTTAATTACTTCATATGTTGATAAGCTCTTTTCCTGCTGACATGTTTCACATTGTTCAGATTGAGCAGGTAATATTTGTGCAATATAGTGTCTAAGATGCCTTTTTGTTTACACCTCTCCCGCTTAGCGGAGAGTGGGGTGTGGTAGAGGACATCTCCCCGAACGCGTGGGTATGTCCAGATAGTTGCCTCGCGGAGCCGTCTTTTGTCCAGTGTCCATTCTGGGTCCGGAAACCGTACTTTTTTGAGCATTGACCCCAGTAGAAGGTCTGCTGCTGTGAATTCTACACCTCTCCCGCTTAGCGGAGAGTGGTGTGTGGTAGAGGACATCTCCCCGAACGCGTGGGTATGTCCAGATAGTTGCCTCGCGGAGCCGTCTTTTGTCCAGTGTCCATTCTGGGTCCGGAAACGGTACTTTTTTGAGCATTGACCCCAGTAGAAGGTCTGCTGCTGTGAATTATACACCTCTCCCGCTTAGCGGAGAGTGGGGTGTGACACTGGTCCACTTTATAAAGTCCATGCACTCCAGTGAATAGCATTTATCCATTTAGATAACTTTATTATTATTATTATTATTATTTAATTACTTATTTTTACACAGAAACATAATGTGTGTCTTATAGCATCATTTAAATGCTTAATTTGAAGTTTTAATGTGCAAATTAAACTTTTTTTCAATACTCTAGAGGATACAAAACGGTGTAATTGCCATGACCAAATCAGCCAAATGTAACTTTATCAATGATAAAGCCGAGGAAATCAAAAACAATCCTCGGGAGCTATGGAAGTTACTAAACAACCAACTAGGCTGTGGTCAGAAACTAAAAACCAGGTTTACTAACATAAACATCAAATCAAATAACACCCTCATCACTGACAAACTCGATGTAGCCAACCACTTGAACATCTTCTTTACAAACATTGCAACAAAGCTGGTTAGCAAACTGCCCTCCCACTCTGGGCGTTTTGGTGTAGAGCACATCACAGCCTTCTACAAAAACCTTGGTGTTTGTAAAGATGATTTTAAAATGGCAATGGTAACAACCGAGGAGGTACTTAAAAAACTGAGTGCCCTCCAACCCCACAAGGCCACTGGCCATGACAATATTCCCTCCAAATTTCTCAGAGACTCAGCCTTTTCCATAGCTCCAGTCATCACCCATATAGTTAACCTCTCCATCAAACAGGGACAGGTCCCCCAAGATTTTAAACTGGCCAAAGTAACCCCCTTGTACAAAAAAGGGAGTAAATTAGAACCCGGCAACTACCGCCCTATTTCTATTCTAAGCTCCATCTCGAAAGTGATGGAAAAAATAGTCTATGAACAGGTTGAAAAGTATCTTGCCACTAATAAATTGCTGTACGAGTTCCAATCTGGTTTCAGAACATCCCACTCCACTGACACATGCCTCCTCTATTTGAGCGACCACATCAAACACGAGGTGGATGCTGGAAAATACTGCGGCATGGTCATGCTGGACCTCCAAAAGGCTTTTGACACCGTGAACCACTCCATACTGGTTAACAAGCTTAAAGCTATTGGTTTTGATAGCACATCAGTGAGCTGGATGCAATCCTACCTGGAGGGGAGAGAACAGATGGTGGAGGTGAACGGAACACTGTCCCCTCCCCTCCCAGTGAGCTGTGGCGTCCCACAAGGAAGCATACTAGGGCCTTTACTGTTCCTAATTTATGTTAACGACATGACTTCAGCTTGTGACTGCAACTTGTTCCTGTTCGCAGATGACTCAGCACTGCTGGTCTCGGACAGGAACAAACTGCAGGTTGAAAAGACCCTCAGCTCTGAACTCGGTAGAATCTGCACCTGGCTCGCTGATAACAAACTATCCTTACACCTGGGAAAAACTGAATCCATCCTCTTCGGATCAAATAGTAAACTCAGCAAGGCAGATGGCTTCTTGGTTAGAGTGGGTGACAATATTATCACACGAAAAGATGAAATTACCTACCTAGGTTCCATCCTGGAGGCCAATCTTTCCGGTGATAAAATGGCCACCAACGTAATCAAAAAAGTCAATCAAAGAACAAGATTCCTTTACAGGATCTCCTCACTGGTCAGCAAAAACACCTTGAAGACCTTAACAGGAGCCCTCGTACAAGGTTTCTTTGACTATGCATCCACCTCTTGGTACCACAGCACCTCAAAGGCCCTTAAAACAAGGCTCCAGACCTCTCAAAACAAACTGGTCAGGCTCCTACTTGGCCTCACCCCCCGAACCCACCTCACCCCTGCCCACTTTGACAGGCTGGGATGGCTTAGGGTCGACGACAGAGTACAGCATCTTGCAATGGGTCTGGTCCACAAGATTCGATACACCACCAAGATACCCATGTACCTGTCTAAATACTTCCTTAATGTAAACGAAGTCCACACCCACAACACCAGAGGGAGTGCAACAAACCATGTACAACCCAGATTCGGCACAAACAAGGGACTAAATTCTTTTCGCTCCTATGCCACCAAAATGTGGAACGCCCTACCAACAGTCATTAAGACATGTGAATCCCTTGACTCCTTCAAAACCGCTCTCAAAGGGCACCTACGGATGGCTGCAATTCGAAACTGGCCTCTGTAAAATCTGAATCCCCCCCACCCCCCCACCCCATTTTCCCTCACTGTATATAGTATCTTTTCCCTTTTTTGCTTCCCATATGATGAATTCCTGTTCTGTTCTTTACCTACAGAGAAATGTCTATTTGTATGTCTCTAAATGTTTGTATGTCTTTAAATGTTTTGATGAATTGAACAATGTGGACCCTGTTGTAAACAAGTGTAATGCTTAATTGGGTCGTCCACTCACAGTTGACAGTCTTTGTATTGAGTTTGTGCTTAAAATGTACTGTAAATTCTACAAACTGTTAATAAAGATTTCAATCAATCAATCAATACTCTTATTTTGAAGAGATCGTCCACCGGAAGTCTTAAATTAGCTCACTAGATTAGCTCACTAGACAGTGCCCTCTAAATTATTTATTTCCTCTCTGGGAATTAAAACATCTGTGTTTCCGAGGCTAGTGCGCAACTAGCTCTGGTGATTCTGCAGCCTGCAGCGACGTGCGAAAGTGACAGTCTGACAGACAGTTTATTAGCTTAATAGCTTGTTATAAATCAGAATTATCATAATAATCCTCCACAGTGAAGTAATTTTGCAAGGCTAACATGGAGAAAGAAATCGAAAGAGGCACCACCAGCCATCAAAGCAAGAGGGACACATCTCAGGAAAACAAGGAGGTGAAACGGTAAATAAACCCAACAGTGTTAAAATAAATGTAAATGCTGTTTTTTCCCATACCGAGGTGGTGAAGCCTGGTGTGATTGATTGATTGATTGATTGATTGATTGAAAATTGTATTCACAATATCGTTAGCCTAATAGGATAAATGCATAAGTCATTTTTTATGATTTTCGGATAATAAGGAAAAACACATTTTCTCGCAAGTATGTAAGAGTTTTTAATGCAGATTTTTACAATGGTTTCCTGAGGGGTTAACAAAATGTTTTTTACAAAAAGATAAACATGAGAGTCATTCCATAACAAAAAAAAGTGACTTAGGCCATTTTCAAGAAAATAATCTGTGACTTAGGCATTTTTTAATACATGTCTACTAAACACCTGGGGGTCTATTAGAGTGATGTTAACTCCATACTAAACACCTGGGGGTCTATTAGAGTAATGTTAACTCCATACTAAACACCTGGGGGTCTATTAGAGTGATGTTAACTCCATACTAAACACCTGGGGGTCTATTAGAGTGATGTTAACTCCATACTAAACACCTGGGGGTCTATTAGAGTGATGTTACCATACTAAACACCTGGGGGTCTATTAGAGTAATGTTAACTCCATACTAAACACCTGGGGGTCTATTAGAGTAATGTTAACTCCATACTAAACACCTGGGGGTCTATTAGAGTGATGTTAACTCCATACTAAACACCTGGGGGTCTATTAGAGTGATGTTAACTCCATACTAAACACCTGGGGTTCTATTAGAGTGATGTTAACTCCATACTAAACACCTGGGGGTCTATTAGAGTGATGTTAACTCCATACTAAACACCTGGGGGTCTATTAGAGTAATGTTAACTCCATACTAAACACCTGGGGGTCTGTTAGAGTAATGTTAACTCCATACAGAACACCTGGGGGTCTATTAGAGTGATGTTAACTCCATACTAAACACCTGGGGGTCTATTAGAGTAATGTTAACTCCATACTAAACACCTGGGGGTCTGTTAGAGTAATGTTAACTCCATACAGAACACCTGGGGGTCTATTAGAGTGATGTTAACTCCATACTAAACACCTGGGGGTCTATTAGAGTAATGTTAACTCCATACTAAACACCTGGGGGTCTATTAGAGTAATGTTAACTCCATACTAAACACCTGGGGGTCTGTTAGAGTAATGTTAACTCCATACAGAACACCTGGGGGTCTATTAGAGTGATGTTAACTCCATACTAAACACCTGGGGGTCTGTTAGAGTAATGTTAACTCCATACAGAACACCTGGGGGTATATTAGAGTGATGTTAACTCCATACTAAACACCTGGGGGTCTGTTAGAGTAATGTTAACTCCATACAGAACACCTGGGGGTCTATTAGAGTAATGTTAACTCCATACAGAACACCTGGGGGTCTATTAGAGTGATGTTAACTCCATACTAAACACCTGGGGGTCTATTAGAGTAATGTTAACTCCATACTAAACACCTGGGGGTCTGTTAGAGTAATGTTAACTCCATACAGAACACCTGGGGGTCTATTAGAGTGATGTTAACTCCATACTAAACACCTGGGGGTCTATTAGAGTAATGTTAACTCCATACTAAACACCTTGGGGTCTGTTAGAGTAATGTTAACTCCATACAGAACACCTGGGGGTCTATTAGAGTGATGTTAACTCCATACTAAACACCTGGGGGTCTGTTAGAGTAATGTTAACTCCATACTAAACACCTGGGGGTCTGTTAGAGTAATGTTAACTCCATACAGAACACCTGGGGGTCTATTAGAGTGATGTTAACTCCATACTAAACACCTGGGGGTCTATTAGAGTGATGTTAACTCCATACTAAACACCTGGGGGTCTGTTAGAGTAATGTTAACTCCATACAGAACACCTGGGGGTCTATTAGAGTAATGTTAACTCCATACTAAACACCTGGGGGTCTGTTAGAGTAATGTTAACTCCATACTAAACACCTGGGGGTCTGTTAGAGTAATGTTAACTCCATACAGAACACCTGGGGGTCTATTAGAGTGATGTTAACTCCATACTAAACACCTGGGGGTCTATTAGAGTGATGTTAACTCCATACTAAACACCTGGGGGTCTATTAGAGTGATGTTAACTCCATACTAAACACCTGGGGGTCTATTAGAGTAATGTTAACTCCATACTAAACACCTGGGGGTCTATTAGAGTAATGTTAACTCCATACTAAACACCTGGGGGTCTATTAGAGTGATGTTAACTCCATACTAAACACCTGGGGGTCTGTTAGAGTAATGTTAACTCCATACTAAACACCTGGGGGTCTGTTAGAGTAATGTTAACTACATACTAAACACCTGGGGGTCTATTAGAGTGATGTTAACTCCATACTAAACACCTGGGGTCTATTAGAGTAATGTTAACTCCATACAGAACACCTGGGGGTCTATTAGAGTAATGTTAACTCCATACTAAACACCTGGGGGTCTATTAGAGTAATGTTAACTCCATACTAAACACCTGGGGGTCTGTTAGAGTAATGTTAACTCCATACTAAACACCTGGGGGTCTATTAGAGTAACTGTTGTTTGCTGTGTATGCAATGTAAAAATGCCCAAGTCACACAAAGTGAGTTAGGCGGCAACGTAAAAATGCTCAAATCACACAAGTGACTTAGGCAGATCATCATTTTTGAAGATTGTGAGCTTTGTGATTGGCTGAGGACATAGGCGATGATCCAGAACGATGCAGCAGCCCCAGGAGATCACCTGTATGCAGAAATCTCAATTTCGCCAAAAAATGACTTAGGCATTTATCCTATGAGGCTAACGATATGTAGAATGATATATTTCATCCCTATATGGGACCTCAGGATAAAACCAGAAAAAGCACCAAGACTTACTTGTTTTAGGATCCTATAAGGCTATACAGTTAAGGGGAGGGAAACGTGTACAGTATGGAAAAGGGGGGGGACTTTGACTTTTTTTGTTACTATACTGTTAGCCATGATTCATGACTCTCGTATTCATACGAGAGTCATGACGAAACTTCACCCTGGTTTTTGCGAACGATACATTTACAAATAATTAAAATATATAAACATTCGCATTTCAAATATAAAGTACTCACAAAGTGTCCCACGGGTGATTAGAATTTCTGCATCCCGCGTTGTTTAATAAAAAGCATTTTTATCCGAGGTGTTATTTTGCCATTGGCTTTCAACTACGCGCCCCTATCGGTCGGGAGGAGGGTGGCACTCGGTGTGTTCGATATATGTACGCTGACCGCCCTGCCAATACAGACTAATAGGCGAGTGCGCTCCCGGTGTGCAACTGTGAATTTCCCAAACGAACCCCGTTTGTAAAAAGTAGCCGGGGAGCTCGGACAAAAATGCTTTTTATTAAACAACGCGGGACGCAGCAATTCTAATCGCTGGCGCTGCTACTAACTAACACCCGTGGGACACTTTGTGAGTACTTTATATTTGAAATCTGAATGTTTATATATACGGAAATCTTGTAAATGCAGCGAGCGCAAAAAACAGGGCAAAGTTTCTGCATGACTGTCATCATGGCATCATGGCAGTCATGTTCCAGGGCTACTATACTGTAGGCTAATCAGTATTAGCCTGGGTAAACCCACTCCCCCTGCTGGACAACATTTCATTCTGCCATAGTATTCTCCTGGCAGAATGAAATGTTGTCCAGCAGGGGGAGTGGGTTTACCCAGGCTAAATCAGTATGGCTTATGGAGAAACGAAACTATGAAGATGCTGCTCTCAACTGCCCTCTTGTGGCAATTTGGAAGATGCATAGCATATGCTCATAGTCATAAGACATTAAACGGGCCAGAAATAGCTCAATTAGAAATATTTATTGAGCTACACTTTCCATTTTCACACATTATTGAAAGAAAGAAAGTGTGAAGTGAGGGGCGCTAATATATTAAAGTCTAACTCATGTTGATTGGGTGATGTAAAACAAACGGTGTCAAAACACACACACACATATATATATATATATATATATATATAATAAGAGCGCCCCTTAACAATTTGTGGCAACAGCCCCCCCATTAAATGCCATTGACAATGAAGGGAAAATGTACGTCATAATTATGTAGACGAGCAAATCGTCTAACCAATAATAAAACTTTATTTATATAGCACCTTTCAATTTGCATTACAAAGTGCTTCACATAGACAAACAGCAAAATATGCAGCAGAAGACATTTCAAAAGACAACAAAATATAATAAGCTAAGCAGCAGGGAAAAAAATATTAAGGTATTAGATTGGCAGTGAAGGCTAATCTATAAAAGTGTGTTTTCAAAAGGGATTTAAAAGAGGACACTGATTCACTGATGATGTTCCAAAGTTTAGGCGCTATGGTGCTGAAAGCCCGATCTACTCCGACAAGTTTGAGGATCTCAGGGAGCGGGTTGGGACATTGGGGGATATTAGATCGGCGATGTAGGGTGGAGCGAGACCGAACCTGGCCTTGTATATGGTGAGAATGAGATGAGATGAGATATACTTTATTAATCACAAAGTACAAAGTAATCACAAATAAACACAAGTGGACATAAACACACTAGACAAGTAAGACGCGAGAACGCGGGAAGCGAACGCAGATCGTAAATTGCAATAATTAGAATAAATTACGAATTAGTGAGAAGTGTGTGGTAGGCCTACTGTGAAATTAGTGAAAACAGGGCCGCCACGAGAAGGCTCAGCACCGCTAACCCCATAATATATATATATATATATATATATATATATATACACACAGACATTCAGTGTCGTTGTTAAGCAGCGGCGGGTGGTGTAACAGCGGGACACACAGACATTCAGCCCTTGCTGTCTAGCTGCGCCCTCTGGTGTGTCGTTGTTGAGCAGCAGTAAACAGGACTGTGACTGCTTAGCTAACGTTAGCCCATATGCACACACTAGTACACATAGCCTAGTTACAGACAGTGTCGTTGTGACAGTATTGTTTTTATGTTGGGCCTAGTACAGCAAGTTACAGACAGTGTCGTTGTTAAGCAGCGGCGGGTGGTGTAACAGCGAGCAAGTTACAGACAGTGTCGTTGTTAAGCAGCGGCGGGTGGTGTAACAGCGGGACACACAGACATTCAGCCCTTGCTGTCTAGCTGCGTCAGCCCTTGCTGTCTAGCTGCGCCCTCTGGTGGCGGGCGGGTGGTGTAACAGCGTGACACACAGACATTCAGCCCTTGCTGTCATACTAAGTGGCTCACTGCGTTCGCAACCAGGACCACACGCAAACTTTGGGGAGGCAGTTCTTATGCATTTGCATTATAGAGTCTGATGGCAGTTGGCATGAAAGAGTGTCTATACCGCTCCGTATGCATCCTCGGGGGGGAAGGTGAGCCTTCGGCTGCAGCATAGCATGGAAGGGGTGGGATGGATTTGCCGGCATCCTCCACTCCAACTTTGGCCCGGTAGGCGAACTGTAGGGGGTCCGAGGAGTCGCTCACTAGAGGCTGTAGGTGCTGCAGCACCTGTCTCTCCAGGGTCTTCATGACGTGTGAGGTCAGTACCACTGGCCTGTAGTCGTTCAGAGTAGGCCTACTGGGATGCACTCCTTTTGGCACCGAAATGATGCAGGATGTTTTCCGTCTCACAGGCACCCTCCCCAGTCTCAGTGAGAGGTTGTAGAGGTGCTCGAGCACCACTGACAGCTGGTCTGCACACATCCTCAGCACCCTTGGACTGATGCCATCGGGCCCAGACTTGCCCTGGTGTAGCCTCCTCAGTTCGGTCTTCACCTGGTCTGAGGTCACAGTCAGTCCCACCTGGTGGGGTGGTGATGGGGGAGTTACCGAAATAGAAGAGGGGAGAGAGGCCAAGGGCGGGGGGGAAGGAGTTTGAAATCGATTCTGAAGGAGATTGGGAGCCATTGCAGGGACGCTAAAACGGGGGTGATATGGTCAAATTTCCTGGAGCCAGTTAACAGCCAGTCAACTTTTATTAGCAGACTCAGGTCCATAGAGATACATACACGGTTTATGATTTTTATTGCCTGTTGTATCTCTTGTATGTTAACCTCGTCACGGGGTTAACATACAACAGGCAATAAAAATCATAAAAGAATGTAAAACAAATACATAACTTACATAACTTAACCCACAGGCAGAACATACAGGCATTTTAGCCAGTGTACCCTTATGTATAACGTGAACAGCTCACTGAGGGGCTTGAGAGCGCTACAATGATACTGTTTGTCGCCTTGAACAAGGACACTTTCACTTTAGTGGAACAATGACTTTCGGGCAATAGTGTTTGCTTGAGCATACAACTTCCGACATTGTCTGTATATATCATCATCATCAGTCATTTGATCCGTAATAAAATGGCCAAGATATTTAATCTTATTCCAGACCACAAGACTATTGTCTGATAGTTTAAACATAGGAAAGTTAAGGCGTTTGTCCTCTTTAGTTCTACATATTAGAACAGCGCTTTTGCTGGCATTATATTTTATATCATATTGCACACCCTAAATAAACTCAGTTGTTCATGAGATGATGTATAATGATAAGAGCACCCCTCACTTCACACGGGTGTGCTTTTTATTTTAGTTGATCTCAATATCAGATGTACAATCTCACAATACGCCATGGCACCAAACTTGAAATTGGAATGTTTGATATGCTTGATTGTCCAGCGTTGATCTAACAGAGGAGGAACCGGCCTGCTCCAGTGGAACCAACAAAACAGAAGCCAAACCGAAGCGTCCAGAGAAAGAAGATGACAAACTGTCCCTGATCTCCTGGAATTTAGATGGACTTGACTTGGAATGCCTGGTGGAGCGTGCCAAAGGCTTCCATTCCTACCTAGCTGATAGCCCTCCAAGCAGAACCCAAATGCTACTGAAGTTTCTGACATTTGTTCGACCCAGTGCATTGGGTCCTGTTCCGCGTCGTCCATGCCACCTGATTAAAACATTTACTGGCTCATGTTTACATGTTAAAACGCCTCCCCGCGCTCTTTGACGATATTCTTCAGTATGAGGCTTTCTGAATATGTAAAGTATAAGTACACATACATACCTTTGCGAATATCTCCTGTGGCGCGGAAGCCGTTAAGTATTTTTAATATATGTTTGCCCGATTTGGAAGCTTGGATTCTTCTTGTTTATTGACACCTCATTGTACCGCCTATCTGGCTAGCTAGTGGCGCTATAGCTATGACACAGCAGATCAGAGGCAGGGACGTAGCCTCACAAGCCAACCGCACACCGGGAGGCGGTACAATAAACGGTAAACAAACAAGAAGAAATAAAGCGACCAAATCGGTCAAACAAAGATTAAAAATACTTAACGGCTTCCGCGCCACAGGAGATATTCGCACCGGGATGTATAGCTACTTAAAGTTACCGAATTCAGAATAACTCAAGGAAAATAATGGCGTCACATGCCGCGGGTCCTATTTTAGAGAGAATCTCCATATCCGCATATAGGAATTTCCATACGAAAGTACAGTAGCGAGCAGGGACCCAACGTAAAACTCAACAAAATATCAAAAAAGTTTTACGTAGGGTCCCGAAAGGGGCTACCTAGCTGAGTAAGTCTTTGAAGTTCCAAGGTTTTAATATCCAGCAGTCACCACACTGTCCATTACTTCATACAATAACAACAACTCTCTAGTGCTCTCAAGTGGTCATTTAATTTAGCCGAGCCGGGGCTGCCATCTAAAAGATTTTCACACAGAAAGTATTTCTACTATCAACTCATGACAATGTTATTTACATGGCCCTTGATCAGTTACAGCAGTGTGTCAAATGGCTTTACAGGCCCACATTTAACCCATTTTGGTGTTAGCATCATGTCATGCTTTAGCTATTGAAAAATAGCAGATCTACAAGCTCATATCGCGCCACCAAGTGGCGCGATACGAGCTTGTAGGTCTGCTATTTTTGAAAAAAAATCGAAGAACGACTGACATTTTTAGAATCTGATCTCAGGTCAGAATGGGTTCGTCAGACCGGCGTGTGTCCAGTGGAAACCTCGTATGAATCTGATCTCAGGTCAGAATGGGTTAAACAGAAAACAAAAAGACCCAACAAAACAAAACGGTTCCAAAAAGCCCACATGATTTCTACAAGGTAATAGAAACTTCCCTCTGCGGATAATTACAAATAATCTTTGCGCAGCAGTAAAAAAACAACATTTGGAAATGAATATATAATATGTGATGTGGTTTCTCTGCAGATATTGTCCTGACGTGGTGTTTCTCCAGGAGCTCATTCCACCCTATGTCATGTACCTGAAGAAAAAGGCTGTTAACTACCTGCTCATCCAAGGTAACAGAAGAGCGTTTCTCAAACAGCCAGACGTTCTGACGGCGACCATTGTGTTGTACATATAGAGGGTATGTGCGTGACATCATCGTACCTGGAAGTTATGCGGGAACGCCCACTGAGTGGCAAAACACTACTTTCTGGCCTTGACAGCCCATTCACTCAAACAGAAAAGTCCTGTCTGATTGCATTAAACAATGTTAAACTCACCAACATTGCAGCTGAATTATCCTGCAAAGTTTTTGTTTCATAAAAATCCACCATAGAAACGTTATGAGCTTTCTGTCAAGCATTTGATTTGTGTCAGAGTGTCAGAGTTTGGAAGTGCTTGTTTTCAATAACACAACATTTTGCTGCCTCCTGCATTATGTGCCATTTAGAAACAGGTGGTACGCAGGACGGTTGAGTGATGTCCAACGAGCGCCCTCAAACACTCCATGCTGCTCAATGTTTTGCCACTCAGTCTAGATGAGGGGGGCGTGTCCTGATGATATCGTTACGTCATGTTGTAGTCATTGTTTTGTAGTCATCAGGCCGGAAACCCTCAATCTGGAACTTCCTTTCCCTCAAACCGGAAGAATAATACCTTCCCGATGGGGCCAATTAGGACTCCTAGTTCGCTATGCATCAAGCCAAGTACAAATAGGCGGTTCCATTTATACTCTGGAGTTACGTGTCTATTTGGAGTGGACTAGTGTTGATTTTGACAGCAATTTAGTTTTAGTCATAGTCGTTTGAATAACATTTCATTTAGTTTGTCATATGTATATGTTTCAGTTTTAGTCTCGTTTTTATTCAACTAAATCTAGTTGATTTTGTCAACAAAAAATATTTTGGTAGGATTTGATGGTGTCATGACTGATTTGACACTTTGTTGCATGCTGAAAATAACAGCTGACAAGCTTGTAGATCTAGATAGACTTTAGTCACCCAAAATCCCCAAAAGTGTCAGGAATGGACCTTGCAGGAAAGTAAAGTTTTTAATTGAATCCATGCCTGGATAACATCATTGCAAACATTTGGCAACTAAAGAAAAAGGCAAGTCAAACAGAGAAGTAAGGTGTCAGCCTCTCTCCACATACTCAACTGAGTTGTTCCCCTTATCCCATTCTGACCGGGCACCCATTTTGGTGTTAGCATCATGTTATGCTTTATCTATTGAAAAATAGTAGATCTACAAGCTCATATCGCGCCACCGAGTGGCGCGATACGAGCTTGTAGGTCTGCTATTTTTGAAAAATCGAAGAGCAACTGACATTTCTAGAATCTGATCTCAGGTCAGAATGGGTTAATCACACCAGTGTGTCCCCTGTGGAAACCTCGTATGAATCTGATCTCAGGTCAGAATGGGTTCTTATAGTCTACACTACAGACATAGCCAGTGGTGGACACTGGCTATTAAAGCAACCAACACCAGTGCAGTATCAATCTACCCAAGAAGTTAGCATACAATACAACATAAATACAATGAATGTGTATTGCTGAACATTCAATTAATCTGTTAGAGGCTGCTTTGTCACAGCTACTCTACTAACACGACCTGGCTCTCTGTCAGGTGGTGAGGAGGAGCTACTTCACTGGGATGTTACTCTACTAACATGAGCTGGCTCTCTGTCAGGTGGTGAGGAGGAGCTACTTCACTGGGATGTTGTTGAAGAAATCCAGCGTCAAGCTGATGGAGAGCAACATTGTCCCGTACCCTAATACCAAGATGATGAGGAACCTGCTGGTAGCTCAGGTGATTATGCAGTCATATGACTGCCTATGAAAGTAAACAGAAATACTACAAAAATACTTTTGTAATAATTGGCTCAATAATCACCTTATGTCAGAAGATACAGCTTTGTTATAGAATGTTAAAAGTCAAGGACGACGTCACCCATTTTCAACCTATCTTCATATAATTGGTCATTATATCATGGTAGAGGAGATCTTGAAAAAACAAGAAGGTGGCCGGCCGCACACGCCAATAGCCAGAGTGCCAATATGGCACTGACAAGAGATGAAGACGCTGTGCAGTCCTACAGGAATTGGGATATCTGGTCACCCTAATTGAAAACAACAAATTAGAGTAGAGTAGAGTACCAGACCAGACCAGTAAACTTCTCTACATTGGATCACTTTTCCATCTCAAACTGACCAGCGTGCATTTGCTTTTTCTGGTGACCAAAGGTGAAATTCAGAGACCTGGATCTGTGTCTGATGACATCCCACTTTGAGAGCTGCAAGCCGAACGCAGCAGAGAGAATGAACCAGCTCAGACTGGTTCTGCAGAGAATGACCGAGGCACCCGATGACGTCACGGTGCTGTTTGGAGGGGACACCAACCTCAGAGACAAGGAGGTCAGGGCACGGGGCCTTGATCTAGTCACAGTAGTAGGGGGTGAAATAAACGCAGGTCCCCATATCCTCTCTCTGCTCCTGTCAGATCAACCAGCATGGGTTGCCAATGCAACGAGGACATCATCCCATGCCTCCCAATCAGTGAACAATACTGACCATCCTGTTATTTGAAGGGCCCGGCAAAGCTTTAGGCACCATTCACATTGGAAGCCAATGACATGCAGAATACCGGTACATACAAAATCTACAAAACTACAATCCAAGCTGGCTTCAACTGCAAAGTGTTATTTAATCATTTCCACTCACCTTCTCTCTTCACACAATATCTGCTTGTAATATGGGAAAAGAAATATTTCTGTCAGCTAGTTCCCAATTTTCTTTATATATTCTTCTCGCTCGTCGGACACACGCTTGACGTAAACGAGCGTGTTGATCACTACGCAGTGACAGATATGCTGCGTCACTTTGTGTTTTTTGTAGCTGACAGTGTGAACGCATGGCACTGTTGCCAGTAATTGAACCCCATGGGCTCAGCCTCTGCCCTATGGTGCCTGGCAAAACCTCTATGTCATCAAATTATCATCATCACACACACATGGCTTTTCAGATAACTTTCACTGCAACAATAATGAAGCCGTCAAAGCATAATAAACGCTGTGGCGTGCATCTTGATCACCTACATGGAGTCATTAATGAAACCTTGCACACAGAGTTCTTCGGGCCACTCATAGCTCACCTCTAATAATACCCACGTTATGTTTCCGTCCCAGATGGCCACGGTGGGGCTGCCACCCGGTGTGTGTGACATATGGGAGAAGCTGGGCAGTCGGGAGCACTGCCGCTACACCTGGGACACCAAGGCCAACGACAACAAGGACGCGATGTACACCAGCCTGCTCCGCTTCCACCGGGTATACCTCCGAGCCGCTACCGGGGGTGGGGTCCCGCAAAAAGGCTTTGCTGGTGTTATTATTTAAGCATGTGTGGGTTAGGTGAGACTGTGCTGGGTTAAACCACTTTAGATCATTATGCATCATAACTGTCATTGCAAGACTTTCCTAGCCTGGTAAACCATCTGCTGGCTAAGGTTTTACACAAGGGATATACAAACAAATGTCTGACTTTGCGAAATGAAATGTAGTAGTACTGCAACATGACCACTTGAGAGCACTACAGAGTTAAGGTAATGTCTGAAGTGATTGGCACTTGGAAAATGACATCTGTTTCTAGTTAATATCAAAGACTGACACACATGTTCACAGAAACTCATAATATAACATGAGTTATGAAGACAAAACCGTTGCAGCAATGAGAAATAAGTTAAACTGCAATAGAAGCAAGAAAGATGCAACCTACAGGAGCTTACATAAACTTGCGTTGTAATTATGTTGTAATCATGGGTGTACTATAAGAGGAGCAAAGCAATACGTAATGGGTGCTTAGTGCTTACACCTCTTGCTTCCTACAGATAAATATCAGGTACAAAGAGCGTTGTTAGAGGTACAATTAAACAGCGTTGTTACCGGCGTGTTGGTCATAGTAATTATTGGGTAGGTCACTATAATTGGTCATGACTGAAGGGGATTATGGTGTGAGTGTGTGTGTGTGTGTGTGTGTGGGGAGGGGGCTACTTTGTCTCCCTTCAGGACATTTATGACATATCCATCACATCAGTCCTTGGACCAACCTTTCCACACAGTTATGTGCATATCGTTGCTGTTGGGCAGAAATGTCTTATCTAAATGAACGCCCTACCCTACTATAGTGTCATGCAAAAGCATCAAAAGTAGCAGATCCGCAAGCTCGAAACACTGCGAAGCGAAGCGACGAGTTTTGAACTTGTAGATCTGCTGCTTTTGCCAATGAATTCCTCCCACTGCTTGCCACTGCTGATGTAGCCTATACTGGCTCACCTACCGAGAGGAAGTATACCACCTCCGTACGGCATACACTCCTCCCAGTAGGCCTATAGGGAGTATGATGCGACATACCAAAGCCTAACCACTTGTGCTTATAACCACGCCCGCTTCTGCGACCAACGTGGAAGTGGAACTGCCTCTCGCCTAGAACAACTGCAGACAATGTTTGTGGCCGACAGTGTTGGACCGTGACGGAGGCGTGCCATCTCAAGCAAACTTGAGCCACAGACGAGTGAGCTAAAGCGAGCGTTTCGCCGTGCCGAACGTTGCAAAGTTTGCATAAGCCGACTCAGCGCCGTCCAACATATGTACCGATAGGACCAGGATCATAAATCATGATTTGGCTGGCTACTGGCCAATCACATCGTGTCCTTGCACAAGCAGTATAGGCTTCTGGATGACACCCTGCTGACAGGTGCCATCCAGCCCAGCAACCAATTGCAATGACAAATATTGCACCCTCCCCTGAACAGCAGTGGTGTAAAGTAACTAAGTACATGTACTTAGTTACTTACAATTTAGTCATTCTTACTTTATGTTCAATATTTTTACTTCTACCCACGTTACGTATACATCTCAGAGGAGAATATTCCACTGAAAAAATATGATTTTGACATATTTAGTTACTAGTTGTTTTGTAGATTTTATTATTACAAAACACACTAACCACTTCAGCCCTAAACTGTATATATATTTCAGCCATTTGAAAATAGCCGATCATTTTCAAAATATATTTGAATGGGACATTCTGCAGCGAGTACTTTTACTTTTGGTACTTAAAGTCTATTTTGACCCGGATGTACTCAAGTACATTTTGAAAATGGGACGTACCACTTGTAACAGAGTATATCTACATTCTGGTATTGTTATTTGTTAAGTAAAACATATGAGGAGTACTGGATGGAACTGGTGGGCATATAGGTACTAGCCTGGCTAATAAGCCAGACACGAATCTGCCGTGATATGAGTCTGGCTTATAAACCAGGCTAATTGGGTACCGGTGAGCCACCTGAGCCTCTTTGAGCTAGCCCCTCCTATGCCCAGCTTTGTGTGTCCTTGTGAATTTTAGGGATGATTTGATTGGCTGATCACCCCATAGCGATGATTTGATTGGCTAAGCAAAGGTGAGGATAAATGTGAGGGCAGACAATATTGAAGACTCACTTTTCTGTCATTCTGGCCAATCACAATTGGCCAGAATGACAGAAAAGTGAGTAGGCCAATTGTGATTGGCCGGAATGTGATGATGTATGATGATAAGAGCACCCC
Source organism: Protomyctophum parallelum (assembly GCF_964188405.1). Classification (NCBI taxonomy): domain Eukaryota; kingdom Metazoa; phylum Chordata; class Actinopteri; order Myctophiformes; family Myctophidae; genus Protomyctophum; species Protomyctophum parallelum. The sequence continues at coordinate 43,876,710 of NC_139697.1, read as the reverse complement.
TTACTTCACACGGGTGTGATTCTTAACTTCCTATATTACTGTTGCTTTGTTTTAATCACTTTATTCTGTCTAGCACCTTGTAACACCTTTGAAAGGCGCCTATAAATAAACCATATACCTTTCCTGACAGACAGACAGACAGACAGACAGGGGTGAGAACATGACCTCCATGGCTGAGGTAGATTCCTTGCAAGCTGTCAGGACGCATGTTGTCAGTGAGTTTGATGGCGGTTCTTTTCCTGACATCACCAGTGAAGCAAACAGACTCATGCTTAACCACCTCAACCCGATATACTTCACTGGCCGGGGTGCCTTAGGGCTCTACGCTTGGTCCCCTTCCCTTCCCGGGGTGCTTCAGGGCTCTACGCTTGGTCCCCTTCCATTTTCTCCCTTTACACCAGCGGTTCCCATGCAACATTTTCTGAATCGGGGCCCACTTGAACATCTGGAAAGCGTGTGCGAACACTTAAACACGGCAGCCTTTTATTTGTCAATGACTACTGACTGACTACTGGCTGTCTACTGACTGACTATTTTCTCTCACTGTTTCACAGTGAGAGAAACATGAGAGGACTTTTGTTTGGTGCGTTGGACTATATTTGACCGGAATTGCTGGACAGTTGTTACATAAAGTGTAACTGTAGACTGTACATTGGTCAGACGGGACCCGGAGTCTTGGATGTTCCAAACCGGAGCTGTCCTCGTGGAGCTCGGTTGCGTAACGCCAATCCACCCCCCCCCCCCCCCCCCAGTTACGCCATGTCTAGCCCACTGTCTCTCAAACGTCAGGATCTGGGGACCACCAGGAGTCTAAATGGAGCCCTATATGGGTCTATAGAGTTACATTAACAACACAACATAGTGTCATAAGGGGGAGTATATCAAACAGGGGGTCTTGAAATGGAGGAGAGAAAAAAAAAGGTTGATAATGACTACTCTTACCGGAGGAGTTGTCCTCCTAGACCTTGGTTGCATAACGTCAGTCTGCCCCCAAACCCTGTCTATAGTCATCTCTTTGCCATCCATCCCCGCTGGCTAGCCAACCAACCAGCCAGCCAACCAGCTGCCACGGAGAGACAGTGGGAGAGGAGGGGGGTGGAAGAAGTATAGGCTACTCAGATAGTTTACTAGTAGAGTACTAGTAGTACTAGTAGAAATAGAACGTACGACATCTACAATTAAAATAGTCTATACTTTAAAATTGAAAGGAATTATGCATTATTGTGTTCATCGCTTTAACGTTGCAGATAATTACTTTACGTGCTGCTGCAGATTAGCCTATATTAATAGGCCTAAATCTGTCAGCTTATTAACAATACAGGTTTGTAATAATGCGATAAAGTAACTATTAAATAATGTCAAATAGTGGAGTGAAACCAAAATGTCCTCCAGAGTGCTCAGTGGCATATAGATGCCGAGGACACAGTGATAGGGGGAGAGCGGGGTATTAGCTCAGTGGCATATAGATGCTGTATGTATGGCACTGTTACCAGGTTTTGCCAGTCCGGGTCTGGGTCTTTGAAAACAAAGCCCAAAAGAAGTGACTTTATGCTACACGAGCCCTTTAAAATACATCAAAAGCTCACAACCTGAACATGTGGAATGTTTTTTTTTTTTTTTAAAGATATTTTTTTGCGGCTTACGCCTTTTATTGTTTTTTTTTTTTTGAAGGGACAGACAGTAGGCTGACAGGAAACGGGAGAGAGATGGGGGAAGACATGCAGTAAAGGCCGTGTCGGGCTCGGGAGTCGAACCCGCGGCACACTGCGACTGGATTACCAGTCGGGTGCCCAGACGGTTACGCCACCGCCTGGGCAACATGTGGAATGTTTATGAAACATTTTAAAAACACAAATCTTGTAGAGGGAACTACCATTATTTTACAAGCGACGTTACAGGAAAAACGCTTCCCCCTTAAAATAAGCGGATGTGTCAACCGCCAAACGTGCTGTACGGGACTGTATTTCCAGCAGCCACAGCTACACACATATAAAGAAGCGCTGACCTTAGCGGAGGACACAGATGTCTGCTGCCATGGAGCGCACCATGGCATGTCACCATCAGAACACACCTCAGTCCTCCTGATCAAACACACCCCATACACTGTTGAGGTGTTATAAGAGTCCCTCAGGGCTCTTTGCTGTAGGCCAGTCAATCGAAGCTAAAAAAGGGGCGTGACGTGACCCCAAATAATTTGCAATAGTAATCATTAAAGGTTTATTATAATCCTAGGGTAATCAAAATAATTAAATTAAAATTTAATTAAAATAAATTAAAAAACATTTTTAATATGTTATTTAATTACCTTAAAGGGACCCCTTTTGCAACCAGATCTTATTATAATGACGTTTGGGAGACAATCACTTTCCTGGGATCTTTATGTCGGTAATATGTGTTATATTTAAGGTTTTCAACATGTCCATGGAATCCATGATGTCATGGACACGTTGACTACGTTACTTCCTGGACTACATGTTGTAGTCAGTCAGACCCTCCCCCTATCCACAAGGAGGAGCAGTGCACCAAAGCATTATAGGAATTGTAGTCCAGGAAGGAAGCGAGCCCAGTGTCCATGACATAATGGAGTCCATGGACACTTTGAAATACTGAAATATCTAAAAACACATATTACCCAGATAAAAACCCCAGGAAAGTGTTTCTTGTCTCCCAAACATCATTAAAATAAGATCTGGTTGCAAAAGGGGTGAAGTGTCCCTGTAAGGATCATAAAAAAACGATTACAATTTATTATACAATTTATTTTGGGTCAAACCTTCGATTGACTACTGGTGTCTTTCCCGTTTTCCGTTCTACAATATTAAAATGTCTTCGCTGAATATAGCCGATCTACAACCTCACAACGCGTCGGAACCTTCACAAAGGCGATGCGTTATTAGCTCGTAGATCAGATATACAGTAGAGTCAAATTAGCTCAAGTTCAAGCATATAGGGGGTAAAAGGAGTATAGTTCCCTCAAAGCAAAGTTTATTTTGTCTCTGGCAGGAGACTCAAACTGAGTCTACGGTTGATTGATGACTCGAACATCAAATTATTGGCTCAGGAATGTGACATAAACAAAAACATCTCCATGAATTCTAAGTATCATGGGGTGTGTAATTGATAGAAAATAAGTACATTTTTGGGTGAACTACTCCTTTAAGAATATTATTTTGCAAATCAAAGCCCAGGTGTGCATGTACTCGATTAAATAAGCACGTGTGGAAATCAAGTAAAGGCAGCCTTTGTTGAGCTAGTATAGTCCTCCTATAGTCCATGGCGGTGCTGTCACACCTGGGTTGGGTTCCTAAAACCGCCCTGGCACTGGCATAATCCCTTCTGATGGGGATATAACAACATATAACACACCCTGGGAGTGGTGCGACTGACTGACTGTCTGTGGCATGGGGACAATGAGGGCAATGTGGCAATGAGTCACACAATCGTGTGACTATAGGGATGTGCTAAAAACGAATCTATCTGGCAGTGTATCGTCACAAACTCCTTGCTAAAGCTGATACGCATTGATATAGAGCAGGGGGTCTTCGACAGGTGGTCCTCAGAATTACTACAGGGGGGCCACCAAATCTTTGTGTGATATTAGTCACTTCAACCCTAGAATCACTATTCTGAGGGGAACATTGGCCCAAAATAGAAATGTGTTTACCTCAGAAACACACTGCCCTCTCACTTTCTCACTATTTTTGTGTTCACTGTTTGATTTGGTAGCCCAAAAACATCACCGTCGACCAAAACAAACAGTGAAAACACCAAAATACACTGAGAGGGAGTGTGTTTCTGCAGGTAAACACCAATACTACTCCAGTGTCTGATGGCTGCTGGTATAGAGGGAAGTATGGGTACACAAATATTTGTGTTGTAAACACAGGGCAAAGTCACATAGCCTATCTTCTTCTTTTCCCTTCAGGGCCCACACCACAGCAAATCATCTGCCTCCATCTCACCCTGTCCTCTGCCTTCCTCTTCTCTCACACCAACTAACTCCATTTTCTCTTTCACTACATCCATAAATCTTCTCTTTGGTCTTCCTCTAGGCCTCTTGCCTGGCACTCGTTTAGATGGAATTGATAAATAATCTAAATCTGTAATGTAAAGTTTAAAGTAGTGAAAAATAAAGTAAAAGTACATAACAGTACTTGAGTAAATGTACTTGACATGTGCGGCATGCAGCTCAACCAGACAAGTGATTAAACCATCATGACTCAGTTATGTACATTGATTGATTGTATGTCTTTGCTGTACTGACGTGATAACAAGGCACCTGCCTCCTATTAACTGTCAAACAGAGATAATGTTCAATTAACACGTTAGGGAGAGCACTGAAGGAGAACTTGTAATAGGGGTTGCCAAACCTTACTATGCAGAGATAACGCCCAAATAGCTAACAGCTACTGTACCTTTCTGGAAAATTGTGAAATACCTTGAAAAACAGAAAATAATCAAAAATAGCAGATCCACACTGTGGAAAGGCTGACCGACGGCACAAGGCTCCACAAAGTATATTTACATTTTACACTCACATTACATTCTTTATTTACCTCCAAAAGTTCATTAGAAAATAAATAAATAAAAAGTAAATAAATAACACTGGACAAAACGACGTTCCAAAATAGGAAAGAGAAAAACAACAAACAGGAACTTACCATAAGAATACTGCTAACAGGCTGTGGTAAATGGTGCATTTATATTTTTTATATAGCGCCTTTATCCAAGGCGCTTTACAGAGAGTGTGCATTACATTCACCCATTCACACACACATTCATACACCGATGGCAGCGGAAACCATGCAAGGCACCAACTAGCACATCGGGAGCAATTAGGGGTTCAGTGTCTTGCTCAAGGACACTTCGACAGTAACTCTGGGGGAGCCCGGGTTCGAACTGGCAACCTTACGGTTACCATCCAGGCACTCTACCCCTGAGCCACCGCCGCCCCAGTGCGGCCCTCCCCTGATGTTGTTCCTGGCTAGACTCAAGACAAACTGAACATCTCCTCACCTGCAGCTGATGAGATGATGAGATATACTTTATTAATCCCTGCGTTACAGCAGCATAATGTGACACATAAATAAAACTACTGGACAAACAGTAAAACAACAGGCACAGGTGGACATAAACACATAATACCAGGACCACCATAGCCAGACCATATGCATTTGGGGAGACAGTTCTTATGCATTTATTACTGATGGCAGCATGCCTGCTCTTAAACAGGTGGGACAAACCAAGCATAATCACAGTATCAATAACTCAAAGAGGCAAACCAAGGCCCGTTAGCTGATCTAGAATTACATACTGCTTTTCAAACAGATTTTCAATAAATACAATTCAATAAATATTTCAGGTGAAAACATGACAGGAACAAACACTCTACAGTGCTTGGCCCAATCAGTGCTTCCAATCAACAGGATTAGATTGCCAGCACTGCAGAGAAGAGATGGTAATTAAACATATAAGTGTTTCAATCATACCAGTACACGTCTTTGATGCGTGTATGTGTATAGGGCAGGGCACGGGCTGCACTGTGACACACACACACACACACCCACAGCGTACATTGTGAGTGTGTAGATCTGCTATTTCCGTGTTTGTGATTGTTTGAAAATGTTTTGACAGATTTGGCACAATAATCAATAAGTTCTCTTTTCCAATAGGCCAAGCATCAGGATGTAATGATTCATTAGACTCAATAACCCACCTATGTCTACCTCCCAAGAGTTCAGAGTGTGAATTCATGTAGAATATATATAGGCCTATACATAATCCTCTCGCTCACGCTTGATGCCAGTCATCACCCATTCACCCTCCCCTTTTCCAATGTTGGCACCCGTGCCTGAGGTTGCCTATGTATATACCCCAGATTGCGTGTGCATAGCCAGGATTCATTCATCTTCATTCATCATGTACAGCAAAGGTCTGCCAGGGGTGGGTGTCCTGCTTTGTCCCACTTTACAGGACATCTGTGTCACCGTGTCAAGAGGTGACAACAGGTCACGTGGTTTATCCATTTGCCTCGAGTAAGAACCCTTCAACCAAAGACCCGTCAACCTTTCCCTCCACAAATATCCACACACCATAGTACTGTGGAGGCTGAAACTCAGCCGTACATTACGGACAGAATATTGAAAATAGCAGATTGTCTGATCTTTTCAATGAAAGCTTTCCCCACTATATGTACACTGGGGTTTAAGTGGTTTAGCATAAATGTAGCTTTCCTTTCCTACAGTGGTGGTCAGGTGGATGTGTTCCAAGATCATTTACCTCATTTTCCCATATTTTGATTAATTTCTTTCACTCCTCCATATTAGTGTTTACCAAACAGAGTCGCAACCTATTTTGGGGGCCTGTTTTTTTGGGGATACAGGCAATTTTTTCCTGCAGAAAAAGGAACAAAAATCTAACAAACATAGAAATAAAATAAATCATTTGGAGTACCCAATTACTTTATTAGCACTTTTCCTACAATGTAGTCAGTAAGCCAATCAATTCCTATTGAAAATGTGACACTTTGTGGTCCGGGCACCTAGGCTCCAAAGTAGCCCGGCAGCACTCACACGCACACGCACATGCACACTCACACTCACACTCACACACACACACACACGCGCACACACACACACACACACACACACACACACACACACACACACACACACACACACACACACACACACACACACACACACACACACACACACACACACACACACACACGTTGGGGTCTTGTCCTTGCGGGTAATGATGGATCGGACACAAATGTGACCTGAGAGTCCGGAGAGAAAGCAGCAGACAAACCGGTAGCTCTTGCTAACAGATGGAGCTAATGAGGTGCTTGAGGAGCCCCAGTCTATTCACATTCTGATTGATAGACTATGGCGTGGCTCTTTGTCAATTCAATTCATCAGTGGAGAAAAAAGTATATTTCAGAATTTTACTGGAGAGCTTTTCAATGTTTGTAATTATTGAATTAAAAAGTGTATACAATAAATTATATTCTAAAACACATTAATTGACGCCTAGTCTGTACAGGGTTCTCACACATTTCAATGCATTTCAAAAACATTTCCAAAACTTTGATTCTTTCGGCGCAATAATGAGTCTACTCCTACTGTATATGTGCAATGCCCAAAGACTGAGACAGAATGGTATAATTCCATTCCAAATGTCATGCCAAATCTTTGCTACACCGTCTATCCTAGGTCAAAGGATCACACTGCAGCATGTTGTGAGCTTGTAGATCTGTTCTTTTTGTCAAGTCCGTTACACAATAGGCTGCAATCACGCAGTCCGTTTGGCGAAAAACTACTTATTAACAAAATAAATAGCCAAAAACAATTGCAATGCATAGTCAAATATTTGATGAATTCCAAACCTTTTCCAGTATAAAAGTATAAATCGCTTAAATATCTTGTTTATAATTAAACGTCTACAATCAATGAAAAGCTCTCCTGTGAAATCCTGAACATGTCACTTGCCCTTTGGGCTCCATGCTCTCAATATATAAGGTGGTGATATAAGGTTTCCCCAGATCTGATAAGAACGCTGGCTTTAGGTGCTCTCCGACCTAAAGGGTCTGAACAGCATCTGGGCAAACTCCAGACATTGATAGCACCTCAATCTCATAGATACAACACGGCCCCATTTGGAAAGTAGCCTACTCACATTTAGGATTAGGACATGTGCCTTTACATAACACCTTCTGAAGTCTGCAGATTATTAACCCAGGTAAAGACGGAGGACATGATAAAACACAGCCCTCAACAAGCATATCGTTGCAGTCGGGACAGAAATCTCAATATTCAATTTTTTTGTGTTTTGTTTTTATTTGTAACTAAGCGGCCTACTTGATCATACTGCACAGTGTCACACAAATTCATCAACAGTAGATCTACAAGCTCAAACACACTGTGTTTTGAGCTTGTAGATCTGCTACTTTTGCTATGTTTGAATTTGAATACTGGAAGGTAACAGTTTTGGACTAATGAGGTTTCCACCCAACAGAGACGTCTGAGAAATAACCAATGCTTCTGCTTTTGATATTCCCCTCTGCTCATCCATTTATCACCACCGATGGGGAGTCTGCATGCAAATACATGCATTTACTTTCAATATAATTATGCATGTTTGATTACAAAAAATAAAACATTAATTAACCCTGGTATCCCTGTTTTGAGCAAAAGTTCTAGATTTAATTTCACAATTTAGCAGAAAGAAATGTAGATTTTTTAACCCATTCTGACCGGGCACCCATTTTGGTGTTGGCATCATGTTATGCTTTAGCTATTGAAAAATAGCAGATCTACAAGCTCATATCGCGCCACCGAGTGGCGCGATACGAGCTTGTAGGTCTGCAATTTTTTGAAAAATCGAAGAACGACTGACATTTTTAGAATCTGATCTCAGGTCAGAATGGGTTCATCAGACCAGTGTGTGTCCAGTGGAAACCTCGTATGAATCTGATCTCAGGTCAGAATCGGTTAAATAGCAAAAATAGCTGATATACAAGCTAACGCTAGCGCATCACATTGCAACACCTTAACTTGTAAATTGGCTATTATCGTATATATAGGGCACATAAACACATGTTTAAGCCGTTATACACAGACAAAAAAAAAGAACACACACAAACGAGAATAATTAAGAAAGCCTTGACAGTTTTTATTTCTCTCTCTCATAAATAACACTGAACAAGCTTCATACAGCGATAAATATCAATATTCATACACCGTCTGTAAAATTCTCTGTATTACAAAATACAGTATTATGTGTAATGCACTTGATACAGGTGGGGGAAGTATTTCATAGTACCTCAATAGCCGACCCTTAAGTTAATATGTTACTGTAGTGTACCCGTGTAGGCCTACTCACATACCAACAGTGAAGAAATGTGCAGTTCTAACCTCCCAGACTCGGGTCTGTGTGGGTGTCTATGAGAGATTCACTTCCCTTGGGAATTGGTTGTTGCATAACTAGATCTAAAGTTAAGTTCAGAGCCCACCTATAAGGAAAAACAAAAACAAAGCCTCGAATGAATGAGATCACCCTCGGTAAAAATGAAAATTCTGCCAAATGATCTACTCACTTTCATGCCGGTTGAAAGATGGGGGACGTGTCTTTCACGCAGCATATAAGCAGTTTTCCAGAAACACTAGGAAAAACAACTCAAGTCAATGGCAGTGATAATTTTGACAGCAATTATTTGTTTCGTTTTGGTCCTAGACTTTTGAATACAATTCAATTTAGGTTCAGTCATATTTTAGTCATCTGAAATATTTTAGTTTAATTAGTTTTAGTTGACTAAAATTCATACCATTTTAGTCACTGGTCAGGCGCTAATGAAGAGTTCAGAAAAGGCCAGATAATGACACTAAAAAGACTCCTTGCGCAGCATGGTCCAAGCCTTCAGGAAGCTAAATGATCACACATGCAGATATATTCACTATAGTCATTGTTTTCCAAAGCGCTCATGCTTGCCGTACACCCGGGGCTTGCAGAGCTCTGTGAAGTCAACCTCCGAGGCAGGGGTGTAAACATGCGGGGGAGACTTTGTGTTCTTACTGAGCAGCGCTTGGCTTTAGAAGACTGCATCGAGTCATGTCATGTTTTTTTTTATAACTCTTTAAGATAGAATGGTGCTTATGGGGGGTTGGGGGGTAACACTATTTTCAAATGCAAATATAATACTTTCATGGAAATACAACTTCATCAAAAGGTCTAAGAACGAAATCCTATTACAGATTTATTTTGCAGTTGAAGACTGCCTACGCACGTGTTGCTTTTGTATAGGCGTGCAAAATACTTTTTTCACAGAACTCTTAAGAAAGTGAACTCTAACCACCTACAGAACCAGACAGGATGCGTCAGAGAAGACCCGAGGACCGGATCGATGCTGAAGCAACACACTGTTCCATTCTGGGGATGAACATTCTGCGAAAGATTGCACATCTACAAGTGGCGCTGCCACAAAGAGATTTCGTGCAGAGGCAAACGAAGACATTTCGAGGAGGTCTAGTATATTTATTTGAACCGATTCCGGTTCTTTAACGATACCTATAGGGGGGGTCCAAATGGACCCTTACGGGTCTGTAACTCTCAAGAGTTATGGTGGTCCTTGAAATGAAAACATTGGTGAATCACTGGTATTGTAATTGTATAGCAGAAGTGAAGTCCACCACACGGCGCACGCCAGCTCTGACAGAGGGATGGAAAACCGATCGAACAGTCCAACAGACTCTGGATCCCAACCCTACTAGGCCCCTGGGGGACTCCGGTCAACACATACAGTATAGGGTTTTAATAGGTTAAACATTGTATTTGAATTTGAAGACGCAAGACAATACTCTTGCCTGTGAATTATGCAGAACTCTAACAATAGATCACCATTGACTTGAATTGTTTTGCAGAGAGCTGCCGTGTATTCTTGTGTGGCTAAAGACATGGCATCCGTGTCTCAACTGACATGAGGTTGAGGAGATAAAACAGCGTTTTCACTTTTGGCTGAACTATTCCTTTAAGTAAAAACGGGCCTACCGTACTTCCTCTAGTTCTATTTACGCTCCTCGATATCACATTTTCAAACATCTAAATTTGGGAGTCTAAAACAATGCAAAGCATGACCGCAGTGACCGATTGTGGACCTACGTTTGCGGTTATTTTTCATTCATTTTTTGCATTAAACTTGGAAGAACCTCCTTGTTTCCCCACTCTGTTCTGTCAAAGAACTTGTAGTATGACAACCACCCTTCGTTTGGAGAGGACCGTCTGTACAAGTAAAAACTAGCGATGGCCGTCATCAAGCCAGCCGATTGCGGCTAGTCAGTTAGTCTGCAGCAAAAGCTAATGGCTTTGACAATAAAGACAATAACGTGATGAAGAAATCGCTGCTGACCGCCATTTCCAGAAGGCCTTGGACCTTCAAAATGGGTTTCTCATGAATAATAATAATACAAAAAACAATGTTGAAAAATAAGAACTTATCCGAGTACCATTTGAAAACACACGTCCTCATGTCACAACCAATCCAGACAACAGTGTAAATCATCAATTCAAGTACAAAAATGTCAAAACCTCAAACTCTGACAAATGCCTAATTTGGTTGGTCAAATGGCTAATTTGGTTGTGCAATCTGTTGTGAACAACTGAAAATAGCCTGTCTATAAGCTCACAAAGTGTGGCACCACAGCATGTTGTGAGCTTGTGTATATGCAATTTCCAATGTGTGACACTAGCGCACAATTCTGTATTAATCAGGCATTAATATTTTCACATGCCAAAAGGGCAACGTATTGAGAAGTTAAACATCCAGAAATCGTCTGCAGACTCTCCAATTCAAGTGCTACCAAGCTGAAAGGTGTATTAGACACTGGTGTTTGGGTGGGTGTGGTTGCCTTGTTGTTCTATTAGATACTGGTATTGGTTGTTGTTCTTTTCTCATTAAATCTCTCTATCACATCACAGCCAGGCAGCATGGACATTTCACAGATAAAGTTGTGGGAGAATGTAGGGAGGCTGAACAACGTATCGGAGCACAAGCCTCGCAATGTCTGGTTCGTTACAGAGGCTTGTAATTGTAACACGGGCCGCATTCCAACTCATATCTAATTCATGTCCTACTGCTGTAAACTTCTAGTTTACTACACTCCAACAATACAAAATATATTCACATTTTTTCCTTCCTAACACTGTAAGTGATGGGCAATTTCCAACACGTCGGCTGACTCCAACATTGGTTCTCATTGGTACAACTACAACTTATAGCACACATATATATCCTACTGTATATATACTGTGTTTATATATATTTATATATATATTTTTGCTTTAAAATCTGATTATTATTGCTAAATCATCACACAGGAACGGGCCCCCGATCAACCAGTATAGAATGTGAAGACATTGAGCGTGGGAATAATTCTACAGCTTTATCAAACTGTCTAACGGCATTGGAATGTGTTTGGTTCACATGAGTCTCTCGCAAACACCTTCTTCCACAACCTTCAAAAGCTACATGGACACTGCCAGTCTGTAATAGACACAGCGGCCATAATGGCAAAAAAAATTGGGCCTCTTTCTTCCTTCACAGGTGTTACCAATGATACTAATTTGTACACACGCGTAAGCCCGGAGCCCTGTCAAGGAACGATCCCTGGACCCCAGTTTTCCAGTGAGCCAACATGCGCAAAGGCAAAAACGAACATGGGGAAATGAAGTTATTTTCAACCCATTTTCAGAGCTTCCAAAGTACAGACTGTCGAGCACAATTCATGCACGTTGTATGACAGTGTGAGGCCATCTATAGACGCATCTGTGGAGCCGTGCCATGTAGGCCAGCTGTCCCAGGGCAGCCTGCGTGGATGTCTATAAGCTCATAGTTATGCATCACCTATTTTTGATGAGCGACGTTATCGTACCATGGAGCATCCATTAAGCATTAGGCAGGAGCATTTGAAAATTGTGGGAGCCAACATGTCCGCCTCGAGAGACTAATTTCACATCAACCGCCTAAAACTTCACAAAATAACTACTTTTGTGAATACATCAGACGGGCTTGTGTGAAAAAAAAATTAAACACACAAAAAAACCGTAACATAAAAACAGATCTCATATAGGAGCCCTTATTTATATTACTCAATCAGACGTTGTCTGAGGAGCAGCATCATGAAAACAGATGTCATGTAGTAATAATAATTAAAAAAACACACACAAAAAGAAAGGTATGATCACATTCATCGATTAGAGTCCATGTTTGTGTTTGATTGTCGATTTTGAGACACATTGTTTTTGAGCTTCAATTATCTGGAAAACAAACTCCTCTCTTGACTTCACGTTTAAACCGTATGAAAATATCTATTCTAACGGACTGTGCAAAATAAACTAGAACTTTATGCTTGTTATGTTGATAGCTGTTTTTAATAACAGCTGATATTGCCTACAATAGTACTTTATGGAATAAAATAAACAAAGTCACGTGTACTGAAGCCTCCATGCGCCATCGGTTCATTATGGCACGTAGAACAATAACAGCCTTGTCATCTCTTCTGTCATCGCTTAAATGCATGTAGAATGTCAGTGACAAAATAACAACACATACAAAAGGAGACGTGATCCCCCACGCTGTCATGAACTGAACCCTAGCGTCCCTTCTGGGGGGAACAGACAGAAAATGGCGGATCTATAAACTTGTAGATTGGAAAGATGTAAAAAAAAAAAGGGAAAACAGTGTAGTGTAGTGTAGTCTGTAGAGTGCAGACCTCGGTAAACGTAAGTATGTGGATTAGTGTCGATTTTGACAGCAAATTCTGATTTAGTGTTAGACATATTTTTTTTAAATAAAATTCAATTTAGTTTGAGTCATGTTTTAGTCATCTGAAAAGCTTTAGTTTTTGTCTAGTTTGAGTTGACTAAATGTACAGTTGATTTAGTTGACTAAAATGTATTTTGCTAGGCCTTGATGGCGTCGGACTCGAAATGGCTGATTTTACACTTGGTTATAAGCATAAAATGACTTGTCTTTTAGTTCTACTGGATCTCTTCTCCACTAATCCCTCCCTAACATTATAGTCTAGTTTTGTATTTGTTGACGAAATTGTCAATATATTTAGTCATCGTAGCTTCGTATTTATTTAGTTTTCATCAGTGAAAAACTGAAAAAAGGTAGTCGACAAACAATTTTAGTCATAGTTTTAGCTGACAAAATCAACAGTGGTCCTGATGAAGGTCTAAGGCGTTCCTTATTAAGTAATATAATAATTGCAAGTTTGCGGGATCACTCTACTTTAAACATTTGGATTATCCTATGCGCCTGTCGCTAAGATACTTAAGGTGTGCTTCGGCTTTCAGTCAAAATAAAAATTATAAAACAGAACAGAACCGTAAAAAATGCAGTAGAATTTCTTATTAAGTTTGGTTTCAGCACTGAAATGAGACATTCATGCCATGTGCTGCTTTGCTGACCGTTGTATTGCACAGAAAAAAAAGTCAAAGACAAAACTACCGGCCTAGCAACTAAGGTAAAATATCTACACACTTTCCCAAATGAAGTTAGTAGTATAAAGGCTTTAAAATAAACAACAACGTAGGGGTTTCATTAGCAGGTCCTCATGGGGACATTTCTGTAGCTATATTACAGTGGTTCTTAACCTTCTACGGATCAGGGCCCATGTTTGCGGCCCACCCATCTCACCACTTAACTCATTTACTGACGATCACGTCTTTTTTCCCAAACGTGCTCGATAGCGAAGGCGTCTTTAAAAAAAATAATCAGAATAGCCTCAAGTAGCCTCCCCGTCGCTAGGCAACGCTCGCTTCCGTTGTGGTCCGTCAATGAAATGTTTCCCCGCCATCCACTTACATTATAAGTGCGACCTTTAGCAGGCTTTTTCTCAGAATCGAGGCTTGGAACGTCAATGTTAGGAGCTCATTAAAATAAATCTGCGGTTACAATATTAACGCTTTGGATGAAAGTTAACGATTTTTACTGCCGGTTCATCCGGCATGAATTTCAATGTTTTCAATGTTCTGCTGCCGTGTTAAGTGGTCAGATGGGTGGGCCGCGTCCATTTTCAGAGCATGTCAATTGTAATCAATCGATTGTGTTTCTGGCTTGGATCACAAGCTGGAATTTATCGGTTCACACTGACTGAAATGGTTCCGATTGCTTTTTGGGTGGACTACTTGAAATACCCTCGCGGCGCACCAGTGGTCCCCGGTCCCCACAGGTTTAGAATCACTGGCTTATTAGCTACTAGGTGTGTGTTGCTCCCTGCTGACACCACAGCTTCCCTGACAGAACACAGCAGAGGTTCTCCGCTGTGCCAAGCCTGCTCCCCTAATCCATCTGTTCCTATCAAAGCTGCACAAGCACTAAAATGATCCCAGGGCTAGCTAGACGTGCCGGTGTGCTTCTTAGCCAGCAAAACTCGCAACACACTCAGAGAAAGGCTGGTAAATGCTTACTGAGAGGATCCCCACGCGCACGCACGCATGCATACACACAGTTAACAATAAGACACTTAAAAAGAAAATTAAGAATTTGACTCAACCACTTGAACCCTAGTGTTCCTATTCTGGAGCAAACATTGGGCAAAAATAGCTGGGCTACAGCCTGCAGATCGGACATTTTTGGGGGAAGAGATTTGGCGTTTGGTGAAAATAAATAAATAATAATAAGCAGACCTAGTATAGTTCCCTGGTGGGACGACTAATTACTGTATACAGTATAGGCTTTATGTGGTTGAAAAGAGTCAAAGTCATCAGAAAATGAATAATGCCCTTATTGATCATACTGTAAAAAAAAAAAACAAGAAAAGCATCGGATGCACGAGATGAACAGGGACAAGGGGGAAATGGTCTGAAATTAAAAGACGTACTGGTGAGAGGTGCATAGGTTGGCAATGAAAAGATGATGATGATATGGTATCAACAGGTTACCAAGAGATTTCTAGGTTGCACATTCATTGTATTGGCGGGCATTGTACACCCATCTTTGTTGTGATTTACTCACTCACTTACTGCCTCCCTCGGCGCCATCCTCCACAACTCTTGTAACAGAGCCAGACTAATTTGATATGAAGTGCTATCATTTGTTTTACATTTGAAAAAGAAAAAGAAAATTGCCTTGTGATGACGTACCACAAAAAAAACATTTCTTTCAGCGCCGTTAAGCAAGTTCGTCAAACGGCGCATGGTCCCGCGCTTGTACAAATGGTACAGACTGAACAGCACATCCACATCGTCTGCATAAAGACGTAAGCTGTGTTTTTTTCTCTGTTTCTGGAGCGGCACAATGTTGACAAACCAACATTCTGTGCCGCCGTGCCGGCCAACACGCCTGAAGACCCCGGAAATCCTTAATTTTGCTGTGCGGGTATCCCTTCAGCATTTTCACAGACGCTACCCATAAGAAGTTACCTCCCCGGGGCTTGGATCAGGTCCGGACAGTCTCTCGGGGGGTCAGACCACGTTAACGCCGTTCCCTCCCCCTGCCATCGCCCTCTTGCTGCAGTAGGTGAAGCCGCCGTGACTGGCCGAGGAGCCGTTCATGTGGGACGTCTTGAGTTCCATCTGACAGGCGGTGATGGCCGCGTTGAGTTCCACCTGCGCCCGGTGGACCACGTAGAACATCAGGCCGATGCTGATGATGATCTGGAGGAGTGGACAAAAACATAAATAAAGACATGAGTTTAACTTTTATGTATGTATACTTTGCAGTGCAATACTATTTGTCATCTCTGCAAGGCCGGACGGCCGAAGGCCAAAGGCAATGTTTTCGCCCCAGTCCGTTAGAAACTTTGCGCACACATTCCCGGGAGGCCAAGGAAGTACCTCCGCCCCACACCTTTCTAATTGGCTTCATGGTGGCGCTATAACACTGTTTTTGCTACTACTCAAACTCACACAAAATCGGCACACATGAACTCTGGGGTAATCTCTCAAGACAGTTCCAGAGCTCCGCAGCTGAAGTTGGAGGCGTGAAAAGATGATGTCGGCGTCGAGTGGATGCCCGGAGACCCTCAGGGCTGTATACTAGTGGATTTTCTGTTATTGTGGGGAAAGCTTTCGCTGAAGAGAGGGTTTTACGCGGGTTAACTAGCTCAGTACAGAACTAGCTATGTCCTGTCCTCCCTCACACTGCTGGCTGAACAGAAGGCTCTTACACTCTGCAGTAATGTTGTTTACAATTTGTTTTAATATTGTGATTACCTATTGATTATGCTCTTGCTTTTACTGTGCTTTGTGTTAATTTCATCTTTAATCAGATTGATTGAATTGCAATTGCAATTCAATTGCAAATAAGAATGTGGTTCTTAATTGTTCAAGCCCGCTTAAATAAAAAGGTAAAAATAAATAATAATAAATACAGCATACGATACTCATGAGAAATACTGAGTTGAGTGCTGAGAGTGTGCAACTTTAACATCAGTATCGGTACTTCAACACACACTTACCCAATCGGTGATCTTTCTGAAACGGACATCAAAGCGGTGTGTAATCAGTGCATGTATCGATTTGTGCAGGTCACAGACATGTCCTTGGCAAGCTACCTGGTGGCCTTCTCAGTGAGCAGCAGGCACTTTAAAACACTTTCAGCTTAGTGTGTACCCCAGACAGTTTTTTTAAGTAGCTTGATTCAATATTTAGATGATTTGATCACACGTGCCTTCATTGCCTTCCTACATACAGTAAGTCCATTGAACTGTAGACTCAGAGAGTTCAATTAACATTCAGGATTTGACTGTGTAAGTTCAAAAAGTGTTTTATCAGAACCTTTAAGAGCCAGTCAGTGGCACTCTGAGCACAAAGCACTAACAGGAGAATGAATTAGCCTAAAAGGCTTCTTCTGCAGTGTGCCAATCAGTCCCTTCAGAACAGTGACTCTAACAGCTCGGAGCAAAGCTTAATAAAGGCAGGAGACCATGGGTAAATTATATATTTTGGTTAAAACTAAACTAAACTTTTTTTATTTGTAATTTTTTTGCTAAAAGGTAAAGTTCTATATTCTGATAGTTATCAATTCAATGTAGTGTTTGTTCAGTACCAGGAATCAGGTACAGGTACATCCTCATCACAACAAGGATATATGGTATATATTAAAGGTAACATGTACTTTATTTATTCCCCCCTGGGGAAATGTGTCCTCTGCATTTATTTGACCCACAACGTCCCAAGTTAACTACTTTTTAGGAGCATTGAGAAGCCACTGGGCAGCCACTGGGAGACCAACTCCAAGTGTTATTCCTGTACATTGCTCAAGGGCAAGAACCATGCAAACCCCACACAGAAAGGTCAAAACAGCAAAAAAGATTGTAACGCTATATTAAACTATTTCGCCAGGCCTAGTTAATGATGGCTAAAGTTAGAGTGAGCTTTGTGAGATGCTGGGGGTAAAAATAATCTTACAATGGGTCTTGAATGTGCATCAAATGTGCAAACCTCTACAAAAAAAGAACTACAGGAAGAGCTGTGGAGTAGGAAGATCCAACAAGCAGGTATGCAAGTCTCAGCAAAACCAAAATAGAATACGAGAGGGAACAAAAAGAATCGCACAATGTACGGCCCCGTACAAGATCTCAAAGCTGGATGAAATGCAGTTGGGAAAAGAATGTACCTGCCCAGATTGCATGCTATGGAAATATGTCCGTAGATAGATGGCCCCAAGGATATGGAAGATAAAGATAAAATATCAGTAAGGTTCATCCTTTGGGGAGCATAAAAAGGCACATTGCTTTGCAATTTCGCCAGTACAGACCTAGCTGCCATTGCTGCTAGGATTGTCACAATTATTACCACGCATTGTGAGCTTGTACATTGGCTATATATTGGAAGATAGGGCTGAAGTGGTGTGTGTTTTGTGATAATAATAAAAATCTACAAAGTAAGTTGTAACTTAAGTTTTCAAATAATTGTAGTATATAATAATAATAAATGTATAATATTTGCCTCTGAAATGTAGTGGAGTATAAGTAAAAGTACCTAGAATTGGAAATATTCCAGTAAAGTAAAACAACAAATCTAAAAAAATTAGTAAATGTTAGTTACTGTTTGAGATAATCACAATTATCTTTGCATGAACGTCAATCGTTTCCATGTTTCAAAGATAGCAGAAATAGCAGATCTTCGAGCAAAGAACAACTTTTTCAATCATAACGCTGAGTGCCTGAGTCATCACACAGACCCATAGTCCATATACAGCATGATAAACGTCACTAGGTCAACGTTCCAGATGGCACGCCTGCTCGATAGAAAACATTCCAAGTGAAACCAGTTTGAATGGACCTTAAATGGGAGGATTAGGACACATTCATAATAGATAGGTAGGTGTGCCATAAGACAGTAACACACCCTGTTAAAGAGGTGAGCATGCAATGAATGCATCATCTGTCCTGTTCATGTGGGCTTTTTAAACACCAGAGGCACAGACATTTAACTGGTTGTGCTAGCTGGCTGATTCTACACTGTCGTTTCCTGTACAATTAAACAATGTAGGCATTTAGCAGATGCTCGTACCCAGAGCGACTTACAAAGTGCACGATTGGAATAAGCAAGAGTAAGCATGAACTCTAGTCAATAATATACAAGGGAAATAATGTTAGGTCCAGGCTGCCAGTGCCAGCGTGGTGGTCCGAGCACCCTAGGCTGCAATGCCAGCCTGACAGCGTGCTGCGGGTTCGAACCCCGATCCCGACAACCTTTGCTGGGTGTCACTCCCCATCTCTCTCCTCATTTCCTGTCAGTCTACTGTCCCATCAATAAAGGCATAAAAAGCCCAAAATAAATCTTAAGAATCTATGTTAGACAGTATTTAAACTGCTAAGAACATGAAGCAATAGCATAAAACATGAAACACCTTGAACTTTAAAATATAAGCCTAGATTAAAGGAAATTGTATTTATTATAGGGCTGCAACGATCGTTTGTCTCAGCCATTATTCTATCGATTACATTTTTAATGAATCACACAATTGAAAAATAAATAAATAAACAATAATAATAATTCTCGCCTATAATGAGTTTAATAACATGGCCTAAAATATGGACCCAGGTTATTTTTATGGTATGTATATATGTGTGTGTGTGTGTGTGTGTGTGTGTGTGTATATATATATACACGTGTATATATATATATATATATATATATATATATATATATATAATATATGTGTGTATCACTATATACTACTGTATATATATATATATATATATATATATATATATATATATATTATATATATAAGCTCCCTCTGTTATTGGGAAATGAGTGCGCACATACTGTAGTACTAATGTTTTGGTGAGCAGTTCTATGAGCCCCACTGAACAGATGAAGTGACTTGTGTTTCAAGAAGAGTGTGGATCACCAGGGGGCAGTTACTGTGTGTGTGTGTGTGTGTGTGTGTGTGTGTGTGTGTGTGTGTGTGTGTGTGTGTGTGTGTGTGTGTGTGTGTGTGTGTGTGTGTGTGTGTGTGTGTGTGTGTGTGTGTGTGTGCATGTGTGTGTGTGCGTGTGTGTATGTGTGTGTGTGTGTGTGTGAGGGAGAAATGTGCCACCGCTCTATGTCTCTGACCCGCAGGTCATTTGAAACTGTCACCACATTGCTTACACCTGTTGCAATTCCATTGGCGCTTGGCTAGTGCCCAGGAGTGATTCATGGCTATCAAACTGTGGTCCACAGACCACAAAGGGTCCATCCATGGCATATTACAGGTTGTGTGTGTGTGTGTGTGTGTGTGTGTGTGTGTGTGTGTGTGTGTGTGTGTGTGTGTGTGTGTGTGTGTGTGTGTGTGTGTGTGTGTGTGTGTATATATATATATATATATATGTATTATATATAATACATACACATACATATATACATTTGGCCGCAGACCCCCATCTAGAAATATCTTGTACCAGGGAACCCCACATGCAAAGATTTGCACAAATTATTTGCACAAAATTATTATGTCACTTAGTGCCGTGCTATGATTATCTGCTATTTTTGTATAGCCAACTAATATCCAGTCCATCAAATGTCCATCAAATTTAAGAAAGAGTTTGAACTAATGTATATTGTGTTTTTTTAATGATAAACGTTGGCCCCAGTGTATGGACGCTAGGAGGGTTCATCCCAGCAACCTACAGAGACAGTTTTATCGGGTGTTATGTGGTGTTGGCGTCATGGCGGCTCCCTGTCCGCTGACCTGCAGGCTGAAGACGAAGTATCCACTGAGGCTCTGCTCGGCGATGACGTCCTCCATGGTGCGTAGCGTGGTGCCCAGGTAGGAGTTGAGGAGCTGGGTGGGCAGCAGGCCCACGGACGAGGCCACCAGGTAGTTTGGCAAGGACACATCTGTGATCTGCAACAAATCAAATATGTGACACTGATTTAATCCACTTAGACCTGATTCTACAAATGTCCTCTGTTTCTATGTCAGTGGTGCTCAACCTTTTTCAGAATTATCTGTATTTGGCCGTGGACCCTCATCTGAAAATATGTTGTTTCAGCAACCCCCCCCCCCCCCCCCCCTTCCCCACAGAAACAAAGATTTGAGTTAAAAATGTTTGCTGTGAAAGAATATATATTCAAAGATTTGCGTCACATTTTCACGATTTAAAGAAAATAGCAGGTTATGTGTAATGTCACTCAACGTCCCTGTGCCGGTGTCTAAATATAAACGTGTCTCTGTGTCTGTGTGTGTGTCACCCTTGAACACCAATGAGTGATGACATAAGTGTGTGTGTGTGTGTGTGTGTGTGTGTGTGTGTGTGTGTGTGTGTGAAGATGCGACCTTCGTATTCGGTACACTTTGACTCCAGTGTTGCTGATAGTGCTGTGTTTGGGGTGTACGTGTATGTGTGTGTGTACGTGTGTGTGTGTGTGTGTGTGTGTGTAGAGAGGGGTTGTCATGGCTTGTTGCAGCGAGACAGTGTGTGTGACAGTGTGTGTGTGGAGAGGGGTTGTCATGGCTTGTTGCAGCGAGACAGAGTGTGTGTGTGTGTGTGTGTGTGTGTGCGCGTGTGTGTGTGTGTGCAGTGCACCAAGATGCTATCTAGGTTAAGTCAACACTCATGCTTAACATGTAGATCCGGCATGAATGTCTTTCCATCCATGATAAATCCTAACCCACCTGCTGTTAGGCTGGGTTCGGTCACACTTTTATTGCACCCTCACATACTTATGAAAGCCTCCTAGATCATCAGGCTCAGGCTGATGTCACTCTTGGGACAAACAGGCCTAGATCTCAGTGTTTCTCCTTGACAAATTATCACCAATACAGTATGTCCACATCATGTGTAAACAAGCTAGAACTAAACCACCTATTCCAAGGGCTCCCCAAATATTTCCACCATGGACCGCCCCCCCCTCCCACCATCTGAAAATAATATTTGTGCCAGGGGGGCGACCCCCAGAAGCATATTTGAGTAGAAAAGAATGTCGCTTTAAAGATGTATTTATTTTTCATTGTTCACTGGCATAATCATCATTGTGACAGATTTACCAGAACATTGGCAGAAATTGAATTATAATTTATTATATATATATAGTATCTTATTACGTGTATGTGGCTAGTTGGCAGATAGATTAAGATTAATTGTAGATTAAGACCCGGACATTGGAACACGTGGAAATCTTTGACGTCAAAGTACAAAATGTCAAAACATTCATTTATGAAAATGAAAACATAAAAAAATGAAAATATGCAGATTCACGCCTTCTGCCCGACATCGATGATATATATCATTATATAACATATATGAGGTTTCAACCTGACAAGAGACAATATTTCTTTACCTCTTGTCCCCATTCAAGTCTCTTATTAATCAAAAAGTCATTAATTCACTAGTTACACAGGCCTGTGATCCTCACAATTCCACTACTGTTTATATAATAGCTTATTTATTCCCGAGATTAGGCTCTTGAGAACTCAGTTCTGTTTTACTGTCAGTATTTTTTTTCTTTCTAATGCTTGAGCCAAACAGATGGTTTCCTCCTGCATGACTGGATTAAACGACCTTCCTTTTTGCACCGTGGAAAAAAGGGTGGAACTTTGACAGAGCACTGTCTCTCTGTGCGTCAAAAGGTTAGAACCAACCAGTACAGGATAGGATAGGATAGAGCATCTGGGTCTCAATGACAGGCCCGGGGACCAACTGGGGTCCCAGGTGGACGCTTTATCGGGCCTGTAACCAAAAATAAATTAAGGTCTGCTGCAAATAGCCACCTGGTTCCGTTTAAACGCCAGGCAGTGTCCAAATCGATTTTGCGTTTTAAACGCCTGGACTACTATTTGGAATATCAAATATACGGTACTTTTGATGCAGTAATGAGGTATTTTTCTGTCCTTCTTTCTTTCTTTTTTTGAGTGGTGCAATCACTCCCTTACGGAGCTATGTGTGTGCCTGGGTGCCATGGTTGTTTTTCACCACCTGTGCGCAACCTAACACACACACAAACAGACACAAAGCACATATTAACTGTATATATATGATGATTTCGGGTGTGCCAGTACAGTGAACTGCATATATGATGATTTCAGATGTGACAGTACAGTAGAGGGTACAGTAAAGGGACCCCCACACGGTAACTCTGTCATGAGTCTGGATGTTCCGGGGACCCCCCCCCCCCCCCGGGGACTCCCCGGGGACCCCCGGAGACCCCCACATGGTAACGCTGTCATTTCTCGGGGACCCCCCAAAAAAATCATGTGGTTGGGAGTTATGGCAGTTGAGAACCACTGCCATAATCCCCACCACAACCTTGAGAATCAGTGGGATACGGGCTAGTGGTTCCTGGGTGGTGAAGCTATGGCTGGTGTCTGACGGCTGACCTTGACCTTCTTGGTAGTATGGTGAAAGCAGAGTGTCGCGGTCCAAAGGGCAAACCTCTTTACGTTTGGCTCTCCTTCCTGCTCCCCCTCCTCCCCCTCCCCCGTGTCAGGAACATTTTATTCAGGGTCCTCCACACCGTAATGATTAAGGAGGACCCTGAATAAAATGTCCCCGTGCTAAAACCTGTCATGTTGATTAAGGCTTAATCAACATGACCGGTTTTAAATGACTTTACACAGGCTTAACAAGACAAACCTTATGAAATAGAGATTTGTTGAAAATAGTTCTACTTCAGTAATAATAATAGGGTTTCCCCCCTCTATCCAGTGAATGAGTGACACCTTAAGTACAGTTACTTGAGTACTGTACTTTAGTATTTCCATAATTATATTATATACACGGGCGAGCTTGTAAATCTCTGAGGGGCGCTAGCCCCTCCTATACCCAGCTTTGAGTGTTTGTGTAAACACAAACATTGAAGACAAAAGTGTGCAAACAAACATTGAAGACAAAAGTGTGCAAACAAACATTGAAGACAAAAGTGAGGATGCAAATTGTGATTGGCCAACGTGATTGGGTGGTAGTTGTGCCATTGGTTGAGAATGAGATGATGTGTGATGATAAGAGCACCCCTCACTTCACACAGGTGTGATTTTTTTGAACAAAATTGAAAAATCTCTCTCCTCTTCTGGAGGGGTCTCTCCCTGGCACAACATATTTTCAGATTTTGGGTGGTCGACGGTCAAATATGTCAATTTGGGGGTCCTTGACCTGGTGGTTGATAATAACGGTCTACAGTGTCTCTCTACTCCCCCTTCCCTTCCGACGAGCACTGGAAGGCCGGCGGGCGGGCGGGCGGCGGCGTGGTCTTGTCATCACGCCCTACAGACACTGCAGCCTTGAATTAGGCCACGGCTCCTCGCACATAAAGCTCAGCGCAGTGGAGCTCTTTTGTTCCAGCCGTTGAAGGGAATGTCAGAGCGGGGAGAGTCTTCACCCAGGGACCAGTAAGAGAGCCGGGCAGGCGCTGCCAGAAGCAGGCTAATAGGCTGCTGCGTCTCCCCCCCCCCCCCACCCACCCTCCACTGTCCTCTCCTCTTTTCCAACTCTCCCACACTCTCCTCTCGACCTCTCTTAAGGCCAGTGGTTGGTTGTCAAAACGTCTTTCATATCAGGGACCCACAAATTAGCCCAAGTTAAACCCCTGTAGTCTTAAGAGAACTGGTCTTGAGTTACAACTGTTCTCAGATTTCTTTTTCTTTTTTTTTTACAACCAAAGCTCTTTGCCTACAATAGCTGTCACTACAAGCTCACAATGCATTGCGAATGAGACACATTGTGAGCTTGTAGATCGGCTATGTTTGGTTGATGTTGCCACCAGAATATGGATGCTGGGGTCTAAGAGGTTAATATGTGCCCGGCCGCCTACCACCGTACCCCCATCTGAAAATATCTCATGGCAGCTTAATTGGTTGATGCATATTTTGAAACAATAATCTAAATTTTAAAATAATTTTAGTGCCGTAAAAAGTAAAAGTATTAAGTGTGTACTTAAGTACAGTATTCGAGTAAATGTATACTTAGTTATACTTTCCACCCCTGCTCGCCTGATGAATTCAGCATCTCTTCAGCACCTCATTATGTAGGGTAATAGATGGGAGGCAAACTGACCAAGCAATGATAAATACCTGTAACAAGATACAGTGGGGGGACCTGAATATGTCCAACTCATCCTCCAAAGGGCCACAAAAGATTATTATTATTTTTTCACCACAGCCGGGCCTGTTGTTTTGCTAACGGTTGCAGTCTTGGTCGTGGTTTCAGGTTACCTCCCCCAGCCATAATGCAACGGCGTGCACTTCAGCGGAAACATGCAAGGGACGAGGAGGAAGGGGGGCGGCGGGGCGCACACTGAAATGTAGCCTTGTGCGCGGAAAAAGCGCTCGCCAAGGGCAAACATCCGCATAACAATATACACCGGCAACCGTCATGTACCGTCGAACACGGTGGCCCTGTTTTAGGGAATGTCATTGTACGGCAAAAAGTTTGACATTTTTCTCAAAGCCGCTATGTGTCGTGAGTGTGTAGATTGGCCTTTTTCGCTGTGAACCTTGTATTATTATAAAATGTATGGCGTGTTTTGGCCACATAGTATAATATTTATTTTGATTAATGTTACCGGCTATTGTCAGTCATTTCTTTGTATATTTGCCCTGTGCAGTTCTAATTTCCCAAAAGGCATGTTTTTATTTATACAGTATGTTCCATTGTTCAATGCCCAATAAAATTCAATTGTTAATTGTCACACAAAATGATTGCAAATTTGCAATCATTTTGTGTGACACTGTGACAGTCAATTGTAACAGCACCAATGTAATGCGGGTGACAGCCCTAACCATAGGACCAGCTGTTTGGCGCTGCCTTGAATTATAACTTGCGGTTCGCCCTTCAAAACACTCGCACCCCCTTGGTTTAATGGCTTCCAAGAGAAAATGTGAACTACCAGGAATGTTATGTAATTTATATGATTAATATCGCAAGATCATGGTTTCCTTCATCTCTTAGACCTTCTCTGTCGTTTACTAGTGTAACCCAGAATGCATTACTGTCCTCAATAAATCAAGGTCAGGTCTGGGCTATAGTTCAAGTACACTGCGAACGTTGCAAATCTTGGCTGTCCAGTGGGAAAACCTTGCATGTCCAAAACCATTACTTTTCAGGAAATGGAAGGAGAAAATAAAATAACCAATCCAATGTACTGTAGTTATAATTTAGTCACAAGCTCTAATACGTTTCGTTGGTTTAATATTTATGAAACCCAGGGACAGTGGGACACACTTCACACTTTCAACTTGGCATTCACTTCTTTTGCATGGTAGATTTATATAGCGCCTTTATCCAAGGCGCTTTACATAGATTGTGCATTACATTCACCCATTCACACACACACACATTCATACACCAATGACAGAGGAAACCATGCAAGGCACCAACCTGCACATCGGGAGCAATTAGGTTGTTCAATTCAGTGTCTTGCTCAAGGACACTTCAACACCAACTGGCAACCTTACGGTTTCCATCCGGCTACCCCTGAGCCATTGCCACCCCGCATTATGAAAAGACAAAGCTTAAATAATGGAGATAATAAAAGGTTTCTGCATGCACGACACAGACGAAACACTGAAGCATCCAGTAAAAGTGAGAGCGAGGTTCATGTGGAAATATCAAGACATTTATAAATGTACCCGAGGCTGGCCTGGCTCTGGCCCGGTCACATCCAAGACAGCTGCAAATACTCAAACACGCATGTACACCAGGGGGGCAGTCAGCCAGATATTTCGTGAAGCCTCATTTGAAATCGGTAGTTCATAATAATGGCCTGTTGTGGCGCTGGACTGGACCCAAAAAGCCCCATAGCTCCATAGAGGCCCATGTATTTTGGCCCAACTTCACCTAGACTGTATTACCTTAATAAACATGGTCATGAATACTTTCTTCTTCCAGTCACTAGTTTAAAGTCTCATTTCTAATGTCATAATATTCTTTTTGGAAAATGATGGTCCCATTAATTAAAAAAATGACCATAAAGAAAAAGAACCATCGCGTATGTTCTGAGGGGCGTGGCTACCGTTACAGTCTATGATCGGGATTCCCCTCCCACTCGAGTCAAAATAAAAACCAACGGAGAAGAAGGGGGGAAGTCCCGCCTCGTTGTCTGGGCAGCCAATGGCCAGCTGGTCCAAAACGGAGCCAGCCAATGGCCAGCTGGTACCAAACGGATCTAGAAAGATGGCGACTTACAGTGCAGGAATAACAGGCTTCATTTTACGTCCATGTTAGACCCGGCGAACGCTTTGTCCATATTTTTTACAGTCTATGATGTACACACACACTTGTATTACTATACTTGTGAGGTCATTTTAGGGCAGCAATTAAGTGGTCACTATTAATCCTAAAATTACTATGAAAACCTGCAAAACCCATCCGTCAGTCAGGTCACGCCTCCATATATGGTTGTCAGTCCATTATGGTTGTCCATTACGCTCCATATATGGCGTCTCCATATATGGAGATCACAACACTGATCTCATCAAACCCTGGATGGCCATACATGGTTTGAGATACTAGATCTGCATATATGGAGCAACTCTACATCTGTCCTCACTGACACCAGATGAATAAATCCTGCTTCTCAACTGGTTGCTTATTATTATTACTTGCGCGAGTAGAGCGGCGCAAGTACTGTTTTCGGCTGCGTATGTCGGTGACACCCTTGGCCAATCAGGGATTGTGAATTTTTTGGTGACGCCCTCGGCCAATCAGGAACCACCCTTTGTACATGAACACACAGTTACGTCATCGGCCAATGGTATGTATGTGGATGACATAACCAATTTGAGTTTCAAACTTATATAGACACTTAAAACATTTAGAATCCGTTGTAGTGGATATCTGGAGCGGGATTTATAAGATATAGACATACCTCAACCAAGTTATTGAAACATCTGAGTTAAGTTGCGCACTCTGCTCGTGCACAAGTAGGCCATTCATGGCCAACTTGGCCATTATTAATGTGCAAGCTAATGATGCAGCGATCGGCCGCCAATCAAAATGGCCAGTTTTATACCAAACCGGCTGCATCGCTGACCAGCCGGTCACTGTCAAAGTGTCATACATTCCGGTTTTATGCCGGTCTTGTGTCAAATTGATACTGCATGGGCACTGTGCACAGAGCTGCCAGAATTGACTAAAATTACTTTTGAATATTCTTTTTTAACACCACGTGGATTTTCAAATTTTGCGGATACATTTCAAATGTATATTATTTTCAATATAAAATATTGTATAATGCACTTCATTCAAACAGTCAGCAGAAGCCTCTTTCTTTCTCTATGTGCACACTGACACGCCTATATCTAACACACCCTACATTTGACGAGCTGCAGCTGTGTTGCTTACATCAGAGTGAGGGACGAGGTACTACAACGTCTCTGTTGGGAGGAAACCTCATATGTCTCAAACTGTTCCTTGTCAGGACTCAGGAGTCAAAGCAAAAGTAGCACTACATCTACTTTTTTCAACTTTCTATGCTTTTGTGTGACGCTGTAGTACGATCAAGTCTAGGGCATTAATAATTTACGAAAAAAACACAAAGTAAATATGTGGTCATAGGAACGTTCTGCCTGACAGCCCCGTTAAGGTCAGTCCTAGGTTAAAGTCACACATGTGCTTCAGCCAACACATCTGTTGGCCAACACATCTTCAGCCAACACATCCGTCACAATCCCGCCCGGCTTCTCTCCCCCGAACACGGGCCAAGTGTGTTTGTATATAGTATACAATAGAATAGACCCTGGACAAAGCCGGGTCGGTGCACCGCGGTGGATTCGAACCCACAACCTCCGCGGTGGTCGGCAAGCACTTACCACTGTGCCACCCGAGCGCTTGAAACAGACGTAAGTAGCCTTATGCTGCCCGCCATGTTTTTAACCCTGTTGTAGTTTTTTTTTTTTGTAAGCACAAATAACATGCATTTTAAAACGGCTTTTAATATTTAATAATCATATTGTCTATGTCCCTCAAAGTTATGTCTAATGGTTTGATCCTCAATCACCACTCTGATATAACCAGTCCTTGTCATTTCTTTCTGGACTTTGAAAGCAGTTTTAGCTGCAGTACCACAATGTCCTGAGGTGGTGGGGGCGCTTTAAAACAGGGGGTATGAAAATAGCAGATACATACGCTGTGAGCTTATACAGTAGATCTGCTATTTTCAACGTGCGACACCGGGCCTGCAGCAAAGTTAAACCGAGGCTAGGGCTGTCACAATTACAAATTTAAGCTGACGGTTAATTGTCACAAATAATTGCGATTGACGATTGTAAATGTGTATTTTGCATTGAACGTTGGAATGTTACAATTTGTATTTCTGTTTTAGGCTTTGTAAATCATCACAAATTACACAGGGCAGATATGACAAATACGTTAAATATACAAAGAAATCACTGGCAAATTTAATAATGAAAATTCTACAAGCTTACATTATATGAAGCTTGCCTTGTAGATCTGCTATTTCTGCTATTTTTGAAAAATGTAAGTGTTTCACACCCTGGAAATGATTGACAAATATGCAAAAATAATAATAATTATTATTATTATTATTATTATTATCTCAAATAGTTGCAATTAGACGACTATTATGTACATGGTGACAGGCCTAACTCGGGCACTGGCCTGTCTTTGGTGACGCTGGCATTTCTACACAGAGAAATGACAGTGAAGGTCTCAGATAGGAGGACACGCCCCTCGCCTGTTTTCACCTATTGTTGCTCAGACCGCAGGCTTTGTCAGCTCCCCTCTGACCTCCGAGAAGGTCACGCTCCAAAATATTCCAGCTATGGGTATGGGGAGGATCCCCAGATGTCAGGGCTGGACCTCGTTAGGCAAAGCTAGGATTTTTCAAACCTCGGTACTGAATTTCTGGGTGAATTTAAGAAGTAAACACTGCACTGTGTCATTATGGTATTAGCACATCATTTGATGACAATTTAAAAAGAAACCCGCCTCGATTTTATCAATACTCAGCATTCCAAGGTCATTTGTAATAATAGAGATTAAAATAGGGTGCATTTTGCATCCCAAAACGCAGTTTATAGTTAAGGGACGCAATAAAACAACAACCTCTGCATCCACGGGATGCACTACTGTACAGTTTTTTATTCTAGTTTATTTTACTAGCTTTAGTAATAATAATAATTTCTTCTTCTGTTTTCTACATGAATACAACCACATTATAACCATATCAAATTAAATGAGAGTTAAATGCTGCAATTTGTAAAAATGGCAAAAAATATGACTAACGTGGTTGAAGTGGGACTCTTAAAATGCCCATGGGACCCATCTGAAAGACCATCCCTGCATCCCGGGACTCATTACATTGAAAACCTATTTACATCACTGTAATATCAAATAATGACCTTGGTATTTGACATACCGTACACCAGGTAGGTCCCTGATGATCAGATTCATAACCATAGTATCTGTATTCATTAGCATAACGTGGACCTACATGGGATTATGGAATAGTAGCCCTGTGTGCTAAACCACGGAAGCTATAATTTGTCATTTACACAGAAATTTCATTTGGAAGAACATGCAAAATGGTTCTGAATGTACAGTATGTCCATCGAGTATACATTGTGTGCACCCCTAGCCTCGTGCAGGCCAGCCTTCATCTGCCTTTGCAATGTATATGGAGGCTGGCCCCGGGAAGACTAAGTCTGGCCCCTCTCAATTGTGGGAGGACTTCACAGCCGAAATGGTGACGGCCAACCAGATTCATCTGGAACCAGGCTAGAACCAACCAACCAACCAGGGCCAAGTATTCAAATATGGGGCGGGACATTGCGAGAAAAAAAATCTAACACTGAGAGGGACGAGACTAATATCTAGCAGTGATATTAGTATTGCTGCACAAGGCTAATGCACCGCTGCAAGGCTAGGATATATTTATAACATTTATAACAATATTAGTATCGCTGCACAAGGCTAATGCACCGCTGCAAGGCTAGGATATATTTATAACATTTATAACAATGATATTAGTATCGCTGCACAAGGCTAATGCACCGCTCCCTGCAAGGCTAGGATATATTTATAACAATATTAGTATCGCTGCACAAGGCTAATGCACCGCTGCAAGGCTAGGATATATTTATAACATTTATAACAATGATATTAGTATCGCTGCACAAGGCTAATGCACCGCTCCCTGCAAGGCTAGGATATATTTATAACATTTATAACAATGATATTAGTATCGCTGCACAAGGCTAATGCACCGCTGCAAGGCTAGGATATATTTACAACATTTATAACAATATTAGTATCGCTGCACAAGGCTAATGCACCGCTCGGATATATTTACAACATTTTCAATAGAGCTGCAACTATGGATTGATTTCTTAGTGATTATACTTATTACGTTTCCGTATAAATTTAAATATACATTTTATATTAATTGGCAATCAACTAAATCAATTAGTCTGAGCCAATTAAGCCCTGCGTATTTATACAATACGTGTCATACAATAGCATGACCACAGACATTGAGAAAATGTGTATTCGTTTAACATTGACTATTTTGTTCAAATTGATTATATTGATTAGTTTGATTAACTACTAAACCCCTACTTTTGATGTATGATATAGTAAATTACGATTTTCAGTCATTTCTGTTCCAAGGGGGAAGGGAAATAAAATTGCTTTTACAGCTTGCCCCAGGTGATGGCTAGTCAGATGGCTTTGATCAGCATACAGGGGGGGGGGGGGGCTGTTAGGGGTCATGTCAATAGATCAGTGGCACTTAGGCCGGGGCAGGTCAAGGGTCGGAATCGCCGACCTTCTGGTTCCCAGACAGCCTATGTTAGCTAGATTAATTTATAATTCACTCAGTCATCTCTCTCCTCTATGTTAGCTAGATTCATTTATAATTCACTCAGTCATCTCTCTCCTCTATGTTAGCTAGATTCATTTATAATTCACTCAGTCATCTCTCTCCTCTATGTTAGCTAGATTCATTCATAATTCACTCAGTCATCTCTCTCCTCTATGTTAGCTAGATTCATTCATAATTCACTCAGTCATCTCTCTCCTCTATGTTAGCTAGATTCATTCATAATTCACTCAGTCATCTCTCTCCTCTATGTTAGCTAGATTCATTCATAATTCACTCAGTCATCTCTCTCCTCTATGTTAGCTAGATTAATTTATAATTCACTCAGTCATCTCTCTCCTCTATGTTAGCTAGATTCATTCATAATTCACTCAGTCATCTCTCTCCTCTATGTTTGTGCTGTCAAAACCCCTAATTGGCATCAATCATTGGTGTCGACCAACTGATCATGAGTCAGCACCTGGTGACAATCACTGATTGGGGCGAGGCACTGAAAACAGGAAGTGTTTGTTCAGTATGAGAGCAGCAGCAGTGGAGAACACTGCATGGAGAGAAGCAGAACTGAAAGAACTGAAAGACTCTAACTGCAAACATTGAAGCTGGGAAGACCGAAACCTGAAGCCATCAAGGGGAATGCCACTGGTGCGTTAATTGTTTCTGCATTGCAGTTTATTTTATTGCTTAAATTTGTTATAAAAGTTATTTATGTTTTTGTGCTGCTAGGCCACACTTAACTGCTATAGTAGTTTGATTTAAGTTACGCATATAGGCTTGCTTAGTCTAAATGATGAATGATGAATACTGAATATTATGAGTTAAAACAACCTGTTTATTTAGATTACTGAAGTGACTAGTGATTCAGTCATGTAGGTTACGTTAGTAACTTTGGTTATTCAAGTGAAATGAGTGAATTTCAGTGATTTATTTTGTTTGATTATGCCACCTTACATAGTTAATGACAGCTTGTATTTTGTTTTTTGTCTTTCTCTGTTTAAGGTTTTCAACCTACTCTAATGCAACTGTACTTACCTGTACCACTACCAATTTACCAAAGTAAAAACAAACAAAAGAGGAAAGAAGTTGTCTTTTTGAGTTGACCACAGTTCCCCCTGTCGGCTAAGCCGTTTTTCAAGTTTGGGCAGAAAGGTTTCTGGAAAAAATCCCGAATAACTTGACAGTTGAAAACCAACAGCGTGCCAGCTTGTTGATCAAAAAGAACTCATCAGTCCAGCAACAGGACAAGAAGATAAAAGGCTTCAGAAAGTCCAGCAGAGGGAGCTGATGAGAAGGGTCACAAACAACAGAAGCACCTGTGGAAAAAGTTCAACTTCCAAAATCAACAAACAACCTGAAAAGGAAAAACATCTCACTGATCAAAATGGCGGAGGATGTTCATGGCAAAACAATTGATCAGTTAAAGAAGGATAGGACTGTAGCCAGGAGCTGCTTCACAAGGCGGGCCAACTACCTCACCAGGAAAGCAGACACTTTATATGAGTCAGAGCTCAGAGAAGAATACACAAAGTTATCTGCTGATGCACGGAGGGTCATTGAAACGAATGATGATTTCAGGACTGGCCTACTGGCAGAGATTGAAGCCAAGGACGCAAATGGTGAAGACGCACAACTTGACGAAGATCAGGAAGCAAGCCTGGAGAAGGTCGTCAGTGACTGTGAGGAAAGATTGGATGAAGTAAAAAGGCTTGTCCAAAACAACATCTGGGCCAAGTATGGACAAGATGTGATGGAGGCTGCATTCAAAGCAGCTGGAAAAGCGAGTCACGATGGATCCAACATACCTGTGGAAAGCATCAACTGCGAAAGCTTTGAAGTCCATCTACTCGTAATGGAGAGGCTCATCAAAGAGGCATCTAAAGCTCTATCTGACTGGGAGCCATGGATCCCCACAGCAGAAGCCAGTGTCTTCAAGAGGGAGATTAAAAACATGAGAAGTGTCAGCAACGAGCTCGACTTGAGAAAAGCTGATTTTGCCAGAGCACGAAGACTTGAGTTTGAAAATCAAGTATCAGCACCAGTTGATGTGAAACCAGGTATGACAAGACATTTCATGCCGCTTGTGAAAATTAAGCCAACTAAACTGCCTACATTTAGTGGCTGCAAGAGGGAGTTCCACCGCTGGAAAAAAGACTGGGAGAGCCTGCAAAGGCAGGGAGAGCCGACTGGGTCACAAGAGGTCAAGAAGGTCCAGCTCCTTGACAGTGTGGATGAGAAGATGGCCAAAGAACTAAGACTGTCTACCTACAATACAGCTGATGACATATTTAGAGTGCTGGAAAACAGGCATGGAAACAAGTCAACCATTGCTATTGAAATAATTGAAGAGCTGGAGAAAATCCCACCGGTGAGAGGAAACCAGCCGAGGAAAGTAGTAGACCTAATTCAGACAGTAGAGAAAGCCCTCTCCGACCTGACAGACTTAGGAAATACTGGGGCCCTCAAGAACCCACTCGTGGTGAGGTCCATTGAGAGCAAGCTTCCTGACTTTGTGAAGAAAGACTGGCTTGTCTTCATGGTTGATGCCAATAATAATGTCACTCAAGAGAACCATTTTGACATGCTGCTCACATTCCTGAAGAAGCAGGAGGACATCTATGAGAGACTGGACCACCTGAAGATAGTGGACACACAAGAAGATAAAGCGGACAGCAAATTCAACAAGAAATATGCCTCCACCAGAACCACAAAGAAAGATGACACCGACGGTGGGTGTATTATCTGTGGAGAAGAAAGGCATAAAGACAGGATTTTCTTCTGCAAGAAATTCAAAGCACTGAAGCTGTCGGAGAAGGAGACGGCTGTTGAGAAGATTGGTGCATGCAGGATATGCTTGGAGTGCCATAAGAATGATGACTACTGTAAAGAGTATTTCCTTTGCAAAAACAAAGACTGCAGAAGGGAAGGCTCGTCAGATCACCACTTCTTTCTCTGTCCAAACCCAAGAGGAGAAGCAAGGAGAGGCGACAACGAGAGGCCACGAAGAGACGGCGAGAACAAAAACAGCCTAACAGAGGAACAGGAAAAGTTCTTGAGTGAACTCTCACCAGAGGCAGCAGAAAGGTGCAGGAAAGCTTTCACTAACAAGACCTCCAAGGAATGTTCTGAAAATGACCAGATGGGGCTACTAAAGGAAAGTGGACTGCGAGAGCTGCCTGTCTTAATGATGTTGATGGAAGTGACGGCCAATGCTGGCCAGAAGATTGGAACCCTGGTGGACCTGGCTTCAGACACCAACTACATCACCCACAAAGCAGCTGACAGG
This sequence comes from Protomyctophum parallelum, assembly GCF_964188405.1. Classification (NCBI taxonomy): domain Eukaryota; kingdom Metazoa; phylum Chordata; class Actinopteri; order Myctophiformes; family Myctophidae; genus Protomyctophum; species Protomyctophum parallelum. Next base: position 43,841,654 of record NC_139697.1, on the reverse strand, counting down.
TTGAAGCTGAGGAGTGAAGAAATCACACTAGTCGTGCATGGAGTTGGTGGCATGATGACTAAAGCGGCCACAAGAAGATATCTTCTCAGGATTCGAGTCAAAACTTCCAAGGGAACGGAAAGGTCTCATGAACTTGTCTGTTATGGCCTAAATGAGATTGCTGAAGTCAACAGAGTCGTCAGACCTGAGCAGCTGAAAAGATTCTTCCCAGAGGTCGATCTCAAAGAGCTGAAGAGACCCGAGGAGATTGAGTTACTCATCAGTCACAGAGAAGGAAGACTTGCCCCACAGAGGATGAAAGCTGTGGGAGACCTTGTTTTGTGGGAAAGCCCTCTTGGAAAAACTGTGGCTGGAGCTCACCCCGATCTGTTTGAAGAGGTAAAAGTGGCTGCACATGAGTCGGAGACACATTTCGCTCGTTCCATGCTAACAGCTGCTGTCAAGTATGAGGAGATTCCAGCAGAAGGCCTCTTCAAAACAGACAAGACAGTTCACCTGGATGACACCGCCGTTGAGGCCAAGTACACAGCTGCCAGTCACAGAGACTTCCTAGAGTGGTGGAAGTGGGACAGCATAGGAGCAGCCTGTAACCCGAAATGTGGTGGATGTCGCTGTGGCAACTGCCAACCTGGAGGGAAGGAGATGACTCTAGCTGAAGAGAAGGAGTCTGAAATCATAAAAGAGGGTCTCACTTATGTCATGGAGGATGAACATAGCAAGTCACCACACAGAGTCAGAGAAGAGGATAGCTACGTTGATGACATCCTGACATCCCACGATGATCTAAACAGACTGGAGGAAATCACCAAGGAGGTTGAGGGAACCCTAAAATCCGGTGGATTTGTCCGGTCAGGGCAAAGTGGGAGGAGCGTCGGCGTAGCACCGACCCTCTCAACAAAGAAGCCTTCTGAAAATGGCAACGCATTGATACTGCCAAAGAGAAGAGGCAAGATGCGAACAGGCCAGGATCTTTTGATGGAGGAGGTGAGAGAGAGAACACCCAATCCTCTGACCAGAAGAGAACTACTGAGCCAGGTAGCAGGACTCTATGATCCAATTGGCTTGGTCACACCTGTGAAACAAAAAGGAGCTATCCTTGTCAGAAGAGCATTCCAGGAGACGAGAAATGGAAATCTGGCCCGAGACACTTGGGACAAGCCGCTCTCTGAAGGCCTCAGGGAGGAGGCCATAAAGCTGTTCCAGGAGTATATACAGCTGGGACAAATCAAGTTCCATAGGAGCCTTACCCCACCAGGTTGGAAGGGAAGACCTTCGGCTATCACCTTCTCAGATGGGAGTGACAAGACCTACGGAGCTGTCATGTACCTTAGGTGGGAAACAGACCACGGCATTGAGGTCAGGCTAGTGGAATCAAAGGCCCCAAACCGGTCAAAGTGGGAGGCCCCAAACCGGTCAAAGTGGGAGGCCCCAAACCAGGCAAAATGGGAGGCCCCAAAGAAGAAGAGAGCCAGGCTGAAGAAGAGAGCCAGGCTGAAGAAGAGTCTTCTGTCTGTAGTCTGACAAAGGATCAGACTCAAGAAAAGGAGCGGACTCAAGAGGAGCAACTTGGAGGAAAGGAAACAGTCTCAGAATGAGGTGACCTCCTTGGGTTCAGCAACCAGGAGCTCAAGTGGGAGGTGTGCTGTCAAAACCCCTAATTGGCATCAATCATTGGTGTCGACCAACTGATCATGAGTCAGCACCTGGTGACAATCACTGATTGGGGCGAGGCACTGAAAACAGGAAGTGTTTGTTCAGTATGAGAGCAGCAGCAGTGGAGAACACTGCATGGAGAGAAGCAGAACTGAAAGAACTGAAAGACTCTAACTGCAAACATTGAAGCTGGGAAGACCGAAACCTGAAGCCATCAAGGGGAATGCCACTGGTGCGTTAATTGTTTCTGCATTGCAGTTTATTTTATTGCTTAAATTTGTTATAAAAGTTATTTATGTTTTTGTGCTGCTAGGCCACACTTAACTGCTATAGTAGTTTGATTTAAGTTACGCATATAGGCTTGCTTAGTCTAAATGATGAATGATGAATACTGAATATTATGAGTTAAAACAACCTGTTTATTTAGATTACTGAAGTGACTAGTGATTCAGTCATGTAGGTTACGTTAGTAACTTTGGTTATTCAAGTGAAATGAGTGAATTTCAGTGATTTATTTTGTTTGATTATGCCACCTTACATAGTTAATGACAGCTTGTATTTTGTTTTTTGTCTTTCTCTGTTTAAGGTTTTCAACCTACTCTAATGCAACTGTACTTACCTGTACCACTACCAATTTACCAAAGTAAAAACAAACAAAAGAGGAAAGAAGTTGTCTTTTTGAGTTGACCACAGTTCCCCCTGTCGGCTAAGCCGTTTTTCAAGTTTGGGCAGAAAGGTTTCTGGAAAAAATCCCGAATAACTTGACAATGTTAGCTAGATTAATTTATAATACACCCAGTCATCTCTCTCCTCTATGTTAGCTAGATTCATTCTAATCTCCCAAGACAGATTCTGCTAGGGGCAGAATTTGTTAGCGCCGTCTGCCTTAAACATGTAATGTTGTTGTTGTTTTGTTGTTAGAAAGAAGGAAACACAGAGCTAGCGCCCGGAAGGTATAGTGGACTGAATAGGGGAGGAGCCAAATCAGAGTTCCTGTTTACCACCAAAAGGAGGTTGTGCCCCTAGAGGCAATATTATTTTCTTTTTTGTATTACTTGAATGGGTTCCCAGATTGTATGTCAACGTGCGGCGGAAATAGCCGATCTACAAGCTCACAAAGTGTCATGCTGCGACATGTTGTGAGCTTGTGGATCGCATTTTCCGGCCTGGATTTAACCAGACACCACCAGTGTGCCAGACTTAATATGAGAGGCCTAATCACGGCATGGGGCTGAGAAATAAGAGAGCGATGTGTCCTTCTAAACTGGTTCTCTTCTCCTGTGCCGATTCCAGCTTTCCGCTCTGCATTTAAGGGATGAAGAGGGGGTGACTATTCTTCCCCCGAGGCACACAGCTATAGAAATATCAAGCATCTTGCTGACTTAATGTATTGCTGGGTATTTCCAGTCAACAGGCAACAACACGTAGCTAAATGTAGCCATCTTTGGCTATGATAGATGGCCCTCTCCTCTCCCGTCTGCTGTTTTTTTTTTTACAGATATACACTACAGGCATATTTTACAACAATGGTTCTCAAACTTTTCAATGTCAGGGAACCCTCAAAATGTACATGTACGGGGCCACGGACCCCCACTTGAAAAGATTTGTGCCACTTGGACCCCATAAGAGAAGATTTGTATTTAGGATTGATTTTAAAATTATTTTACTTGTGTATAAAGCTCTCAATGGTCTCGCACCTTCCTACCTACATGACTGCCTGCCTAAATATGTCCCAAACCGCCCCCCTAAGGTCTTCCACTGCTGGCCTGCTCGCTTTGCCTAAAAAAATGGCAACTAAAAAATACGGGGAAGCAGCTTTTTGCTTCTACGGGCCGTCGGCATGGAACAAGCTCCCACTGTACCTTCGTCAGGCAGCCTCTGTAGACATTTTTAAAGCACAGCTTAAGACCACTTCTATAACATTGCTTTTAATTGATCTTTTATTTTTTGTTATTCATGTCCTCACTGTATTGCATTACTGCTTGTTTTTTAATGTCGTTGCCTTGCTTTTCTTTTTTTTCTCCATTGCTCTGTAAAGCATTTTGAGCTGCATTTCATGTCATGAAAGGTGCTATACAAATAAAGTTTTATTATTATTATTATTATTGTTGAGCAATTTCAAAATGTGTTCCAAATTCCCTGAATGTGTCAAAAATCTACAAGCTTGCAAAGTGCTAGCCTGAGCTAACGTGTTAGGTTTCTGGTCTAGAGGGGCGGGTCGCGGCTGAGATTTGCGCACGCCCTGATTGGATCTCATCGATCTGTCCGTCACCCCCGGCCCCTCCTCTCCCCCCTAGTGCAACACTACGTCACATAAATTGGAGCGACGCCCACCCGGAAGGGTTGACTCCCAATTTTAGACCAGAGCGGCCAATGCGTTCCTCCAGGCTTTACATTTTTGCACCAACAAAAATGAAAGCCTGGTACCGAGGCTAGCAAAGTGCCGCGTCCGGAATCACTGTGAACTCGTAGATCGGCTATGTTTAATAGGGTTAATAAGGGTTTAAAGACAAACTCTAAAATGGGGAAAAAGTGATAGTTCCTCATTTAGCTGTGGATCCCCTCAGGGACCCCTGGGGGTCCCCACCGGACTCCACTGTGAGAACCACTGTAAATAATGTAATTGCTCACACGTCTGTGTAAAGACAGTGTCATCATATGGGTACAATAATATGGGGAGGACCATTCTAAGAAGTGAAAGCCAGTACAGATGCTGAAGTAACTAGCGATTAATCATTTATTGATTTATTTATTTTTAACCTGCCACGGTTGGGAACCTAACCCACCCCGCAAACAAATATATGAATCAACGACCCGTCCCGCAACCAGCAAAAACAAAGAGTAGCCTATGGGCCGGCTTTTCAACACTAGCAAGATCATTCGATGTCAGAGAGAGAGGTCCCCTCCACGTGTTATTTTTCGCCGTGATTTTTGATCCAACACATCTGTAGTTTAACTATGTTCAAAACAACAAAATAACAAAATAAATATAGGCTACATTTCTCTCTTTGTTTACAAATGAATCGTGGAGATTCATTGCATCGACTAGTCTGAGTCATTTATTTTTCAGCGTCACATAAGCATATGAAAAAAGAGGGTCAAAGGAAACGCTTCCCCCGTCTCATCGTCATCCACTCTTACCAACCATTAAGTACAGTCACCTGTGTGGTGTCATTATCTTTATAGCCTACTCCATGACAGCAGATATAGGAGACCTCAACACAATAAAATAAATAAATAAATATAGGCAAAAATGTATATACCCGGCAATTCACAGGTCCTGTGAGAGAGCTACGGGTCGGCGCGCGCAATACCAGCAGTAACACTGTAGTAATTATTAATCGTTTTCGGTACTGATCCTGAGGAAGATAATCAATGACTGGTATTGGCTACTAAATGCCTTGTCGCAGAACCACTACTTTTAAAATCTCCTCATTCCGTTTCATTTAAAACCCTCTTTTCAATGCAGTTATTGGAAAAACAGTGTCGTTTTTTTGTGGTGTTTTACTGTTAAAGGTTGATATACTAGCCAGAGCAGCTACGTAATGAAGTTCCACCTAGGAATGGAGGATGGCCAACTTCATTAATCATAAATTTGACCTGCCATACGCTTCTCTTGTCTCTGTTGCATGACCTTCTCGCTGGCCGGCTACAGTACACCCACCCCCTGCCATAAGCTACTTTAGTTAGCAGTACAATTTAGGCATTTATCCAGAAGGACTTAGTAAGCAAGGCAATTAGGCAAACACAACACCAAATGTATAAACAGTGTCGTGCTGTGATTTTTAACCCGCAGCACGGGTGATTTTTAACCCGCAACACAGGTTTGTGTGACTAATGACTGTTGGTAATATGTCTAACCAACATATGCACCCCACCTCATTAATCTAGGATCATAGGCAAACCGAGAACCTAGTATCAGTCTTATTATATCGAAAAATAAATAATCTGTACACCGAGTGGCGCGATACGAGCTTGTAGGTCTGCTATTTTTGAAAAATAGAAGAACGACTGAAATTTTTTGAATCTGATCTCAGGTCAGAATGGGTTGATCAGACCAGTGTGTGTCCAGCGGAAACCTCGTATGAATCTGATCTCAGGTCAGAATGGGTTAAGACTACATGGTTGTCAAGGCTAGTGAAAGTGCTTTAAGGCCCAGGACTACGGCGAGTCTTCAGATTCCGGCGGATAATTGGAGAGTTCTTTCCAACACTTTGGGAGCCAGAAGGGAGAAGAGTTTGGGACGTGTGGAGCATTGTCCCAGATGTTTTAGGGAAGGTTCAGACAGCTTCCCTGTGTTAGCTGATCCGAGTGTCTCTGAGAAGTCCCATAATCGCCCCTATATTAGGACATGATTTGACTTGTTTGATGACATTATAAATGTGCAGCTGTTGGGACCTGATCTTTAACCACTTTCACAAACATTTTTTTAAACTTTCCCCCCCAAAATAAATCTACAAGCTCATTATGAGCTTGTAGATTTTTTTTTTTTTTTTAATACACAGGTTAAATAAAACATAAAATGTATGCTCATTGTATAATTAAAGTTCAATGTTCTTATTGAAGTTCAATATAGTTACCTTATATATATTAAATAATTATGTATTTATATAATTGTTTGTTTGCTTCGAATAATATAATAAAATGTACTTTTCATTTTACAATACATGGGTCAAAACATCGGTGGTCTAACGACTCCCTAAAATCGGACCCAGAACAGCGTCAGGCTTCTAATTGAGCAGGGTAATGAGCCAGTCTACATTATTCATGCCTTGAGTGAAGGTCATGTGCGTCAAGTTCAACTGTAGGAGCGCAGTGTGGTGACCTTGCTGAAATACTGTGTTTCAACAGGGAGACAGACGGATGGAGACTAGATCACATGAGCTGACTGCTTGCCTATGGGCTTTTTAAACCAGTGGTTCTCAACCTGTGGGTGGTGGGGATATTGCTAAGTTGGAGCACAATCAATTGATTAATAATTAAAATAAACATAAATGGTGCATTTGGTAAATGGTGCATTTATATAGCGCCTTTATCCAAGGCGCTTTACATAGATTGTGCATTACATGCATTACATTCACCCATTCACATTTCACACACACATTCATACACCGATGGTGGCGGAAACCATGCAAGGCACCAACCAGTACATCAGGAGCAATTTTATGAGGGGTTCAGTGTCTTGCTCAAGGACACTTCGACACTAACTCTGGGGGAGCCCGGGTTCGAACTGGCAACCTTGAGGTTACCATCCGGCCACTCTACCCCTAAGCCACCGCCGCTTAACATGATCCATTTGTACACTCTCAGAGTTATGAAGATCCTTGACATTAAGCAGTTTAAAAACCACCGCTATTGTAACTGTATTAGCAGACGTGGGGCCCCATTTTCTCCAGCCTTACCCTTTATCCCTAAACTTCTTTGACTTTTTTACTATTTTGAAAACATTTATGAATTGTTCAAATAGTCAATCTACATGCTCACAACGTGTCGATGTAGATCGGCTAGTTGAACAATTTTAGGGGAAAAGCGCTGGCGAAAACAGGGCCTATGAAGTCCACATACCAGCTTTGATCGTGTCATTAAAACGGTTCCGGAAACGGTTCCAAATGTGATGGAACCGATTCCGGTTCCTCAATGTTGGATCCGGTTCCTCCGTTCCCGGAAACCCAGCCTTGTCTGCCAACTTGTCTGCTATTCACTCCAAATGTTCGCCTGCAGAATTGGGACAGTACGGTTCAAGAGGACCAACGTACCCACCCCACCCACCAATCGTAAAGTTGCTGGGAACTGCGTAACTCCTAGATATGATATGAATGGAGCTGATTAGGTGTTCAACTCACAGCCTCATGTGGAACAGCAGTGTGTGAACTTTACTTTCCAACTGGAAGTACTTTTACTACTTAAGTAAAAATAGCAATACCAGTGTAAAATCACTCATTATGAAGAATGTTCCAATTCACAAATTCTTAAAGAATATTTCAAATATAGCCAATCTTCAAGCTCACAATGTTGTGACATTGTCATTGTAGATCGGCTATTTTTGAATTGTAAGTAACCAAAGTAGAACACAGGGCTTAAGTATTTAAAGGAGTAGTTCACTTCACTCCGTGGTTTTTGTCGCATTCCTAAACAGTAATTTGATGACCGGCGGAATCTCCGGCGGAGTTTTCTACTGACTGATAAGTGATAACCCGATCATCAAATTATTGGCTCATGAATGCGACAAAATAATAATATTAAGAAATAATTGATGAACTACTCCTCGAATGTATGTGTATGTAAAAATATCTAAATCTAAATCTGCACAGTAACCAGCAACTAAAGTAACGTTTTCAAATAACTGTGGTGGGCGGAATGAAAAGTTGCTGCGGAGTAGAAGTGTAAAGCATTGAAATTTTGAACTACTCAAATAAAGTAAAAGTACTTGAGTTTAATGTACTCACTCAGTTTACCTTCCAGCACTGACGTGGAGCCTACTTTCAAAAGATTGTAAAAGTGTGCCGAGAGAAGAAATGGAACAGCACTTAAAGGTTGTGTAATAGATATGACACCTCAAGCGCTACAGTGAGCCGCACAACCTAACCCAGTTATTTTGGGAGTTCACAGAAGAAGTGTCCTGAATAAAGAACTCCAACAGACACTAGATTGATAAAATAACTGATGTCTCTCCGCCCGGGCTGCTGACACAAAGGGTCCCAAATAAATGTGATGATGGAACAGTGGTTCTCAAAGATATTTATTATTTATTCTGTCAAGGAGGAGTCCAGCCAAATAATTAATATTGTATTTAGCCACCACAGACGCCCACATGAAAGTATTTTGTCCCAGGGAGACCCCATAAAGGAGAATGAGTGTAAATTATATATATATATATATATAAAATGTATATATTTATTATTATTATTATTTTTGAATGTATATATATATATATATAAGATGTATAAGTACTGTATAATATGGTGTGTTTCAAGTGATTTTGATGCTATATTAATGCATTTTGCCCTGGAACCCCTGGAACCCCCTCAAGGACCCCTAGGGGAACCCCGACCCCAATTTGAGAACCACTGCTCTGACCAGACACGAGATTGATAAAATAATTGATGTCTCCGGGGGTGGTAAAACAAAGGGTCCCTATGCGATGGAACTAATAGGAAAAAAATGAAGAAAATACTATCATTGTAATACTGCTGGGAATTGGTCCTGTGAGCTTGGTTCTGAATTCGATTTGGAGGGGGGGGGGAGGGGGGGGGGGGGGGTAGCTAGGCCATCTGGTAATCAGAAGGTCGACGGCTGCCCATGATCTCTACATCAAGATCTTTTGATAGTCACAGCATAACATGTGGTTAAAGATGGAGTGCCGTGATTTTTTTATTTTTTCCAGTTTTTCATGCGTTTTCAAGTGACGGTACTAAATTAGACCCCTTGGTGTGGTTATGATGTGCAATGATGTCTTCCCTTTGTATTTAGGGTCTCTTCCTGGAGGCTGAAACCTTGACAGTCAAACGTGCCAATGACAGTGATATAGTGACATCATAATATCATCCCCTCCCCTAACCCCTCCCCCTTTACCATCCACAAGGCAAACCAGGCATAATTAACACTTTGACTCCTGACCTGTTGACTGTAGAACACTTTCCCTCCGTTCGCGAGTTATGTTTCCATTGTTTAATCCGCGTTTTAAATACGTTTTAAGTCATACAGGCTTTCCACAGGACAGGGTGGGATAGGTGACGCATTTTTGGGAAATATATATAATATTTTGAATAGCCTGAAATATTGAATAAAATATGGCTTGCGTGTTCAAACTGTTGAGCTTTTGGGTCCCTGAGTCACACTTTGAGAAGCACTGGTTTGTTTTACAGTATCAGGAGCAGAGCTACTGTACTGGAAGCAGAGGTCATTCCAGGTAATGGAAGCCATGCGTGGACAGCATTACTCCACTGACATGATTTAACACCCAACTCTGGCTGTGGACTTGTTTCTGGCGCTTTATGGTACAGAGATGTGAATGGTGAAGCAGGGACATAGAATTGTGTCACAGATTAAACATTTTCATAGATTGCATAGATAGCTTCACAGACTAGTTTGACAGCTTGTTTGTTTGTTTTCACATTATCTTTTCTGTTAATAGTTGGAGTCATGTTAATGTTAATTTTTACACATTTAACCACTTGAAGAGCCCTCAATAACTAGTAAACATTATTGGCTCTGTACATGGTCTGCTTGTACCTCTGCACGACACACCGAATGTCTTCACCGGAAATAGCCGATCTACAAGCCCACCCATACTTGGCCTCCCCACAGTAACTCTAAGGACCCCTAGGGGCCCCGTACCCCTGATGAAGGCCCATGCTCTCGTCTAAAACACTTCTTCTTGGTGTAGGTTTGGAGGCATAATTGCAACCTGACTTTACTGTAGCTGATACTTTGGTCATAATGTCAAGCATTCCTCCCTGTTCAGGAGGAATAGATCTGCTATTGTCAAAAAATAGCAGATCTACAATTTAGTCATTTATAACGTAGGCATTTAGCAGAAGCTCTTATCCAGAGCGATGTAATAAAATACAAGTGTGAGATCAGAATAAGCAAGAGTAAGCATGGTTTTTCTTGTCAATAAAAAGGTAAATAATCACATAGTTGAGAGAGAACAATGCTGTGCCTCACAGAGAACAATGCAGTGCCTCACAGAAACTAGGACACCGGGTACACAATAAACTGTTACTTACAGTAGCATCTGTGCAAACAACATTGAAATAGCACAACAATGACGTGGCACGTTATGAGCTTGCAGATCTGCACTTTCAAGTGGCACTGAACTACGCTCACATATAAAACAGTGATTGTGATTAAGTGGCCCTCGCACAGGCCAATCAGCCAATGAGATTTCGGTACCTGCGGTACTCCCAAAAGGAGTGCTCTTGAACGGCTGCCATGAACTCTCAAAAAACCTGAACTGCAGCATACTCGATACAACCGATGCCAAACTATTTTTTACGGCATTCGCAAACCGACGAAGGGTTTGGCGAGAGAGTTTCATACTCGCTGCGGCGCCGCTACACTCTGTGTTGACAACGTTCTACCCACTCAATCTATACACTTGACTACTGGAACAGTGATTACCACAGATCGTCACCGTTTGTTTACATCAAACTCTCTCCATTCATGATTTGCAATCTGGTTGTGCTTGTGGTAGTTTCCCAGAGAGGGGGATTATAGAGGTTTGTATCCTAACCGCCACAATCAACCTTTACTTCCAAACCGCCCATGGTGCGTTGCTTGCAGCAGAAAACCATACAAATCACGACATGAGCACATTGAGTGTCTGATCGTATCACTGACACAATGTTAAGCTGGCGGAATTGTTCTGCTAGCTAGAAACTCTTGGGAGGTACAAGAACTGCCAAACTGAACGTATAAGCTTCTTATGACAACTCATCTCGTTCTTATTGAGCTGCAGAAGCGGAACTAAATACACCGGTAGTCTTTTACCCCTCTAACGAAGGGCTGACACAGACATCACAGACGCACATTAAACCGCATCACATCACAGACATTACATAATACTCACCGAGAACACTGCATTTTGGAGCCCAAAGGGGATGGGCGTGAGTCTTGCTAAGGCCACAACTTTGAGTCCGCTCCCGCCCTCCACCACCCGTATGACGGCGCTGAGCTGCTCGCTGTTGCCCACCTTGTTCAGCACCCAGTCCGTCAGTAGCCGCTTGCACGCCAGGTGTGCCACGAAGGTCCCGATGAGCACGCCCACCATGACCAGTCCCATGCCCAGCACAAAGCCGTAGAGGTAGCCCGCCGCCACGTTCAGCAGGATGTAGCCCCAGCCGCACGGGAACGACACGGCGATCAGGCCCACGATGAAGAGCATGGCGCCCACCAGGCTGTCCAGGCTCTCCACCCAGAGGAGGAGGTCCTTGAGGTACTGGCGCACGAGCGCCACGGAGGAGAAGCACACGGCGGTGAGGATGCAGGCCAGCAGGGCGCTCTTGAAGCAGCACGTGGTGATGCAGCACGGGTGGCGGAACTCCCCGCCGCCGCCGGAGGCGAACGAGGCCCCCGCGGTGCCGGCCTCGCCGCCGGGGCTGTCGGGGTCGGCGTCGGACTTGACCCCGACGACGCCCCTCTCGTCGAAAGCGCTGCAAATGAGGATGTCGATCTTGTCGCACGACTCGTCGGCGGCGGTCCTCTGGAGCCAGCGGTTGAGCTGGATCTGCGCCTTGCCCGCCGCGTGCTTCAGGAGCTTGGAGAAGAGCTGCAGGCTTGTGCCGGACCCCGACGTCCACATGGTGATGGTGGTGGTGATGTTGGCGATCTGAGGGATGGTGGTGATGGGCCCCCAGTCGAGAGAGATCTGGGGGGTGATGGTGAGGGTGGCGGGCCCCCAGTCGAGAGCAATCTGAGGGATGGTGGTGATGGGCCCCCAGTCGAGAGAGATCTGGGGGGTGATGGTGGCGGGCCCCCAGTCGAGAGCGATCTGAGGGGTGGTGGTGATGGGCCCCCAGTCGAGAGCGATCTGGGGGGTGGTGGTGAGGGTGGCGGGCCCCCAGTCGAGAGAGATCTGGGGGGTGGTGGTGATGGTGGTGATGGGCCCCCAGTCGAGAGAGATCTGGGGGGTGGTGGTGATGGTGGCGGGCCCCCAGTCGAGAGCGATCTGAGGGGTGGTGGTGAGGGTGGCGGGACCCCAGTCGAGAGCGATCTGAGGGGTGGTGGTGGTGATGGTGGCGGGCCCCCCGTCGAGAAAGTCCTGAGGGGCCGGCCGGAGTTCAGGCCAACCGTCTTTAACCTTCCCTCCTCTGCTTCAGAGCTCGCTGGGGAGACATTTCTGTGAAGAGAACTAGAATTTCAAACACAGAGATAACATACATATATATATATATGCACACACACACACACACACACACACACACACACACACACACACACACACACACACATATACATATATTATATAAGCAGAATATATTATAAGTGGCAACTGGCAACCCATAAAGGCTGTAGACATTAACCACAAATGTAGAGCCTTAAATATATGCACTATCTTGGGTACACTAGTTTAGTTGGTGCAACAGTTAACTGAATTGATAATAATTACAAATAATTTGTTTTACAAAATAGCAGATCTATCACAAGTGAGCTTGTTTTCATGACATTTCATGAAATCTATTAGAATTGTTCTCACATTATGAATATAAAAAGGCACTTCTTGATTATCCACTTAATCAAAAAAGCAATCAATAGAACAACAGCAGAAGAAGATAATCAATATAGCTGCCAGCCCAACAACTACTAGTTGTACATGTCAGTTCACAGACACACACACACGCTTACATAGACGGTCGGTCTGTCCGGAACACACGCCATTCTGTGCTTCTTTAAAACGTGGACTCAACTGACAGGAGGGGAGAGAAGAAGAGAAGGGGGTCGTGGAAGGAAAAATAACACGAACCGTTTCAACCCCGGTTTCAAGTGAATCGGTGCAAAAACTTTTCCTTGGCTCGGCGGCTCTAGGTTGGCTGTCTCTGGTTGACTTGGTTTAGTGCTCCTTGTTTCCCGGAGCTCCAGCTAACCGACAGTTAGCATCAATCAATGCAGCGGCTACTGCCGTCACTGCCTGCGGGGACAAAGTCCTCCTGTCCCCCCCCGGTCCCATCGCAACAGCAGCAGCCAGCGGGGCTACGGGCTACAGCCTACAGTCAAGCCGAGCCAGGCGTCCTCTGCAGCGGTCTCTGTCCCCCGGACGCACCGCCACCGTTAACCCGCCGTCCACACAGACACACTCACACAGAGAGACGCGATCGGAAGAAGCCCGTCTGTGTTGTTGTGATCCGATTCCAGCAGCTGTGTGTGTATTTTGTATTAATGTGTGTGTCAGTGTTGTTTCTGTGTGGTTACACAGTACACACACACCAGCCACTGTCTGTTTGTGTCCCACAATGCCAAGGAACCCCACACCGCCACGTGACCAGCAGCCAATCACGCCCCCCCGACGACCATCGCGAGAGCCCCGAGGAATCTCGCACTCGGAAATGTCCGACTCGTCTCCGCCGAAGGTAGTGCTGTCCATAGCATGATTCTAAACTACGTCCGTCTCTAGACATGGTAACGCCCGCCTGCCGGGTGCTGTCCGTTATCAATGTACTGCAGATCCAGTCTAGAGCGGATACGGAAACAATCTGTGTGGGTGCATTTTGGGTGCAACGTGTTTATAGATGACATTATACAGTAGGCGGGCTCTAGACCGGATCTGTTCACTCAGCAGTAAAGTAGAGACCAGGTTTTCCACATGTACTGATTGATTGATTGATTGATTGATTGATTGATTGATTGATTGATTGATTGATTGATTGATTGATTGATTGATTGATATATAGTCTGCTTGCCTATAGGCAACCACAATAATAATAACACTCATACTCCAACCTAAAAGTTAGCTCACGAGTCACCTCGATCACAGTTCGGTCATTCGGTGCCTTCGCATTAAACTATTGTCACACTGCATTCAATTCAAATCCTGGCATGCCCTTCATTAATCACTCATCATGTATGCCTACGAGGCCCTACTATATCTCTTTTTTGTCTTTTTTGTCTAGTCATGCGTCCAAAACAAACTGGTCAGGCTCCTACTTGGCCTCACCCCCCGAACCCACCTCACCCCTGCCCACTTTGACAGGCTGGGATGGCTTAAGGCCTATTCATAGTCTGGATTTTCGGTGGTGAGGTGACCACCGCTCCGGTGGTGAGCTGACCACCGGAGCTGAAATAACGTTGAGCGGTGGTGAGTAAAAACAGAGAGAAGGGCTGGAGTGGTGGCGGTGGTTTGCTCTTCACCGCGGCTCGTGACGTCATGTTGTAGTTCGGTGGTCACCCCACCACCGAAAATCCAGACTATGTATGAGCCTTTAGGGTCGACGACAGAGTACAGCATCTTGCAATGGGTCTGGTCCACAAGATTTGTTACACCACCAAGATACCCATGTACCTGTCTAAATACTTCCTTAATGTAAACGAAGTCCACACCCACAACACCAGAGGGAGTGCAACAAACCATGTACAACCCAGATTCGGCACAAACAAGGGACTAAATTATTTTCGCTCCTATGCCACCAAAATGTGGAACGCCCTACCAACAGTCATTAAGACATGTGAATCCCTTGACTCCTTCAAAACCGCTCTCAAAGGGCACCTACGGATGGCTGCAATTCGAAACTGGCCTCTGTAAAATCTGAATCCCCCCCCCCCATTTCCCCTCACTGTATATGTATCTTTTCCCTTTTTGCTTCCTATATGATGAATTCCTGTTCTGTTCTTTAGCTACATAGAAATGTCTATTTGTATGTCTCTAAATGTTTTGATGAATTGAACAATGTGGACCCTGTTGTAAACAAGTGTAATGCTTAATTGGGTCGTCCACTCACAGTTAACAGTCTTTGTATTGAGTTTGTGCCAGGGGGGCAGTCAGCCAGATATTTCGTGAAGCCTCATTTGAAATCGGTAGTTCATATAATGGCCTGTTGTGGCGCTGGACCGGACCCAAAAAGCCCCATAGCTCCATAGAGGCCCATGTATTTTGGCCCAACTTCACCTAGACTGTATTACCTTAATAAACATGGTCATGAATACTTTCTTCTTCCAGTCACTAGTTTAAAGTCTCATTTCTAATGTAATAATATTCTTTTTGGAAAATTATGGTCCCATTAATTAAAAAAATGACCATAAAGAAAAAAAAACATTGCGTATGTTCTGAGGGGCGTGGCTACCATTACAGTCTATGATCGGGATTCCCCTCCCACTCGAGTCAAAATAAAAA
The DNA here is from genome assembly GCF_964188405.1 of Protomyctophum parallelum. Taxonomy (NCBI): domain Eukaryota; kingdom Metazoa; phylum Chordata; class Actinopteri; order Myctophiformes; family Myctophidae; genus Protomyctophum; species Protomyctophum parallelum. Next base: position 43,826,176 of record NC_139697.1, on the reverse strand, counting down.
CCAACGGAGAAGAAGGGGGGAAGTCCCGCCTCGTTGTCTGGGCAGCCAATGACCAGCTGGTATACAAAACGGAGCCAGCCAATGGCCAGCTGGTACCAAAGATGGCGACTTACATCAGGAATTAGCATATTATTACAGGCTTCATTTTACGTTCATGTTAGACCCGGGGAACGCTTTGTCCATATTTTTTACAGTCTATGGTTTGTGCTTGAAATGTAGGCCCTACTGTAAATTCTGCAAACTGTTAATAAATATTTCAATCAATCAATCAATCAATCCTTGTCCCAACCATTGGCAACAGAGAATACCTGATCACCTCAATGGAAACCACCTACCGTACGTGCCAAACCAAATAAACAGTTTAGCAGTTAAATCAAGTTATACCAGCTAAACTTTAGCTGGTATAGAACTTGATTTGATCTCCAATTGTGTCTTCAAGTAACAATATCCTTTTAAAAGCCATAACCTTTGTGGCTATTAATGAGGCACTTTTGCATGGGAAGCACTTACTGATGAGATTTGATTATTTACTTTTGACTTTTTTACATTTTCCACATTTTTGTGTGTAGGAGCGAAATTAATTTAACCCCTTGCTTATGTCATATCATACATCATAATTGAATAATCGAAAACCTCATAGACCCCATAGATTATTATGGCTTCAGTATGATTAGCCTAATAATGGAAAACCATTAGAAGTTACACTAGAAACAATAAACTGGGGGCACGGTGGCACAGTCGGTACTACCGACTCGGTATAGTGCTGTCGCCTCACAGCTAGAAAGTCCTGGGTTCGATTCCCGCTGGGGACGCCCGGGCCTCGGTTACCAATTTTGTTGCTCGGGAGAGGGAAGTCTGGAACTCTCTGCTGGAGCTGTTGCCCCCACAAACCCGACTGCGGATAAGCGGTTCAAGATGGATGAATTGACCTGTGTCCAGCATCGGGCACTGGCCTACTTGGGAACGATGCAAGTTGGTGACCACACTTTCGGTGGTCCACCTCATCCCCGTGTGGTGGTGTGGAACGTGTGTGTCAACGTTGAAGTCGTTGGGGCGAATGGTTCTCGAGTTATGTGGATTACAGATGTACATGTACGAGACGTGGGTTTTTTAGTATTGTATATATTGTCTATCGTTTAATGTTTCAATGATTTCAGTATAAAATATAGCCCCAATGGAAACAAAAATCCTTTAAGCAGGCCTGTACTGTACTATTGTACTGTAACTTCCCTGTGCTTGTCCATGTAAACTGTTAATACAGTATTAAATCAATCAATGAAAACCCACTTGTACATTAAAGGGCCTGCATGCCCTTTGATTCAAGTGTCCGACTCCAGAGCCATAAATCAGTGCAACACCTCCATCTAGTGGACGTTTGCCATAGAGCACACAAGACACGCATACACACACCACACGAACACACACGCACACAGTAAACACACAGCCACGTTCCATCATGGAACTTCCATGTATCACTACTATCACTAGATAGAGCTGTTGCACTGTTTTATGGCTCTGGAGTCAGACACTTGAAGAATCAAAGTAATGCAAGCCCCTTCAGTGTATGTTTTGATTGTTTGACAGTTTGACTGAATACTGTACTCCTGTGTGTGTGTGTGTGTGTGTGTGTGTGTGTGTGTGTGTGTGTGTGTGTGTGTGTGTGTGTGTGTGTGTGTGTGTGTGTGTGTGTGTGTGTGTGTGTGTGTGTGTGTGTGTGTGTGTGTGTGTGTGTGTGTATATGTATATATATATATATACACAATGCAAAATTATAAACGAGTAGAAAACAAAAAGTAAATATAGCTGCAGGCAGCCATAAGACGGAAAAATCACACCCATGTGAACTGAGCGGTGCCGGCTGTTCAACAACAACAACGCTGCATGGCTGGCTGCAGTGCTCAGTGTGAATGGCCTCAAAGAGAACCGGCCCGGACCCAGCCACGGCCTCCCGCCGGAAAAACAACCACCCCACCCCCCCGTTCCGATTTTCTCACTTTTACTGGTTTCTCGCTTTTACTGTAACATATTATCGATGTCCTGAAGCTGTGACCTATTACGCTAAAGTGATTCAATAGGTGTATCATTGGTGTGTTATTGCCTTGTGTATTCTAAGGATGGATAGGATCAGGGAACAAGTAGGCTACATCAGAGGAACAGCACATGTCAGATGTTTTGGAGATATATGGTTTGGAGGAAGGCCGAAGAGAAGATTTATGGATGTAAATGGTAAATTTATATATATTTTTCACATAGATTGTGCTTTACATTCACACATTCACACACATGGCGGTGGCTCAGGGGTAGAGTGGCTGGATGGCAACCGCAAGGTTGCCTGTTTGAACCCGGGCTCCCCAGAGTTAGTGTTGAAGTGTCCTTGAGCAAGACACTGAACCCCAAATTGCTGCTAATGTGCTAGTTGGTGCCTTGCACGGTTTCCGCCACCATCGGTGTGTGAATGGGTGAATTGATGCACAATCTATGCAAAGCGCCTTGGATAAAGACGCTATATAAAGTCAGCATTTACATTCACACATGGATGCCGGGGGAAACCATGCAAGGCACCAACCTGCACATCAGGAGCAATTTGGGGTTCAGAGTCTTGCTCAAGGACACTTCGACACTAACTCTGGGAACCTGTTGCCATCCGGTCACTCTACCCCTGAGCCACTGCCGATGTAAACATTGAACTCTTGAGCTCTGCATACCCAACAGGCATAGTAGGTAGGCCACTAGTTGTAAATTGGAGCCTATGGTTCACATTTGACACGTGACATGATTTACAGGCAGCAGAGACGTAATCTCACTTAAAAGAAAACCTTGAGGTCAAAACCTTGAGGTCAAAAACGTGACCATTCAGGACAGCAAAAAATAGGGAAAAAATCGCCTTCTAATGAGACCGCAAAATCTGTCTTGGAAGAGCCATCCATCGACTAATCTAATATACGGCAACCTTCCCCGTGTTTCTTCACTGGTCCGATCCAGAAGAGCACAGTTTGCCGGCCACTGCTACAGAGCTGACAATGAGGTTATATCTTCCCTTCTTCTCTGGAGTCCTGCCTCAGGGCGGACCAGAGGTAGAAAGCTGTCGTTCCCTGATGTCATCACTAGGGACACATGCTTCAGTAGGCAGGAACTGGGGGTGGCAATGAAGGACCGGTGCTTCAGTAGGCAGAAACTGGGGGTGGCAATGAAGGACCTTGGTGCATAGCAAGACCTTGTAAAATGAACTAATCTGCTTCATTTGAGGTTGTTTGCCTACACTGGTATAGCTTCACTACACAGTTAGGTTACTCCCATGACAGACCATTCCTCACTTTGCAGCAGGACTGTGCACACAACCGTAAGAGAGAGAGGGAGTGTGTGTGTGTGTGTGTGTGTGTGTGTGTGTGTGTGTGTGTGTGTGTGTGTGTGTGTGTGTGTGTGTGTGTGTGTGTGTGTGTGTGTGTGGGTGCACACATGTGATCTATGATGTTTTATGTGTTTGTGATTATTACAGTTTGACAATGGCTGTAGACGTAGGGGGGTTGGTGGGGCTGTTGGTCTTCTATGTCTTGATCCTGGCAATGGGCATCTGGGCATCTAAGAAGTCCAGAGAGGAGGAGAAGAAGTGTGTGGGTCCCAGGAGTGAGGTCACCATCGTAGGGGGACGCGACATCAACGTTTGGATTGGAATCTTCACAATGACAGGTGAGCAGCATCCTATATATAGCTGCTGTGTGCTGGCCAGTGCATTGCATGGCACACACAGGACATTATAGCTAGTGGTTCCCAAACGTAGTAGCTCAAGACCCAAAAAATAAATGAGTTTGCCCTGGACCAACTAGTGAAGATAGCAGATCTACAATTTGTTTTCTAATTTATGTAATTGATTCGATTTTTATTTTATTTCTAAACAAAATTACTGAAAATAATCAATGAAGTCAATTTTGGGTTTCTTGAAAATGTTTTGAAATAATAATTAAAAACAAAATGTAGGAAACAAAAAAATAAAGGGACCCATAAATGTGTCCACGACCCACAAATGGGTCCCAACCCAGTGTTTGAGAACCAGTGCATTATAGTGTCAGGACATCAGTGTTGTGAGGTACTGAGTATTTTCAATTGTCGAGAGGTCTATATTTGTACTTCTACACCAATACATCTCAACGGTCAATATTGTACTTTTTACCCCAATGTAATTATTGAAAACTTTAGTTACTACTATAGTTACTTTGTAGGTTTTTGATTATTACAAAAGAAAAGAACTTCAGCCCTATACTGTACATTGCCTATTTGAAAATAGCCGATCTACTAAGCTCACAAGTCACATGTCGCTTCGCAACATGTGAGCTTGTTATAATAATCTTGTGATGTTGTACAGTAGATGTAAATAAAAAATATATACATTTTATACATTTGACAACTTGTGAAATGGGACTTTCTACATTAATGACTACTTTTACTTTGGGTACTTTAAGTACATTTCGATTTTTGTACTTTTACTTAGGCTACTAATGTTTCTATATTGTGGTATTGATACTTTTTCTTCAGTAAAGAATGTGAGTACTTCTTCGATCCCTGGTGTTGTGGTTGTACGTTTGTATCGTCACGTTTGAGTATAATAATAACCGTTTTGATTTCTTCGTGTATCTGTCACCACCAGCCAAAAGGGGATTTTGTTTCCACCGGGGGAAAAAAATACTTTTAGTTACTCCGCTGCGCCCTCTACCGATATTGCCCAGAGAATTGCCCCACAGAGAATATTTTTCCTAACCTGACGCTGCCAGATCCAAAAAGCTTGCTACACAAATTTGTTTCACATGGGAAACATGGTTACCCAATACCGCCCTCATCTGGCAGAGTCAGGTTATATTTTTCCCCCGATGACAAAAAATCCCTTTCTGCACCTTTGACTGCACCGTTGTTAAAGTGACGCTCACACGCACACCCGTACACACACACCCGTACACACACACACGCACACACACACACACACACACACACACACACACACACACACACACACACACACACACACACACACACACACACACACACACACACACACACACACACACACTCCCCTCTCTCTCTCTCTCTCTCTCTCTCTCTCTCTCGCTCTAATTAATTAGTCTCAGATCTAGCAGCTGCGCACAGTTTCTCCCGGCGGATCCTGCCTAGCTATGCCATAGAAAGCATAGAAAGCCTGAGTTCCAGGCTAGCTGCGCACTGACAGTTGAAAAATCAGCCTTGGAGGTGTTCCACGTACAGCTTGGTGCCATGACTAGGGTTGCCACCTTTGAGATCTTGAAATAAGGGACACTCTTTACGCCTGCCGCGGCCTTGCGGCGCAGGCGTGTGCGGCAAGGCCGGCAATAAGTTGAAGCAATACGTTGAAGCAATACGTTGAAGCAATAAGTCAAAGCAATAAGTTGAAGCAATACGTTGAAGCAATAAGTCGAAGCAATAAGTTGAAGTTTCCCTTCAACTTATTGTTTATGGTATGCTATCCACAACTTTTGAAGTAGAATTTTGTTTTCCGAATGAGCATAACAACATCAGCAGCCCATTATAAAATATATGCCAGCGACCCCCATAAGAGAAGATTTTTACACAGTGATTCTCAACCCATTTAATTTCAAGTACCAGTTTGACATGCATTAGTACTATACAGACCCCCATTTAATGACATTTCTATCTCTGGGACCCCCAATTCATATTGTAAAATCAATGTTAATTTAACTCTGATGGTCCATTTGGTTCCATTTGTACACTCTCAGAGTTACAGACCCATAAGGGTCCATTTGGTTCCAAACTATAATTTAGCTGGGGACCCCCTGGAACTCCCTCAAGGACCCCTGGGGGTCCCCGGACCTCACTTAGGGAACCACTGGTTTAGGCTACTTTAGGTAGTGTGTGCCTCCCGCTAGAACAATTGTGCTGACTTTAATATTTCCTGTGTTTTGTTTTGTTCATTATTGTTAAATTCAGTGTTGACGTGTAGGGGCTATTTAGGAAAATAAGGAACAAACTGCGTTCCTTATTGGTTCAATAAGGGACGCATCATTTAATTCTCAAATATGGGACGATTCTGTATTTTAAGGGACGGGTGGCAACCCTAGCCATGACCCATAAACATGCCATGACTTTCACTTAACTGAGTCATAAAAGTCAAGGTATAACACAATACACCTATATAGACCACAACTTCAGTGCGCGCACGCACACTCATAGTCTCATACCAGCAGTAACGCCCTACTGAGTTTGAATGGACAGGTATCGGTCCAAAGGGAGACATCGAAGGGGAAGGACCAGGAAGGACGGGTGGGGTAGAATCAACATATCAGAACCGGTCAGCTCCATATATGGAGATCTTAAGGGTTTGAGGTAGAGTTGCTGGCCGGCTCCATATATGCAGATCTAGGTGATGATCCAGTCTTCTCCATGTATGGCTATCCGCAGGGTTTGATGAGGTCAGTGTGAGATTTTCATGGAGACGGCCAGAGCCACTCTGGAGATGGCCATATATGGAGTGTATCACGAAGCGTGACGGACTGACGACCATATATGGTTGCGTGACGTGTCATGAGGCGTGACGGACTGACGGCCATAGCCCTATGGTGGCGTCACTGGCGTGACGGCTCGAGTCACTGACAGCCAGGTTTTCATAGTAATCTGCGACCTACACAATAATTGGGTTATCACTTGTGACTCGGACTCATGTTGTATGAATGATGATTAATGACTTCATGACTTCCTGTCATTCTGTGAGGGTATATTGACATAATTAGGCTATATATTTTCTAAGAACTTGCAACTTACACCATACGTCCATAGATATAATATAAGGCTTTCTTATATACCGTATATCTATGACTTACACACTATAAAATATTTCCGTATCCGCTACAGACCGGATATGCGACATGCAAAGCGATAAGCGTTGTGGGCTTGTAGATCTGCTATTTTCATGTTGTTTTTCCTTCTCGTGGTCACATGGTGCGCGTGTCGTCATATCTTTTGTAGCTGTGCTGTTGTGTGTCGTCGCGGCCATTTTGGGGCAGGTTTGTTCGTTCAGCCGTCGAGCAGCTCGCTCTCTCCTTCCTACAATTTTACCCACCGTAAAATAGCGACGAAAACAAACGACGCAAAACAACGAAACGAAGAACAAATACAGATACATAAGAGCAGAGCCGCGAAGATGGGTCCGCCGGGAGACAGAACTCAGCGCTTGTTTGATGAAAGAACGGAGGACTGCGGCTGGATGCTCACTTTATCTTGACATGGCGAGTACGACGTTGTGACGACGGAAGAAAAAGAAGGAAAAAAAACGACGAAGAGGAAAAACAACGACGACGAAAAAACAGCGCATTCATTGTGTTGGCCGTTCAAAGCCCCTTTTCCCCCCGTCGTCGTGCAGTTATAAAACCAACACTGGACCCCGAGTATACCGTCGCTGAGTGAGTGGGGGGACTTCGGTTCTTCCATGTGTCCGAAGGAGAATTGTGTCAAAATGCTGACGCCGAAGTGGAAACAGTCGACCGATTAATCGTGTAACGGGTCCGACCAACCGTGTAGTGGTCCCCTGTTGCCCCCCCACACACACACGTACGGCCCCGCAGACCCAGAGGCCAGCACGGAACCAGAACCAGCCGTAAACGATGTGAAAACGAAACAAGAAAAAGGCGTCTTTTCAAAGATGACTACACGTTTAAGCTAGGCCCTGCAGTGCAGTTACTGTCAAACCGACACAGAGATAAGATGTAGCGAGGTCGATTCGGTTTGCTCACTAACTAGCTAGTGTTGTTGGAGATGTGTTGCGTAGATTAGCTTGGGGGGAGGGGGTGTTAGCTAGTCTGCTAAGAATAAACTGTTTGACACGATGACAAACGACAACAACCGCAGGCCCCTTGAATGGCGCTGAGCAGAAACAAAATACCAGAAATGTCAAGTTATTTTGATGTTGCCCGATGCCAACCTCTCCTGGCATCTGCGTTTAGCTGCTGCCATGTTTGTCTCTTAACCCTCAATCCGTCTGTAATAATACTTATAAAATCACTTTAAATAGCCACAAAACCACAGCCATGGATCAGAGACTCTGAGATGACCACCCCCACAACTATAGGAGATTTGTCTGCTTGCTAGATTTTGTAGTCTTCAATTTCACAAGCAACATAATTGGTATGGGTTTTGGTAGTATCAACCCTTTTGCTGTTAACCAAGAATAAGTGCATTTAATTTGATTTGCCCCTTTTAATTTTAAATTTTAATGTTCTAAAATCTAGCGATTGTCGAATAAGAAGTTAATTTGGCCCTCATTGAAAAGTCATGTCTTAAACATGCACCCTTGAGTTCTCAATAAGGAAATGTAGTCTTATGCTGATAAGCATCCCCCCTCCCAATATAGTCCCTTTACAAATCTGAAAATGACTTAGATTGATTTTGTATTTCTTTCCTTTTTCACTTGGTAGTTAGCAGGTATTTTGAAGAGCTAGTATAGAGTTGTTTGACGTATAATTTCTGCAAAGGGTAGCTAACTACACCTCTTTGAGAGAGTGAGTGTATAGCCAAAATATTCTGTATAAGCGAGGGCACTAGTACCATCAAAATCTAACCATGGGGGACCCAACCTCACGAAGAAACCAAACAAGGAATCGCCTTCGTGCTCAACTCCGGAAGAAAAGGGAATCTTTGGCTGACCAGTTTGACTTCAAGATCTATATAGCCTTCGTATTCAAAGATAAGGTTAGCATTCATAATACTGGGATGTTATCCATGTTACAGTTTAACCTGAGGGTGTCCGACCTTGATTTTGTCTCTTGCATCTTCTCGTGACATACTTTTGCTGTGTAATATCCCACTTATAGCAGTGTCACTCAATGACCCGAATGGTTTGTCTTTGTTGTTTGTCCTCACAGAAAAAGAAGTCTGCACTGTTTGAGGTAGCTGAAGTGGTGCCAGTGATGACAAACAACTATGAAGAAAACATCCTCAGAGGTGTACGGGATTCCAGCTACTCCCTTGAGAGTTCCTTAGATCTCCTGCAAAAAGATGTGGTGCAATTGCATGCCCCCAGATACCAGTCAATGCGCAGGGTAAGTCAGAGTCCATTGCAAGCATTTGTTTTGCATGTAAAACACTCCTTGCGCCTAAAAACATTGGTGACACGCAGCGTGTGACTAGGTTTAGTGATTTCCGGTGATGTGATTTGTTGTCATTCCAGAAAATAATTTGTTGCCTAATTTGACGAATTGAACTAACTACAACACTTAATAACACTTATTTATGGATGATTCCACTATGCCGAGCATGGTACTTTTGATACTGCAGGCTACATTTAACCCTCAATTTATAGTTATTGCTCTGTTTCTTTAGCGTGACCTCGCCCTTAGGCGTCTTACTGGTATGATGAGAGAATGCAGAATGCATACATATTTGTCTAGTTTTACTGTATAGTAGAGCTATTTTAGGTGCACAATGCAAAATGTGTGTAACATTGTACTGGTATAACTCAGACCTGAGACACCCTTTAGAACGGAAAGCAGCAAAGATTGAGAAGCTGTAGTTAAACTTGCCTAAACTGTGCGATTTAGGAAGTTGAGGAACCAACAAGGCATTACTTAAGTTCCTGCCATCATGTTGTGTCCGTCAGGATGTGATCGGTTGCACACAGGAGATGGACTTCATTCTTTGGCCACGCAATGACATCGAGAAGATCGTCTGTCTCCTGTTCTCCAGATGGAAAGGGGCCGACGACGAACCCTTCAGGCCTGTTCAGGTTGGAATGTTATACCAATGCTAGATTACTACTATTAACACTGAATGCAACAGCAGATAGAAAGTGATCAATTTGGGATGTATAGGTATCGAAGCAGTAACAATAGAGCACCGAAGTCCTGACGTAACTCGCTCATCCCGATGATTCCCCTGGTTCGCGGAAGTAATTTCTCCATGGAGAATAACATGGGGTGATCTTAATATCGTCTACTATAAGCGTTGTGGTCCAAAAATAAACAAGCTGTCTCGGCTTTATTGTTAGGGAGGTGTCTCTGTATCGTTTGCAACAGTCAGTCACTCATATATGATATAGTCTGCTTCTAGCGAAAATCTAACTAATTCAGCAGCAGTAACATTAGCGTTTTCTCTCAGTCAGTTGATTCTTCATATCCATATGAGTGAAGCGGCCGGGGTGACATGTTTATTTTTCAAACACGGTTGTTATATGAGGCGATCTAAAATCGCATGAACCTGGGGACTGACGCCCTCTACTGAAAGTGACGTCAGACTTCATGTTTCACCTATACAGTATACACAGGATGTGTCTCAATAGAAGAGCAGGGAGACGATATACAACGAAGTACCGGTATTAAGATACTCTTTACCATGCAGATTGGACAAAATTACATTTTATTCATAAAAAAAAAGTTACATAGTGCTGCTTAAAGTTGGGTAATTATTGGGTTTATTAAATAAATATACTGTACTTTTATTGTCCTTGTGGGGAAATGTGCTTTAGACTGTCCATCCTGCAGTTATAAGTTATATATTAAAAAAAAATCATCTTACACCTACAATACTTTCATACACATGCCACGTTTGAAATATACACATGACACCTCCTGACTGATGACATTGCTCTACCCTCATGGCACAAATATTGTGCAACTCTTATGCATTCTTCAGTATGAGGATGTTGTGCATCCTCTAGTCAAACGTATATGACATGTATGTAGCAAATTAAACTTCCTATGCATTTACAGGCCAAGTTTGAATTTCATCATGGAGATTATGAAAAGCAGTTCATGCATGCTGTCGGCCGCAAGGACAAGGCTGGAATGGTGCTGAACAACCCCGCCCAGTCTGTATTCCTCTTCATGAATAGACAGCACTTACAGGTGAGTCTGACCAGCAAAATGGATGGACAACTGAGGTCAGGTTGTCAAACGTTTTCGTGCCAAGGACCCCCACATTGAAATGTATTTGACTGCAGACCCCCATCTGAAAATGTTTTGTGCCAAGGACTAGAGATGCTACGATAATCAGCCACCGATCGGTGATCGGCCAAATCGGACAATATTCACTAATACCTGATCGGAGCATCACCAGGGACCCCCAAAAGAGAAGATTTATGTATAAAAAGAGAATTATTCAACATTTTCCCAACATTTGTCAAAAATCTTAAATAGCAGATGTACAAGGTTGCAGCATGGCACAAAGTGATGTGAGCTTGTAGATCTGTTTTTGAATAGCAAACGTATAAATGGACGAAGTGGTTAAAAGGATTGTGATGCTACATTTTGCTACACTTAAACTTAATCCAGGGGTCTATAATTGGTCCACTCCTTTAAAGGTATATTCAGTGATTTCACTTAATTCAAATATCACTTATTTTTTTGTTTTGTTGTGATAATCCTCCCTACTATAGAGTGTGCTGGCCATATAAGGAGTTCCTCCCTGTCCCCAGTTAACCCCTGGGGGTTAAAAAACCTTAGGTTTCGTTTTTGACACTCTATCCTGATTGGACGAAAGGCTGGGTCCCACAGCCAAAAACGAAACCTAAGGTTTTTTGAGTGAAATCACTGAATATACCTTTAACTCTACACCAATTTTTTTTTCTTTCAGAATACAGCCAATCTACAAGCTCACAATGCTCGTTGAGCTTGTAGATCTGCTACACGCTGAATGTTTGCCTAGAATGTTCTCACGTAGACATGCCCATAATAGGGAGGGACGCTAGGGTTTGTGGTTCAAGTACACCTCCAGTATTGGTCAGCCTTAGCTTTTAGCTGTTTAGTGATCCCCTAGCCCATTCTGACCTGAGATCAGATTCATACGAGGTTTCCACTGGACACACACTGGTCTGATTAACCCATTCTGACCTGAGATCAGATTCTAAAAATGTCAGTCGTTCTTCGATTTTTCAAAAAATAGCAGACCTACAAGCTACAAGATCTACAAGCTCATATCGCGCCACTCGGTGGCGCGATATGAGCTTGTAGATCTGCTATTTTCCAATAGCTAAAGCATAACATGATGCCAACACCAAAATGGGTGCCCGGTCAGAATGGGCTAGACATTCGCATTCAAAAAGAATTACACGCCTATGTTCCGGAACTACAAACTTCATTATTTGTATACAAACATTGATACTGTGCACATGCACACAAGTTGCATTCATTTTGCATGCTTAAAACCCTCTAACACCCGTATTAATTTCTACTTGCAAAAAATAGATTTCAACCTTACTACTACTTTGTACTACTAGGACTGACACTAAAACATATGTTAAAAAAAATAAAAAAAATAAAGTTTGATGGAAAATTTATAATAATTATATAATTATATAATAATATAATAAATTCATAATTTACATTTGGGGGATATCTTTCACAATAATGAATAAAACATGTTCTAGACATTCTAATGATCACAAAAAAACATATATTGCAATTATTGTACCTACTTTTATTAGGGTAAAGGTCAAAAGTCTTAGGTTAAAAAAATCAAAATCGCACAGAGTCCAGGCATTTTTAATTTGTGTGAATTTCAGCCTCTGTGGGGGGTATTTATATGCAAATATCATGACCAATGGCATTGAAATGGCATTGCAATGAACATCACTGATGACGTTTAGGTGAAAAAAGAACAGAAAAAAAAAAAAAATAGTAATTAAATAAAATAAAATAGTTGCTAAAAAGCAACGCTGGGTCTTAGAGGGTTTCTGCGTATGAGACTTGTGAGGTACGATGGCCTCTTGCGTCAATGAGGTCCCCCTGCGAGTCAAAGCTTAGCTTAGTTACTTGCGCAAGCAGAGCGTGCAAGTACTAGTTTCGCCTGGGACTCGTATGCACCGTCCCAGCCGTCCCGCCAATTTTGATGCGTATGCACCGTCCCAGCAAATGACGTAATGACTTAATTGTGCCTGATACGGCAGTGGTGCCAGATTACATACATGTATACATAGGAGCATTACCTTTAATCCTCCCAACACTAAAACATATCGTCATTACGTCGCCATCGAAAACCAATTACACTCTGGCATTGGGTCCTTTAATCCACATCTTTATTACGTAATCATTGAGAGCTAGTTATACATATACTATGTATGTGTATATGTATAAAATCAATGGTTTTCGATGGTGGTGACGTAATGACGATATGTTTTAGTGTTGGGAGGATTAAAGGTATTGCTCCTATGTATACATGTATGTAATCTGGCACCACTGCCGTATCAGGCACAATGAGTCATTACGTCATTTGCTGGGACGTGCATACGCATCAAAATTGCTGCGACGATCTTTAGCAGCGTTTATTTCAGAATTGAGGTGATCATACAAAACATCAGTGTTTTAGGAGCTCAATAAAAGAATCCAGTGACCTCGCGGTACTGTATCAGCGCTTGTGATGAAAACAAAAGTATCTAGCGAGTGCCCCGGAAATGATTTCTTGTTACTTCCGGGGTACTTAACATATTGGCTGCCAGACTTTACTCTCGCCAGATGGCGCTCCCTGCCACGGCTGCAGCCGGATGTTTTACTCTGAAGATTCCCAAATTCACCCCACAGTGAACCGGAAGCAAAATAGCCTAAGATATATTTTTTGGATGGGGTCATTTTAAAATTGTAACCGCGTTGTAGCGACGTTTCAGTAATGAGCCGCCAACATCCCGGTTTTGATCAAATACCTCAATCTGAGTCTTTTTCTCTGTGCCACCTGGCTCCTACTGACTTGAGGGCAGGCCTGGTGCCTTCCCTCAACTGAATGTTGTGCCCCTGTCGGTTACAATGCAGCATGAAATAAATCTAATTTATTGTGCAATTATGTTTTATTTTTCTGCCAATACACGTTGCTGTGGCAAATTGGTCGAATGAGTACTGACACTGTGACTGTTGGTGTATGGCTGGTACCATCACCTGGAAGAGAGGAGTCGGATGAGAGTAACGTTTCACCTGGTTGCCATAGCATCGTTCGGGCAGAAATGGAACATAAATTTGGATTTAGTGGAGCTTAAGCTTGTTTTGTTTTTCATCGTACCACACTGTCAATTAAATATTTTGTTTCATGGCTTTCAGACTCCTAAAACCAAGGCAACCGTGTTCAAGTTGTGCAGCCTCTGCCTGTACTTGCCCCAGGACCAGCTGACCTGCTGGGGTGTGGGAGACATCGAGGACCACCTCCGCCCATACATGCCTGACTAGGACACCCACTCTGAACCCTCCTCTGTCCCCATGTATACCTAAAACTACTGAATCAACCTGATCTAGTTCTCACCGACCCCATTTTTCCATCCAATAGTATTGAACTTGTGCTTGGATCTGTCCTATTTGTCACCCACTCCTTCCTTTTTTCCCCCCCCTCTCCGACCTGAAGCCGATTCAGTTCCTTTTGTTTTTGCCGTCATCACCCCACTGTACATCCCATCCTGTGGTTTGGTCGCCCCCTCCTCCCCCCTTTTTAGTTCAACCCTCAACGCTCACCCCTGTTCAACCCCACCTTTCTCGCTCATCCACTTTTTATTTGAACCTGCATGTTGGTTTTTGAGTGGTTGTTTGTTCTCTTGGGAGCCATACTGTCAACAACACCTGTCACCGAAGGAACTCTTATGTTGTCACAAAACAGGAACAAAAAAAACAACACAAAACACAGGTCTTCACGGAGGTCCTCGGTCGGACATGTGTAATAATCCTTGCTGTCAATACAAAAGGATTGAAAAAGCTTGTTTGTGATGTAAAGATACCTGGGGGGATTTCTAGAACAACCTTTACACAATCTTTTGACCAAGGACAGGCACAAATGGGTGTTTAAAACTCCTGTATAGACAAAGATAACAAGATGAACAATATTTGTCAAAAGTCATTTGGTGTAGGCATTGTGTCTCTTTTTGAACCTGTTAGGATTTTGTTTTGTTTTTGGCTGGACAGATTGTTTAACTTTCAGGTGTCATTTGCTTTTTCTCTAAACGCATGCAGTAGAGCCTGACTGATGCCAGATTTTTGGGTCCGATCCTGATTTTGGACAGTGCTAATTACCACCGTAATTTTCAAATCAATCAATTTGAATAACTAATTTGATTACATTTTCTATTTGAGAACATTTAACTTCTAAACCAGAATAAATAAATAACGGCTATTTTAACAAACTAAAACTATATGTAATTGAACCACTTGACTATACTTCGTTTTAATAGCCTATCTTCCAAGTTCGCAATGCATTGTGAGCTTGTCGATCAGCTGTTTTTGAAAACCTTTAGCCGATAACTATTGCGTCTCTCATGGCATAGTCACTGAAAGTCAAATAATGGCCGATATATCAGTCGGGCTCTACAGGCAGACCTTTGGTCAAATCAGAATTAGGTGTGACAGATTCAAACAGTTGAAAGATGTTGGTTTAGTTGCTCATGGTTATTGTCACATGCAAGCCATTCATGCACTATTGATTTAAGCTACTGAAAGTAATGTTTTATGTTTTTGGGGAGTGTGGGTTATTGGTTAACTAATTGCTGAGGAACTAATGTTGAAATATAATGTACCTAACAGGAACGTTTAACTGATTTTTAATTTGACTTACTAAAAAATAATAATTTGCTGCAGTACATATGAAAATTTAAATTCTTCTTTGCAAGCTTGCTTTTCAAAGAATCCGAAGCACAGAGTACATATAATTTAGCTCCATGTTGATTCATTATGTTACATGAAAGGGGCTAGGGTGGGTCATTTGTTTTTGCTTTATTCTGCAATGATTCTCAAATCAACACTGCTGAACATATCCCAATACAATGCAAAATTTGAAAGCATAACTATTGTCTTTTTTTATTGCATATGTTCTGAGCTTGAATCCACTCAATCCAGTAGCATGTTGATTATTCAAAGGATGAATTTATTGGTCAAATGTAAATACATCGGAACAATTTAGAACGGCCTTGATTGCCACAGTGAGGTGACATGATTTAATATTAAATGACGATTAAAAGGTCAGTGACGGGCTGATTTTACAGACAAAAATAACAAGTAGATACAAATGCTCCAGAGGTAATGCACTATGCACGGCAGCCATATCGGTAAGAAAGAGACCCAATTTCTATGATGTAATGAAGGCTATTGTAGTGCAGTGGTATTCAAACTTTAAATTCAAGGACCCCCAAAACTGAGTGTACAAATGGAACCAAAATGTTCCATTTGTACACCCGTAAGGGCCATTTGGAAGCCCTCCAAGGAGCGGTGTTTCTAGTGAGCCAATATCAGCATCTTGACTGTTTGACCAAAATGGAACAGAGTATATAACTAACTAGTATATGTGCGTGGTAGGACCTGTGAAGGAACTACGGACGACGACAACTTTCTTTCCAATATGGCTGCTGTGCTGTGCATAGAGCCTATTGTGAGTAACACCCTTAACAGTTTCCCTTCCTGGTGATTAAAGAAGCTCCAGAGCTACCTGCCGAGTTTACACTAAGCCGACTTGATCCTTGCGTGTCATGAAAATCCACTTTAAAACGGTGTAATCGCTTGTCATAGTGTTAGTGTTCCAAAGTGGTGATCACAACAGAGCGGAGAAGGAACGCGAGCCATTGTAATGCATTGGGCCTCGATGTCCCATGCCTGTGTGACGATGTCACCTATCCCACTCTGTCCGGTGGAATCCCTGTATGACTTAAAAGTTAAAACGTATTAAAAACGCAGATTAAACAATGACAACATAACTTGTGAACCGGAGGGAAGCTATTCTAGTCAATTAACTCGTGTTCAGGAGTCAAAGTGTTAATTTGAACCCTGGTCCCCTGTGTAGAGAAACCAAAGTACCTCTCAAGAGGAGAATCAGCCCTTGAGCTTCTTCAGGCAGTACTGCCTGTCAACCAGTAGGAGTAGGTGTCCTCCAAGGTGTACATTTATATAGTAAAGTCAGGAGACCACATCCCAACCATTGCTGATGAACTAGTTGCAGTACAATGTATTAACATGCGCTACCATACAGATTGGTTCAAATAACCTTTTATTTATTTAAATACGTTTTGCAGCTTTGATACCGGTAGTCATGGAGTAGTGGATGACTGTTGCACAAACAGAACACCAACCACTGACAGTTCGAGCCTTGAAGTGATTTACAGTGGACTTAACAGGCACACCATTTTGTTGCTGTTGAGAAGAAACCTTGTATCTCCATATTACACACACACAAAATAATGCCCTGCCTACATCATACAGGAGTGTTGCAAAAAAGTTGTGAAAAAAGACTATTTACAAGACAAGTATACATTGACTCATTGCATAGGATCTTTAGTTGAGGAGCTTAGGGATATTTTGCGCTAATTTGTCCAGCTTTTGTTGTGTGCACAAACTTTGTCCTACACAAAAAAATGCCATTGACAATGAATGGACAATTGTAAGTGTTTGTGAAAACAAACATTGCGTAACAAACATTGATGACAAAGGTGAGGACGCAAATTGAGATTATAAGAGCACCCCTCACTTTTTTTTTTACATTTGCTGAAAAGTAATAGTTTGACATACAAGGTTTCCACCCGACAGTGACGACTGACGAGTTAACATGTTGACTCAGTACATTTAACAGCAACAATCACACCGTGTGATTGTCATACAGGTTGACATTTAGCCGCTTCCAAGGTGCTTTGTGTGTCTCCCCTGTGCAAGGAGTTTTCCTGTGGCCTTGTTGGTGAGGTCTACAGTGGCGAACGCCAAGGTCCGGCCCTGCTTCAGAACCTGTGCGGTAATAAGTACATCTTCTCCTATTTTGGCGGCATTCATGTACCTGGAAAGACAAACAAGAACATGTACCACTTTCTGTTAACCACTTGAGTGAGGTATTGTAGTTCAAAGCACTAAAGCAGGAGGGGTGAGCCACCATTTTGGGCACATGGTCACTTAGCTCAGGGGTCTTCAACAGATACGGTATACAGCTTTAGAGATTGGTTGTTTAAAAAATAAAAAATCTTTAAAGTGACATTTCTTACTCAATTCGCTCCGTCTGGGGGTCCCACTCCCTGGAACAACATATTTTGAGATGGGTGGGTGGTGGTTAGCGCCCAAATACATGTTTTTCATTCAAAGGCTGGTGTTATCACTCATATCAGTGCCCGACAGTGAAAACCACCACCCTGGGTTTCCAGAAGGTCACATTACCATCTTGTTTTGCTTCAGTTTCCCATAGGCTCGGCTGCCTCGGCATCAGATTTAAACCATAAAAGGTCAATATTATAATACCTACCTATAGCAAAGAATGAGTCAATAATAATAAAGATTATGACTATCTGGGAAGGAAAAATTATGTATGCACAATTGCACATGGTTAATAATGGTTGTTTTCTGATCACGTGATGATCAACAGCCCGATGATCCGATCACCTGGTGGATCAAAACGAGATGGTTTCCCTCCCCTGCCCTGCACTAGGGAACATATTTGAGTGAAATTCAAACGGACACGACGTCATACTCACGTGATGTTCATGTCGACGCTGACCCCCGGAGCCCCCCTCTCGCTGTACATGATGGCGGCGGTGGAGATCACGTCCACCAGAGTGGCCGTCAGGCCTCCGTGCAGCGTCCCTCCTCGGTTGGTGTGTTCCTCCTGAACCGTCATCTGACACACCACCTTGCCGGGACTGGCTGCTACCACGTCCACCTGGGAGGGTGACACGCATGGATCCAACGCTTTCAACCTTGATGTCACTATTTTTGGGCTTATCATTATTTCTTAAGAGCGCCCCTCATTTCACACGGGTGTGATTTTTTAAATCTGAATCCTGAAAAGTACACGTTTTGGACATGACGTTTCCACCCGACAGAGACGATATATTTGCTGGGCTATATTTGCTGTGCCCCACCATCACACAACAAAGCATACAACATTAACCGAGTTAGGTCCCCATTATGGATATGGCATATCCATTGGTGATATGGTGTACTGTAAAGGCTCATACATAGTCTGGATTTACGGTGGTGGGGTGACCACCGAACTACAACATGACGTCACGAGCCGCGGTGAAGAGCAAACCACCGCCACCGCTCCAGCCCTTCTCTCTGTTTTTACTCACCACCGCTCAACGTTATTTCAGCTCCGGTGGTCAGCTCACCACCGGAGCGGTGGTCACCTCACCACTGAAAATCCAGACTATGAATAGGCCTTTAGAGTGTAGAGGTGTACTGTAGAGGGGGAAAAAAGTGAGTGGTGCAACTCTGTGTGGGGGGTCCCCGGAACTTCCAGGAACGCGCGCGCGTGTGTGTGGTTAGGCTGCACAACAGTGACACTTGGTGATGAAAACCAACTGCTATTTTCGTGCTCGGACCCAGGGACACAGCCAGCCAGAGACACACAAAGCTCCATATAGGAGCACTCAAAAAAAGTATTATAAAAGTATTCAGATTCGGGGGCCAGTTTCGAATTGCAGCCGTCCGTAGGTGCCCTTTGAGAGCGGTTTTGAAGGAGTCAAGGGATTCACATGTCTTAATGACTGTTGGTAGGGCGTTCCATATTTTGGTGGCATAGGAGCGAAAATAATTTAGTCCCTTATTCGATGAATTGAGTACAGGAAACAAGCCAATAGGCTTTCTTGCATTCATAGTACTGAGACTGCACTGTAGGCTACTCATTGTACCCATTTTTAGCAGACTATTGTACTGTAATTCCCTCCCTGTGCTTGTCCATGCAAATTGTTAATAAAGTATTCAATCCAAATCAACGAATCAAAATGATGATTTTATGATTTATCGATTCTGACATGTCAGAATTGATAAATCATAAAATACATAGTCTAAATCTTAGGCTACGTACAGGTCTACAGAACACACTGTAGGCCTATGGATACTGTCTAACCTGTTAATCAACAAAGTACCTGTTGATTAACAGAGTCGTTAGACAGTATAGGCACTTTCTATAGTATCCATACAGTCACTGCCTGTTAAACAAATCATATTCCATTCAGGTTTGTGTGTTTATCAATGCCAAAAGCTATGTCATTTAAACCCGAATACCAACAATGAATGAAAGGAATACTATTTCCTCAAGGTTCAAATGATATGATATCAATTCAGCAAGTTATCGCTAGTATATGATTTTAATGTAAGTAGTGGTATTATTGGTTGTATACGTGTTACCTTACTGAGGACTCTGTCGAACCCTGGGCTGTCCACCATGGCCCTCATGACTTGTTTTATAGCGTTTAATGACATGGACACCATTATAGCTGATCAGTGTGCTTTCAATGTCAAACTGCTGCAGCTACCTGGCTGGCTGCACTGCTGCTGTTGTTTACGTTCACTCCGGAAGCTGTTGCGTTTGCTAAGAGGTCCGGTCACAACATGTACCGAGTAGGCACACAAGTTACATTTACAACCCACACGAAGTTCATCGCCACCTCACATCTGAAGTGCTATCATCATAATGTGTGACCTGACGCAGAGCCTGACTTGACGATACACGGCACACAACCATAAACTGCGAACCAAAAATGTGACCTGTGGCTGTCACCTATCATTCTCACATTTGGAATGTGGGAATAAATAGTAGTAGACAGTCCAGTTTGATATCTACGGCCCGGTACTTCGGGTAAATATTCGTGATTCCACCCGGAGGTATTTCTCGGATAGACCTAAAACGTGTGCATCTGTTGTAAACTTGGGTGAAGAAGAGAGCAGAGCTACAATGAGCAACCCGCCTGAAACCCATAAACGACCTCATTCTGATCTAGAACAGAGCAGGACTAAGCTCTGCGAAGAGTTTTCCCAAATCACAGGATCTGACAGCGGAGTGGCTCAATGCCACCTGGCTGAGAATGAATGGGAGATGGAGGTACAGTCCCTTAAAAGCTGAGGTCTTCACATCAATAATACTTGCATGTATTCTGCCTGCAATGGTTCATTGAATATCACCCATTTTAGGGACATAACTAGCAATGCATATGTGTTTAGGGCCCTTTCAATTAAAAAAAAAAGAAAAGGAAAAAACGTTTAAACTTTGTTTGAAGTTGAACAAACTAACAATATGGTACATTCATTACTTTTGGGTTGGTCCCAAATGTTGTGATAATATATTGATTTAAGTCATATCTGCAACCTTAACCTGAACTGTAATCCAGGATCCAGCTCTATTCCTACAAGGCTAAGGCTTGGCATAAATAAAGTCTATTTTAGTTTCTATGTAGCCCCTTTTGGGACCCTCTGTTTTTTTTTCTGTATTTTGAACGGCGGTGCAGAAAAGGTAAGGTCCCGAAAGGGGCTAGTGTCTATGTTCCCTCTGCCCCATATGTTATACCTGAGCCTAAAATTGACCTTAACCCTTAAAATTTACCTCAACCCTTAACCCTGAGGCCTGCCCCTGGGGAACAATGCTAGGTTATTGGTTTACGTGGAGGATCCTATAGTTTCACTATCTCTGCATGCTATGTATGTGAGTGATTACCCTTATCTGGATAAGAGTGTCCAAATGCTATTGTAAATTGGAAGACGGAGCTGAGAGAACATTGGGCTGAGGGAACACTGACCCCTCCAGTGCAGTAACCTCTGAGTGGCTTTTCGTTGTACTAAATGATCCTGCAGAGAGCACTGAACTCGTTCTTTGAGGCTGACCTGGAGGCAGTGTTCGCAGTGGACGATTCCCCAGAGAGAGACACCAGCAGCCACCAAAGCAAGAAGAAGAAAACGGATAATGCTGCAAAGGGGAAGTGGTAAATGCAAACCCCACATGGACAAACTTGTTGCGAACGCAGTGAGCCACTTACTATGACAGCAAGGGCTGAATGTCTGTGTGTCCCGCTGTTACACCACCCGCCCGCCACCAGAGGGCGCAGCTGTAGCACACACACACACACACACACACACACACACACACACACACACACACACAGGGCGCAGCTGTAGCACACACACACACACACACACACACGCACACAACCACACACACACGAGCTGCGTTCGCTTCCCGCGTTTGCGCGTCTTACTTGTAATAGACCAAGTCGGAATGTTTGTAAAGATTGTAGGGTATAGAATAGATTAGCATGTATATGTAGCATCCGGCTTGTTTACCTGCAGTGGTAAACAACTTGAACAAAACCTAGACAATAACGCAAACATCGTGTCGTTTGTGGCTTTAAAGCCAAATTCTATGTATGTTGTAATTAATTAGGAATAGGCTTTTTCAGCGTACCGTATCTGCTTTGAAGTCCATAATTTGTAATCACGCACGCGCGCGCACACACACACACACACACACACACACACACACACACACACACACAAATACAAATGAGATGTTTGTACGTGCCCAGATGGTTCAGGTAATCTTGATATAACAATAACGTGAAATGACACCGGATAATATTGCCCCATGATGATTTGGTCTATAGAGCTTTGCTTTGTAGAAAAACAATTGCAACATGCTTCAGGGGAACCTAATTAAAGATCCAAGGCACATTGTTTGGTTGAAAAATACTAATAGTGATAAATAGCCTTTATTACAGCATGGCTTGGCAAAGTTAAAAGAAAACATGAATGGACCAAGCTCAATCAGGGCCCATTGATTATAACACACACATCAATAACAGATCTCAATAGATCAATGTGACATTAAAACAGGGGTGTACACACTATAAAAACAACAACATGTGCCGTATTATTATTACAAAGTACATCTCAGATGTGACACATGAACAAAGATACAATTGGGTGGACAATACGTGTTATAAGCAAATACCAATGAAATGACCGTGTCTTCTGTTAAAACACTGGATGATTACTGATTGTTATCTACTTTGATTGTCCAGCATTGATCTAACAGAGGAGGAACCAGCCTGTTCCAGTGGAACCAGCAAAACAGAAGACACGCAGAAGTCTCCAGAGAAAGAAGATGACGACAAACTGTCTCTGATCTCCTGGAATGTGGATGGACTTGACGAGGCTAACCTACAAGAGCGTGCCAGAGGCTTGTGTTCATATTTAGCCTTGTAAGTCTTCACTTTGAACTCTCATCTTTGGTTGGAATTCCATGATCCTACATTATCGTTGGTCAATTATCGTTGAGGGGCAACCATAGCTGAATGGTTAGAGAGATCGTCTGATCAATTTTGTCTTATCATGTCTTTGTGGCATTACTTTCAATTTAACTTGTTTGTCACTTGTAGGAGTTCTCTCTCATGATAGGATAAAATAGGTATACCGACTTGAAAATCTACATTACTGTATGTTTACTAAAGAGCTAGATAGATGGGGAGACCTCTGTTACTGACCAAAGTCTCTGTAGCAATGATTACCAGAATATTAACTTATTAATAAGAATTTAGAGCTACTTACCACTTTTTCTATATAGCAACATACATTTTCCAGAAAACTCTTGGAATTTAGAACAGTGTTTTAGAAAAGTGGTTCGAACAGTGGTTCTCAAAAATACCTTGTACCATTTCTGAACATTTTTGAAAAATCTTGTATAATTTAGATTTGTTTTATTAACACATCTTCTCGTCTGGGGGGTCCCTGCCTGGCACAAATCATTTTCAGGTACAGTAGGTGTCTGCGGCCAAATACATATAATTTCGGGGGTCATTGGCCTCCGAAATGATACTGATTTAGCAGGCATTTGTTTACTCGCCCCAATGGGTCATGTTTCTGAATGAAATGTCTTCTACGGTTTAACTACAGTATACTATAGAATAAGGTCCATGTTTATTACGTGTACAACAGATATACTCCTGACGTGGTGTTCCTCCAGGAGCTCATTCCACCCTACGTCATGTACCTGAAGAAACGAGCCGTCAGCTACCTGCTCCTTGAAGGTAACAATAGAAACAAGACGTCAGCTACCTGCTCCTTGAAGGTAACAATAGAAACGGGCCGTCAGCTACCTGCTCCTTGAAGGTAACAATAGAAACGAGCCGTCAGCTACCTGCTCCTTGAAGGTAACAATAGAAACAAGCCGTCAGCTACCTGCTCCTTGAAGGTAACAATAGAGCAGAGTTTCTCAAACTGCAGGCCGGGACCCTCAATTGAGTCTCCAGATGTTCACGACAAGAACCACTTTCCATTGAGGAACATTGTGTTGTTTAACCATTAACGGAGTAGTTGACCCCCCCAAAAAGAACGTATTTTCTAGCTGTGTTTTGTCGCATTCCGAAGCCAATCATTTTATGACCGGCAGACTCGGAGTCTCCTACCGAGTCTCCCACTGAGCGAGTGACCAATGACCCGATCATCATTATTGGCTCAGGAATATACCGGTACAAAGACACTGGTGTTTTGAGAATGACCATAGACTAGTATATTGTCACTGTTGGCCAGAAATGTTCATCTCCATAAAATGATATCCCTGTAAATGAATGCCCAACTTCATCATATGACAGAGTTGTGAAAAGGTAGCAAGAATAGCAGATCTATTTGCTCACATAATGCATTTATCTACTCACTGCCTGTCATACACTGCCCCCCACTGGACTTGTTGTGTCATAACTACTAGTAGCAGGAATGGTAACGCACAACACCTAGGGTTCAGTGTGGTACTGACCTTCGGGACCATGTCATACTCTACTAACATGACCTCTCTGTCAGGTGGTGAGGAGGGCTACTTCACTGGGATGATGTTGAAGAAATCCCGTGTCAAGCTGCTGGAGAGCAACATTGTCCCGTACCCTACCACTCAGATGATGAGGAACCTGCTGATTGCTCAGGTATATATTTAATTATGCAGTCTTATGTCAGAAGATACAGTCATACAGTGTCTGTGAGGCACTACAACAGTGGTTCCCAAACCTTTTAGCTCAAGACCCAAAAGCGAAATCAGATGTTTGCCCAGAACCCAAACTACTGAAAATAGCAGATCTCACAACGTGTTGCTATTTTCACTACTTCTTAAAGGACAACTTTAGTTTTTTTCAACCAAGGTTCATGTTTTACGTTGTTATTAGAGTGGGGGCATTCGAACATGATCCTAAATATGTATTTTTTTTTACAAAATGTTATAGCGATTTATTTTATAATTATTTACTATAGTCCTACTAGACCGCAAGAAATTACATCTGGCTACAAAAGATCACGAGATCTACTGAATGACACACAGTGTGGCTTCCCCCCAGTAGGCCTCCTTCACATTCAGTAGATCCTGTGATCTTCTCTGGCCAGATGTAATTTCCTGGGGTATATTAGAACTATATTAAATAATAAAAAAATATGATATTTTGTAAAATAAATACATATTTAACCCCATGCTCGAATTCCCCCGCCCCCCTGTCAAAAACCACTAAAATCCCTAAAACAAAAGAAAGCAGTGTGCTTTCTTGAAGAATGAAGAAAAATTAACATCTTTTACTTTCTCTAATAACAACCTAAAACATGAACCTTGGTTGAAAAAAAAAAGAAATTTATTTTCTAATTAGGGAATTTATTTATTCATGAGGCCTCAGGCCTCAGGAACAAGGTGATTTATTCTATACCTGGATTGCCGTGTCCAATTCAGCATCTTAATATTTCATTCATAGGTTGTCATATAAGCAACATATCCAGAGTCTCTTTACTGCAAGTTAAGGCACTCTGGACTAATGAACAAAGAAGCCAGGAAAAAGATAAATAAGCTTGGGAAAATGCTAACCCCACACAGACATACATTATAAATAGATGTTTATAACCTAGGAGTAAGAACCTGCTCAGTGCATGCACTTTTCAAGCACGATAAGCACTAGGACCAACAATCAAACTGAAAATGTTCTCAATACTGCTGCTATCCTTATTATTCCATTTTATTTTATTGTGTATACAGTAGTATGTTTATATATCTATTATTATCATTCCTTTGACAATATCTGAGGAACTAGAAAGACATACCTTTTATGTACCTCCACACAATATGTAACAATAAAGAAACCTTGAATAGCAGAATACGTTTCATTGTATTCTATATTTCAACAGCAGTGAAAGCAAACCTAATGCATGTGACTGTGAGGGAAGGGAAAGGTGGCAAAGCCCACTCGTCTTGTTTAATCACCTTGTGTGTGTGTGTGTGTGTGTGCTCGTGTGTGCGCGCGCGTTTTCTCTGGTGACCTCAGGTGAAGTTCAGAGGGTTGGATTTCTGTCTGATGACGTCCCACTTTGAGAGCTGCAAGGGCCACGCGGACGAGAGGATGAAACAGCTGAGGCTGGTGCTGCAGAAGATGAATGAGGCACCCGATAATGTCACAGTGCTGTTTGGAGGGGACACCAACCTCAGAGACACAGAGGTTAGGCTTCCGTCTTGTCTTCTGTATCGGAGAACAGAATCAGAATCAAACTTTATGGTCCACATCACAAGTAGGTTGTTTTTGTGCATAGTTCCCAATTTCCCATCGTGTCACTTTTTCAAAGAAATACAAGAAAGGGAAGAAGTGATAAGCGGTAAGCAGATCAAGGCAGGAAAGAAGAAAGTTTGAGCGCTTTTACCACAAAAAGTAAATGGTTTCAGATCATTTAGAAGCTTGTATCACAAACAGCACAGATGTGTTTCTCTTATCTTATTTACAGGCTGTAACAGCCGTACAACCAAAGGGTCTCTTTTCAAATACATTTACACATAATACCTGAGATAATATACAGTGTGTGTGTGTGTGTGTGTGTGTGTGTGTGTGTGTGTGTGTGTGTGTGTGTGTGTGTGTGTGTGTGTGTGTGTGTGTGTGTGTGTGTGTGTGTGTGTGTGTGTGTGTGTGTGTGTGTGTGTGTGTGTGCAAGCGCAAGCGTGTATATATATATTTGACAGTTATTACCACAAAAAAACAGAAAGGGAAATTCCCTCCGGATGTCCTGACCGGTAAAATGCAGACGACAATAATCAATAATTATCATCGCAAATCAGACACATTTGAAATCCTAACCCTAACCCACCCACCGATTACTTCCTGGCCAATTAATATGACTGTAAAGTGACCTATTTGGCCATGATTACAGACTTTTCTTACACCAGATTTGCCTTATGTCCTAAATATTGTGACAAATACATTCGTACCTGTCCTGTAACCTTGTCCATAGAGATGATGAGAGATTACGTTACAGCAGCATAATCAAAATAAACAACAGACAGACACATTGGACACAAATGGACATAATCACAACAAGACCAAAGACCTCAGACACAGGACCATAAGGGAGAAAGTTCTTATTTGTTGTAGAGTCGTCATTTCCTAACTCGCCCTTTAACATGGTCTCAGGTTTCCAAGGTGGGGCTGCCGCGCGCCGTGTGTGACATCTGGGAGCATCTGGGCAGGCAGGAGCACTGCCGCTACACCTGGGACACCAAGGTCAACACCAACAAGGCCGCGCCGTACGTCAGCCGCTGCCGCTTCGACCGCGTATACCTACGACCGGCTCCCGGGGGCGGGGTCCCCCGCCCGGCCCCTGTCAACATGGCCCTGATTGGCCTGGAGAAGCTGGACTATGGCCGTTACACTAGCGATCACTGGGGCATATACGCTCAGTTCACCACGAGCTAGCGAGACACAGGTCGGCTTGCAATAGACGGGTTGAAACTAGGGGTTGCGATCCAGAACCGGAGGAACCGGATCCAACATTGAGGAACAGGAATCGGTTCCATTTCAGATTTTGGAACCGTTTCCAGAACCAACCCTTATTGAAACATGATTCAGGGGCACTGCTGGCTAAGGGAGGGTTTTATGAGCCCTGACATACAAAGGCTTTACAGTTATTATGGTTTAAAGCAGGGGTTCGCAAACGTTTTAATTTCAAGGACCACTTTAGGGCAACGAACCCCCATTTCATATGATTTTTTGTTTTTAATCTTGGGGATCCCAATGTCCACTTTAAGATCCGCAGTGTTTAATTTAAACACAGACAAATAAGGGTCCATTTTGGACCCCTGGTGGTCCACAGGTTTATAAGCAAAGCATGTAGTGGGAAAGGTCTAGAGTTATGAGTGAAACCAGTCCAGATCATTATGGTTGCTGTTGGGCAGAAACTTCTTATCTCCTCATTCTAACCTTTTGATGCGTTTCAAGGTTGTAAATCTGCTACTTTTGATGCTTTTGAATTTGAATCCTGAAAAGTAACAGTTTTGGACACACAGTATGAGGTTTTCACCCGACAG
Organism: Protomyctophum parallelum; assembly: GCF_964188405.1. NCBI lineage: Eukaryota > Metazoa > Chordata > Actinopteri > Myctophiformes > Myctophidae > Protomyctophum > Protomyctophum parallelum. The sequence continues at coordinate 43,798,138 of NC_139697.1, read as the reverse complement.
AGACCATATCCAACATAACTGTCTTTTTTCCAGCAAACCTCCCAAAGTCCATGTATGCAGTCAGTGGTTAAAAATAGTATTTTCAATATAGCATATTGTTTATGCATGGCATAAATTTACACTTTGCTGTCTTCAAACAGAGAGAGAGGGGTATTTGATCTATTCAGAGAGTGAGGTGTTTTGTAATGTTTCTGACATCTTAATCATTATGTTAATGTTACCATGCAGTCCTGTCTAGTGCTGTACATGGACCACTGCATTCATATGCTTTCTTACTGATATGGTTTGTGCTCTGTCTCTAGATGGACTTGCGTTTCCATCCAAATGTTTTTTACTACTGTACAAAGACTTCAATAAACAAAATTAATACCGGTAATCTACATTCTGGGAATTTTCTATTACATTCGCAGTTTGTTGAGACTGCTGTAACTGATCGAGGGCCATGAAAATAACATTGTCTTGAGTTGGCAGTACTATATGCAAATGCCTAAAAGATGTATCACCCTGATGGAACTCATCAGCCATTCAGCCTTAATTTTATCCTTCCACCTCTTGATTATGTCCCAAAATGAGGGGATATACAGGTTTGTAGCAATTCGCAGCAATTGTAGAAATATTAAACCTTAGTCGAATGTTTAAGCATGTTCCAATCATCCATGATACTTTACTTAAATACATGTTCCAAATATATATTTAACAATTTAATGGTGCCCACCTCACCTATCCTGTTACTAGGGGTGACGATATTTGTGATGAATATCGTCCAGACGATACAACGTTACGTCTCCACGATATGCTTGGCATTCTCTGAGTATTAGTTCAAACGATCAATTCATAAATTCCCAAGACAAACGTAAACTTTGTTTTGTTTTTATTTCAGAAAATAATAATTTGCATAATTTCAACATTATGCATGCAAGTAAACCATCCCATGCTGTACGCACATCATATTTTCAATGAGAAAATTAGTATTAAACAAAATTCAATGAAAATGGTTTCATTTTGTCCCCAGGCATCTCTGTTGGAGGTTCTGGCAACTGGCAAGCCTTTTGGGCAGTGTTGACATATTTTGCGAGAGAAAAAACAGAATCTTGGGGGGAAAATGTGGAATGTTTTTATAACATACACAAACAGTACACAAATCTTGTATTGGGGTCCTTGACAGCTGGGGGTTGATGGACAAATATAAATTTGGGGGTCCTTGACAAGAAAACATTTGAGAACTACTGGTTTAAAGTAAACATTAAACAGCCCAACTAGAGCTTGCCAAACAAGACCAACTAAGCAGTTAAGAAACAAGCCCAAAAACAAAAAGCCATTTACAATAAGCTGACATGGCATTGATGGCAACGCTATACTTTGGGGACTGTCATATAAAGAGGCCTTTTCGGAGTGTGTCAACGCCTTTTTCCCTGCAGACGTCAAAGAGGAAGATGGATTCCTCACATCCAATAATCGGATCACGTTAACTACGTTCTCTGATAGCTGGTACTGCGCCTGTGAATTTCAAGCCTCGATGTGCAGGTGGAGAGCAGATATCAGATCCCTTCCCATAAGTGCAGTAGTTCCCAATCCCATGTCCATAACATAGAAGTAGGCTGGGACTTGAACGCCATTCCTGTGAACAGTGGCTTGCATGCAGCCCTGCTCCATCACGGGGCCCTGTGAACAGGTCAGCTGCACTGAAGTGGAGTGATGGAGAGGAACGTCTTTAAAATGCTCCTCGTAGACGCATCGGGGTAAGACGGAGACCGCGCTACCAGGATCCACAGTCAGCTCGACTGTCTTCAGTGGCTTTTCTGCTGCCTGAATGTCCACTGGTATTGTGTACAACCGTGTCTTAAAAGGAGCAGACAGAGGACAGAGTGTGTATGTGGGTGCTTCATCCTCCGTCTCTGAACTGAGTGTGTGATCGGTGTCATCCTCCATCTCCTCTGAACGGAGTGTGTCCTCCTCTTGAATCTTCTGAGCTTCCTGAGCAGAGACAGTCTCCTCTTTCATTCTTTGTAAAAGCAAATCTACTATTGGCATGTGCATGAGCTGACACACATGGCAGTCCATGACCATGCAATCACTTGTGTGGAGGCTCATTTGACTGGAATTTGCTTTAGGTTTAGACTGTAGTCTTCTTCTCCTGCTGCCTGCTGTCTTCTCAGTCCGCATGGCATCATGTACAGCCTTCATGTATATTGTATTAGCCTTCGTCTTCACCGGCTGAGCAGGATACAATCTGTGTGTCACAAGCAGTGGTTGTACAAGTAAAGTAGATACGAACAGCCAAACTAGTGAGTCGTGACAACAAATAATCATAGGAGTATGGTACATTATTTGCCTCTGACACTGTAGCCGGCGGAGTACAAGTATAAATATCAAAACGTAAATACTCAAGTAAAGTAGCTCCATAGAAGTGTATATTTGTACATCTTTAAATGTTCTGATGTAGCCATGGTTCACATGACGCTCGTACTTCAATCATGACAGTCATGTTGTTTCAGGGCTAGTTCTGAGTGGAAAGTGGAAATGGAGGCATCTGATGTAAACAAGTATTTTTCTGGTTTAATCCTCGCAGCAGTTTTTGTATTGACCTGTACTTTTCGTTTGAACTGTACCCATTCTACAAACTGTGAATAAACGTTTCAATCAAGCAATTTCAATACCTCAAACTTGTCCTCAAGTACCACTTGGTCACACGTTGTCAAGGGAGGTTGAACTTTGAAGCCAAATGCAGGTAACTAGCTGAAAAGGCTAGTTTAATGAAGATGAATTGGCAAGTGCAGGTGGTCAATCTGAATATTTAACGTAGCCTCAGCCTTGGGTAACCATTTAGCCAATCACAGCGCGGCTGACCGCCCAGGCGATGGAATCTAGTCTAAAGATGCCGTGGGGGCGTGTTGCCCTTGCCTGCAGAGGGTTACGTTCTATTAGATGGCTCTGGTTACCTGGTAACCGTGTTGCCAATCACAGCTCGACTAGTTTTCAGCGGTTTTCAGTCAGTGTAAAAGTCTGTGCCTGTGTTTTGTGCTCGTTTGACTCCAGCGGGCCTGCCGTTTGACCGGGGGGCGGAGTCAATGCTTTTCCCAATGGAAACAAACCGCCACGCGGTCATTTGATGAATTGAAACGAGCGCTCTCTCTTTGTCGGTGAGCCACGTGACCCGAGGGGCCGTACTTAAATCGCTGGTGGCGCGAGTTCTGTACTAGCACAGAAAGAGAACACAACAGGAAAACCAGACGCGTCTTGAAAGCAAACAAAACACTGAAAACAGTAAGTAAATATGTTCTATTCATTGTTTTTCCCCATAGTGCTTGTTTTACGCGAATATGTAACTCTTGTTTAACCTGGATGGACGCACACAGCTGGAACTAAAACTATCAAACAAACAAGCTTGTTTCGTGTGTTCACCGCCCTCTCATTTTGTTATTCCCGGATTTCATTGTAGTTCTATATGGACCCGAGACCGTTAAAGATTTAATGAATGAATTGATCAATGGTGACGATGAGTTTGATCACTGTACGTAACGTCAAAGGCTCTCCCTTTAGTTATTCGAATGGTATAAAAATTGATTGCACGTTACATTTGCTTAGTTAGAACGGCGGCCGGCGGTTGAATGCCTTGCTTTGGATCAAGAAGACTATCATAGATTCAGACTTTACCGTCGTATCTGATCTCGTAGATATAAAAATGTCAATCGATAAAAATCCATCTATGAGCTTGGTCCAAGGCTAGTGAATACTCAACATCGCGGACACCCATTTTGAATTTACTTTAGTAAATTTACTTTACGATTACTTTAGCTCTTTGAGACGAGCGTGCACAGATCTTCCTTTTGTATGCTCTCAGAGTTGGACCCATACACGACCCGACGTTAAACGGTGGCTTTTGTATTAGAACTGATGTTTAGCTATTCTTCAAAACTACTCTAATGTTGCCCCCCCCCCCTTTCTCTTTAGGCTACTACTGAAAGAAAATGAGTTCCAACAAAACGATGAAACAAGGGGCCAGGTCCTCGGAGAATATCAAGGTAATCTAGTCTCCTCTCTTCCCCCAACAAGTGGGTGCTGGGTGGCATTAACCCTGGCTGGCACCCCTGTTTTGTGAAACATTTTCAAGACTTGTCAAATTGTTCAAAGAAGACGGATCTACAAGCTAAGAAAATGTCACATTGCAACATGCTGTGAGCTTGTAGATTGGCCGTTTTCAAATGACTGGACTGAAGTGTAAAATCTGATCACTCCTCTTGTTGTTTTCAGTTACTATGAGGTAATCGCCACCCGTGGTCAGTTAGAATAGTGGTTCCCAAACCTTTCAGGTCAAGACTCCAGACTAGGGTTGCCACCTTTGAGATCTTGAAATAAGGGACACTCTTTACGCCTGCTGCGGCCTTGCGGTGCAGGCGTGTGCGGCAAGGCCGGCAATAAGTTGAAGCAATAAGTTGAAGCAATAAGTTGAACATCAGCAGCCCATTATAAAATATATGCCAGCGACCCCCATAAGAGAAGATTTTTACACAGTGATTCTCAACCCATTTAATTTCAAGTACCAGTTTGACATGCATTAGTATACAGACCCCCATTTAATGGCATTTCTATCTCTGGAACCCCCAATTCATATTGTAAAATCAATGTTAATTTAACTCTGATGGTCCATTTGGTTCCATTTGTACACTCTCAGAGTTACAGACCCATAAGGGTCCATTTGGTTCCAAACAATAATTTAGCTGGGGACCCCCTGGAACTCCCTCAAGGACCCCTGGGGGACCTCACTTTGGGAACCACTGGTTTAGGCTACTTTAGGTAGTGTGTGCCTCCCGCTAGAACAATTGTGCTGACTTTAATATTTCCTGTGTTTTGTTTTGTTCATTATTGTTAAATTCAGTGTTGACGTGTAGGGGCTATTTAGGAAAATAAGGAACAAACTGCGTTCCTTATTGGTTCAATAAGGGACGCATCATTTAATTCTCAAATAAGGGACGATTCTGTATTTTAAGGGACGGGTGGCAACCCTACTCCAGACACAAACTAGTAAAAATACCAGATCTATAGATCGACAGTTAGGATCATGAGTGAGTTAACTACCACCCCCACCCCCCCCCCCCCCCCCCTGAAATCACATTTGAGTGTTCATGGTCCAGCACTTATTTCTATCAAATCACGCACTACCACTTTGCAATAGAGCAGACATGTATCAGCAATTTTGCAGCCAGTCCCATCATTCTAGGTGAAACGTTTCAATGACTCAAGGTAATTTTTTAATAGTGGTAAAATGATGTTAATCAAAACAAATTGAAAAATTTCTGAAAACTTGGGTCAGGATTTAGAAGGCATTTTTAGAATCTGCCTCGGGTCTAAATGGGTTCTTGCGTTTCATTCCATGTGGCATTAACGTCTAAAATGTTACTTTATGGTACATGCAGACAGCGGGCGGTGTTTTGTTAATTGTATGACTCCTGTGCTCACAAAGGGGCTACATCAAGCGTCTACATTTACTTAGAATTTCGTTAGGCCTGGTTCTTCAAGTGGCCTTAAGTTCAGATGGAGCCACAGGTCTGTAATGATCACCAAATGTGACACCGCCAGTGTTCATTTAAACTTCCATAAATTAATGCACACATTGTGTTTTGACCGCTGCCAAACATTAACTAACCTAACTTGACCGTTGCCTGTAATGGGCTGTGGGGGAGAACACTTTCCCACGATCATTACCAACGTGCACGCGGCGTAGGTGAAGGTGCAAGGGCCTGACGCGGCCGCGCACCGTGGGAACCAACACTGCCTGATGCATTCAGCCCAGCCCCCTTTCCCTCCTGTCAACAGAGCCACCCCCATTGTACTTTGTGCGGCAGTGTCTTGCATTGAAAATGGGCAATCTGCAAGCTTGTGTCATGTCTCATTGCAGTGCCATTGTGAGCTTGTAGATTACCTATTTTCAGTGAGCGACACTGGCGTACAGCGAAGTACAAATCGGGCTCTACTCTTCCCAGGAGTGACAGTGTAACTAGAGTAAGGGCTGTAAAGTGGTACTAAGCCGCGGTGAATGAGCTGTGAAGGCGCGCTGCTGATTGTCCTGTGCGCTTTTCCCACGGGACTGAACTGTAATGGCTTCTCAAGACCCAGACGGGGAGGGAGGGGCGGGGGGCATGGGCGAGGGATGAGGGTCACGCACTGCTTGTGTTTTTTGGCAAGCTCTCGTTTCCAGTTAACACTGGGAGGAACCAAATATACGTCATCTTTACAACTGACCTGTGGTGGCAATTGAATTAAAGTTAAGATGTGCAGTAGCACACATTTTAACTAGAGCATTTTTTGTGTTTTCCAGAGCTTTTTCTCACCATCTAACCAGGCGATGGGAGCCGTGAGGAAAACCCTGCAGGTCCTGCAGCCCTCAGCCTCCGGCACAAATGTGGGCACGTCTCACCAGGTACAGTCTGCTCAAGAGGCCTTGGCTTTGCTGTTGTAATGTGTTCTAAATGTCTGTCTGGTGTTAAGTTAACATGGCTCTCTTCGGATGGGAAATTAAGTTTGTTAAGCGTGGGTGGGGGGGGGTTAAGTAAACAAAATGGTCTGAGCAAATCAGTATATTTGTCCCACACAGATTAAATTGATTGGAGAATTTACGTCATGTGTCTGAGCAAGGGGGGTAGGAAGAAATCTGTTAAGGGCTGATTATTTAAACCATTGCAACGGTTTATAGCGACGATGACTATCCAAATATAGAGCTTTAACCTTAAAGGTATATTCAGTGATTTCACTTAATTCAAATATCACTTATTTTTTTGTTTTGTTGTGATAATCCTCTCTACTATAGAGTGTGCTGACCATATAAGGAGTTCCTCCCTGTCCCCAGTTAACCCCTGGGGGTCAAAAAAACCTTAGGTTTCATTTTTGGCTCTCTATCCTGATTGGATGAAAGGCTTAGGTCCCAGCCAAAAACGAAACCTAAGGTTTTTTTTTGAGTGAAATCACTGAATATACCTTTAACACAATTCAATGGAGCACACAGTACATCAAATGTATCTGCAATGTTGTACGTTCTCGCTCCTCAGAATGGTAAAGCCATCCCCAAAAGGAAGCAGTGGGGTTGTGACCCGGCGACTGGCTCCAAACGGACGAAGGCGGAAGTGAAATCCACCCAGACGGAGAGCGAGTGTCTGCCAGACGGCGTCTCAGCCGATGCTTACATGCTCATGGTCAAAGGTGGGTGTTCAGTTTCTGCTCTGCTAGCCACTAAAGGTGGCCTTACACTAGCTGATAATCGGGCATTTTGTTTACGCTCGGGGCTCACAGCGCGATTGGGATCGGCCTGATCAACATCAAGTGTTTGATATTTGCGCCAGAGTTTTAAACTTGTGTAGTGTGTGTGCTGTATAATATAATCTGGCCAGATTATCCTGTAGTGTGTGTGGTGCTATCAGATTTCAGATTGAAAAAGAATCGGCTAGTGTAAGGCCACCTTTAGTCCCTGGTAATGATCACATCAGCTCCCAGTCAAAAGCTATTGTGGCTTTTCTTATCTTCCCTTAACCATTGAACCCAAGCATCACTGTTCTGGAGCGAACACTCAGTAAAAATGGCAGTGTGATGCATTGGGATCTATTTTAGGCTAGCGATTTGGATGGGAGGGAGACAAAAGTATAGAACCCCTCAGGACCCTGGTCAAAATATGTATCGTTTAGATTAGTCATATTATGCACTTTCGATCTGCAATGATCCTGCACAACTAAGAATTTACCTTTTTACTTCTGACAAACTCCTTTTTGTTCATTGAGTGACTGCTTGTCTCCCATTCTTTCAGAGACTCCTCCCTCCGCTTACTGGAAAGAGGTGGCCGAGGAGAGACGCAAGGCCCTGTACAACGTCCTGCAGGAGAACGAGAAGGTGGGTTAATCTTCAAGAGATCTGAACTAATGTTTAGCCGTCAGTCCAGCCTGTTCCCACGCTGACTGAAATCACCCATTTAGTGCTTTTAGGCTTCTGTCCCAGTAGTCTCACTCTCAATGGGACCTAACTGTTGCATTATAATCAAGCAGACATACAAATTGGATATTCAAATTGATACATGTCGGCTATTCTCTGTGCATGGTACTGTTGCAGGGTGAAATGTGTCGCTAGTTCTCACACAAGAGGTTTAATGAAATGAAACAAACACTCTCCAAAACAGGTTTGTGGATCTGTTAGGAATTCATTACATGAAACGGGTCACCTGTGCGTCCAGTCTTCAAGGGACATTTCACCGCTGGAAGACACTGCAGTCACTCTGTTAATAGTATTTGTAGTAGATAACGGTAGCACAATTTGTAGTTTGTACCCTATGGACAGAAAAATAATGAAAGTATGTTTGCCTGGATTGCTGAATTCCTATAAGGCTTTTGTGCACTTCCCCTCATTGTGGAGAGTGGGGAGGCTGCATGGACGTGTCTTTGTAGTCCCGGAAGGAAGTGAGACGAAGGTTTTTGGTCATAAACATGGCGTCATGACTAAAATATAAATAAAAAAAACATATTGCACGCATAAAAACCCCAGGAAAGTGTAGCTCTGGTTGCAAAAGGGGTGAAGAGGCCCTTTAATGTTCGTAAACAAATGTATCTTGAAAGCCTGAAATAGACGGAGAATCCCTTTTCGTTCACTTTTATATTATTTGGTCCAGCCATGTTAAACAGGGAGGGGGATGATAGTAAAATTATAGGATATCACATCCCCACATTTTCTTTATAGGATATCACATTTTTATGGATACAGATTAAATGCAAGCAAAAACACCCTGTGAATTTATGAACTGTGCAGACTCCAAAAAAAACACCCTGTTTTTCAGTACGTGCATTTTGTGTTCGGTCACATTAGTCACCACCATGCTTGTCCTTGTCACCACTACAGTTGCACAAAAACATCGAGGCCAAGGATGAGCAACTCGCTGAGCTGAAGAGCGAAAATGGGGAGCTTCAGGAACTGGCCCAGCATGTCCAGTACATGTCTGATATGATTGAGGTATAAAGTCATGTTACTTACTGGCTGCTTTTTTTTTTTTTTTTTTTTTTTTTTCTTTCAATGACTTCTGAATTCCTTGTATTTGTTTTATATAGATCTCTTGTAGGTTACTAAAACATTTTTGAAAAGGTGTGAAATTAGTTTATACTGTCAACCCTGAGTATCTCTTGGAGTTAATAAGTGGACGAGAAATGGCTTGAGCATGGAAAGTGTAAGAGATTTGATACTAAAGCACATGAATAGCCTTTGGTAAGGTGCAAAGTAAACCCGCTAGAGGGGAAAAAACTACTTTGAGAACAATGTGGCTAGTGCTGTAAAATTTGTCTGTCGGGTGTAAACGTCGTATGTCAAAATTTGTCTGTCGGGTGTAAACGTCGTATGTCAAAATTTACTATTGTGGCCTGGGCCGTGGCTCAGAGGTCCAGGCACCGTGGCTGCTAAGCCAGCTTTACAGCATGTTGTGGGTTTGAGTCCCGATCTAGACAAACTTTGGCGTGTCCTCCCCTTCTCTCCCCCCTTTCCTTTCTACTTATACGGTCACCTGTCAAAGGCAAAAAAGCCCCAAAAACTCTATCTGAGGCGTTTTGCTTGATTTATACTAGGGCCGGGACTAATTGCGATTAATTTAGATTAATTAACTACAGATAAATTAATCGCACCTTTTTTTTCACCGCGGAACGTTTCTCACTGGGCGCTTTTCTATAGTACTGGAAATAATATGTCACCCCATTTTGTGTTGCCTAGAACTGGAGGTCTGACAAAACCGTAACAATATGAAGTAAGTACAGCTTTGTGATGTCACTGAGATGTACTTGTTACTGTTACTAAAAAAAAAGTCAGACCTCCAGTTCTAGCCAACACAGAATGGGGTGACTTTTTATTATTATTTCCACAACGGGTATATTAATGACAGTAAAATGTTGAAAATGAGTGGTATCCTGTAGTCACTATTCGTTGATTCACTGGGATACCAAAAAACATTAAAAAAAAAGGTTTCTCGCTGTTCTCGGGTTGAATATTGATATGCGATTAATCTAGATTAATTAATCGCAAAGCCTCTGATTAATTAGATTATATATTTTAATCGAGTCCCAGCTCTAATTTATACTCGTGCGGTGCTACTCACCGAAAAAATGGCGTTCTACAGGCTCAACGCAAGTGGCTATTTTTGGTGGCTATGTGCTTGCTAACGTGTGGTGTCTTTTCAGAGGCTCACCGGGTCGAGTCCAGAAAATCTGGAGCAGCTGAGAGACATGGCCCTGGAAATAGGGGATGAAGATGACGAGGCTGAATCTAGTCTCAGTGAGGATGACGAGGCTGAATGTAGTCTCAGTGATGAGGAAGATGAGACTGAATGTAGCCTTGCTGAAGAGGAAGTTGATACTGAATGTGGGGCCAGTGATGATGATGATGAAGAGGCCTCAGACCAGGTCCTAGATAAACCGCCGGGATATTGGCAGAATCTGCTTTGTGAAAGTGACTCTGAGAGCTCTTTCCCCATGCAGTCAAGTCAATGTAGCCTTGCTGAAGAGGAAGATGAGACTGAATGTGGGGCCAGTGATGATGATGATGATGAAGAGGCCTGACCAGGACCCAGTTGAACCGTCGGGACGGTAAAAACCACACTGCTGCGACTGCCGGTCATTTGTTTTGTGACACGTAATGCCGTTTTAAGTTATATTTTTATTTTTTAAATTACAGTTAAGTTTGTGCAATGGCGCATTAGGTTTGATTGTGTAGCTGCCTTGCCACGATGTAATGTGGTGCGGTGTCTTCATTATTCAACATTGTTGAGCTGATTAGGGAACTCATAATCCAAAATAGCCTAATTGACATCGCACAGTGAAACGGCTCTCAAAATGTTTCTTTTAGCATAAACAAATATGTTGCTGCCAATATAATATCACAAATCAATGGCTTTTATTCTTAAAGAAATGTCAACTCTAGTTTGACCTTTTAATTATACATTTATATATAAATGGGTGTAGGTATTGTGATGTTATATTGGCAGAATCTGCTTTGTGTTGAAACTTAAGTGACTTTGAGAGCTTTCACCATGCAGTCAAGTCAATGAGGAGACTTTTTTTTCTTTTTTGCGGGGCTCTTCTGTGGTCTCCTTCATCACTGCCTTGCACATAGCCTTGTTTCTGCCTCCTAAAACAAGTATGTACTGATTTAGTACCCCAGCTCTAATCAACCAGCTATTGAAATGTTTAGCCATGGCAAGTAAACTGCACTACACCAAACGTCATTGTGCTTTTTAAGGGGGCAGTTCTAGAATGAAGTACTGTATGTTTGAAGAGCAGTTCACTCCCGTCTCCATGACTGGCCCCATGTTCTATCTCTAAACCTTGGTGGCATGCTGTATTTCATATTCCTCCTAGCCAGAGACATTGAACCTGTTGCTGGTTCAGTTTCCAAACCAACTATGATGGAGCATAACTTGAGTTTAAGACTGTACACCTTGTTGCCATATGGTGTTTTAATAGATCTACTACAGTGCAGTTTTATTGCACTCTTATGTACATATGATAAGTTCTGTGCAATAAACATTTTAAAACTTTCATGTGCTGTCTGTGCCTCTTGTGTTGACTCACCTTTCTCAGATTCACAATCTCTTAACTTTTGTAAAATGTCTAAACTAGCAATGCATTATTAAAAAAGTAAAGTGTGGAGTGAAAATGTAATCTTCTAGCTCACAATGTGGTCTGAAGCATGATCTGGTGTTTTCACTACTGTTTTGGTCCTGTCTAATTTCCCTTTTGGGTCTTCAGCTAAAATGTTTGGAAACTACTGCTGCTAGAGTGTGTGTGTATATGCATGCATAAAGGCAGGTACTTGAGTACAAATTTGACTGGGCAACTAATTGATGGTAACTACTAACCAGAGTATTTTATAGCCAGCAGATGCTGGGTTTGAGTAATTTGTCCCACACCCAGAGTATGTAGCAAGGTTGCAATGTAATGTTTGTGCCGATGTCTGGAAACTAGCCCATATACTGTAGACTTGTGTAGTGACAACTTGCTAATGACATTCCATCTTCATCCAGTAGAGTGTGCCAGTGAGCCAATTATACAATGCAGCCAGACATTTGTACACTTGAGTTAAATAAGCAGACAATTTTGGGCTGGAGGTTCCAGTACATAGTTCAGTGATTCTCAAGCCTTTGAATTTCCAGAGCCCCCAGTGTGATGCGCATTAGGCATTGGACCCCCCATTTGAGACCATGTTTTTTTTTCTCTTGACTTATTCCATCTACACTGTACAAATGGACCCTCTCAGAGTTACCAATGAGTAAGGGACCATTTGCACCCCTGTTGGTACATAATGGACCATACATTGAGAACCAGTGCTAATAAATGTCATTTTGGGTCTCACAAAAGAGTCACTTGATGAAACCCAGAATGACACTACTCTACACTGACAGTGTGGTTCATAATGTGGGGTCTAGGTACCCCCAGGGGTCCTTGAGTGGTCCCCAAGTAAATGATTGGTAGTTAATCTTCAATATTACAAGCAATATGTACAAGTAAATGGAAGTACACTATACAACTTAAATCTGGCTACCTCTACAGTCTACCTAGTATTCCTAAACATCAAATGTACTTCTTCATAGTTCCATAAAGATGCCTCTGAAAGTTCAAGAGAACATAAACAATACAATTCACAATTTAAGCATTTAGCTGATGTTCTTGTTTCCAGAGCGACTATGCAGCAAAACACGGTGAATTGTCACATGTATAAGTAAACTGTTCCCACAGTTGGTCAAAACAACATGCTATATAAAGACAAGACTTCACATGATATGACGAAATAAATGTTTACCTTTTTGTGTGTGTTCTGTCTTAATCTAGGAAATATTGTACAATATTGTACCTTACAAATGGAAATACTTTTTGCAGGGTGCTCCGATACACAGAAGATCTGTGCCAATATACACATCGAGGGAAATGGAGATTAGTGATTTGCTTTGTTTCAGTCCATCTTTAGGTCTGTAGCCTACTCTGTTACTGCCTGGCACCCCAAACAAGCTCCTATCAAAAGATGATTATCATATTTCAAGTATAGTCTGTGAATTATGTTGAATTATACCGGTAGGCCTATATTGTTTTACTTATGACCCGGTTTCCCCTAGACCAGGGGTCTTCAATGCTTTTCAGACCAAGAACCCCCAGAATCCCAGCTGAGGGAGAGATGGAGCAGGTACCCCCAGTCCCCCACGTCATATCGGATTCATGTTAAATGTGTGGGTTGTTTTTTTTTCAGGACGGAAATCCCGAACCCCTTTTCAAGACGGGAACCCGTTTTTTTTTTTTTTGCGGCTTACGCCTTTATTGATTTTTTAAGGGATAGAAAGTAGGCTGACAGGAAACTGGAGAGAGATGGGGGGATGACATGCGGTAAAGGCCGTGTCGGGTCCGGGAGTCGAACCCGCGGCACACCGCGACTGGATCACCAGTCCGGTGCCCAGACCGTTACGCTACGGCCTGGGCCAGGGGGGAACCCGTTTTTGTTGTTGTTATTGTTGCTATCTTCAGTCAGTATATAGCAACATAACATTTATTTTTCTATGTTTTAATAAATATTTGAAGTTTTACAGAAAACTTAGGCCTAGTTCAGAGTTAAACCCTCAATAGAATAGAATCGGCCTCAGTCCCAAGAGTTAAACCCTCAATAGGCCTATTGTGTAAACTTGACCTTTGGCTCGGTTCTTAATCTGTTTCCCCTCTGCATCTTTGCCAAAAATAGACGATCTACATACAAGATCAAAACGCGTTTCTCTCAGTAGATCTATTTTTGAGGGGCGCTAGCCCCTCCTATACAGATTTTATGTTTGTCTTTAGTTCAATGTTTGTTTTGTAAACTCCATTGACAATGAAGGGAAAATGTACGTCATAATGTACGTCTCTTTATTGTTAATGGCGGTTAATGTTTGTGTTTGCACCGTTTGTTTTACATCACCATACCATTACATTACATAATGTTCCCCCAGAATTGGGATGCGAGGGTTCATGTGAAATTAAAAAAATAAAGTTCCTGTCACACAAGGGGGTCCTACCGTATCTCTGAGGACCCCCTAGGGCCTAGGGGTTCCGAACCCCCTGTTAAAAAACCCCTGCTTTAGACAGTATAGAAGGAAAATTCTGTAGGCCTACATCCCCTGGTCCCCCGGTCTACAGTGCCTTTAGAATATTCTTCTTTATTTGTACACAACATTTGCAGTGCAATGCAATGCAGTATAATGCAATGCACAGTATATGCATTGCATATCAACCACACCCAGGCTGCTATGTTGTATTGGCACCCATGGGTTTAGGCCTAATTAGAAGGTTTGTGTATGGATTGAATCATTCAATACACGACATAGCCTATTTTATGGACCCTAGAACTGCATTACAAGAATCCCATTACCTATTCTCCAATCTGGCCCTGGGTACCCCTATTCTCTGACTATTCATCTGTACAAATAATGGATCTGACTACAATGGCTATAGGCTACACAATATTTCAACTTATAAGTAAGCAATGAGTGAAAAATGAAAATACAATATTTAGCTCATGGCAGCCCATATTACAGTACAGATCTGTCTTTCTCTCTTTGAAAATGGCAATAAATTTGGCTGGTTGAATTGCAGCCAGGGAGGGCTTCTATCTAAAGATTGACTGATTGAATACTTGATTGTTGATTACCGTATTAATGCCCCCAAAATGTGCATTGTAATTTTGTCAGACATCCCCCCCAGCACAGCCACACCACTCCCACCCTTCCTCCGAGGTGGTGGAAAGCCTGAGGCGCTTCTTTTCGCAGGTTACTCCCACCCATGTGCTATGCCCCTCCCTTCCCTCTCAACGTGAACGCGCAGAGCTTCAGTGAGCTGACAAACATACTAGACGGAGCAGCACACACATCTCCTCTCCCGGCCTTTCCATAGTGTTCTCACTGTTCTGGTGACGACCAACCAGCCAGGTAACAGAAAACTACACCAACAACTATGTGTATTATTGTTTGTCACTTTGTGCCCCCCATATGTCAGATACAAACTATAACTTTAATAGTTCACTTGCAAACATTTCGTCTCGAAACTCATCTAGCGCAAAACAGCTGAGCGTAAATTAGCTACCCACCTGCTTAACACGCTAGTGTAGTGAATCAATGGATTTAACGTTTAGATGACCAACACACGTCCACTATCGGTAGAATGTGTTGTTGGTAGTTGAGCGTGTGAAGCTATCCGTATAATTTTGCTGATATGTAGTAACTTTATAGTTTTGCATAATCTGTTTATGACAAATCTAGGCAATTCCAAATTGCCTGCAGAAAAAGTAGAAAAACCTCCAAGTCCAAGTCCAACCAAGCACAAGTAGTAGCCTAAACCATGCTGTCTATTTCTGGGAGATTAGGCCCTAATTAATATCAATCAAGCACAGCAGAACATTGATTTGGCTCATTTACCACTTGCAGCATAATGCCACGTATTTTACACGTAATGCTTTATGATCAGTGTGTCGTCCACAGTAACGGTCTTTGTATTGATTTGTGCTTTCTGTGAAATGTACCCATAATGCAAACTGTTAATAAATACATCATCAATCAATCAGCACGAGGTACAGTCTGATATGTGGGCAAAAATGGTAACACAAAACACTCCTGGCACTTCTACTTTCTGCCTGACAGCGACAATATATCCAAATTCGGGCTGGGACTAATTACTAATTAATTCCAGGCATTGTAATTAATTAATCACAATTTAATCTCGTATCAATATTTGACCTGAGAAGGCTTTCTTTTTTTTTTCTTTTTTTTTTTCTCAATTAGATTTGGAAAAATACGAAAGGAGGAAATACACAAATCCAAACTTGCAGAAGAACAAGCATAACATTCCGAGAAGAACTGAGAATGGCGACAGCCGCACTGACACAGGGCCTGGAGCGAATCCCCGGCCAGCTGGGATACCTGGTGATGAGCGAGGACGGCGTGTTGGCGTCCGCAGGGGAGCTGGAGAACGACGAGCACACGGCGGGCGTCCTAATGCAGATGGTCCGGACGGCCTGTCGCTTCCGCTTGGATGGTTCCGCGGAGCCTTTTTTCAAGCGCATGTCGGTCATTCTGGCAGACTTTGTCTACGTGGTGACGGTGTCTGGTCAGAAAGTGTTTGTGGTAAAGCGTCCGAACAACCAGCAAGAGCCCGTGGTTGTCTAGCTAAGCTGCCAGTGTGTGTCACCCGTTTCACTTGAATCCCCTCCCAGAGTGGGAGATGCGGAAAGGAACTGTTCATTGACCATGGCCTCATACAGAGGTCATGGTTAATATTTTGATTTGTGTATTTACGGGTGAAATAATTTGTTTTAAATTTCAAAATAAAACGGATTTTGGTATACGAGTGAATCAATGAGTGATTTTCTTTTAAAATATAAATTTCCTATCAACTGGGCCATGCTGATCGGCTTCTTCTCCAATTGTCCCGTGAGAGGTTCTGTGGTGCAAAAACTAAGTGCGACTAAAAATTCATTAATGTTTTCATAGCGTCATTGTTTCTGTAATTGAAATTAATCATTTAAAGTCCCGGCCCTAATCCAAATAATAAATGTGAACAAGTAACTGCAGCATTGGAAACCAGTTACACGAACACGCACATTATGAAAACACTATAATGTGCATGCCAATTTGCTAGGTGGCGGTGAGTGACAGACTGCCCTGATAGACCAGTTACCCATGTACAAGAAGAACCTCGCACAAGTCTTTGGGCCCCCCCTTCCATCTGTCATCACGGGTGGCCGTCCAAGTAACGCCAATGAAAGACAGTATCACGTGGTGGTGGTAACTGCTGATGGTGGTGGATGAGGCGCTACGTCCTAACTGCTGCCCACTGTGGTGGAGGGTGAGAAATTTCAACACTGGGTCCCGTGGCGGTTTAAAGGTGGTTCCAGGGGCGTTTCCCTGCAATGTGTTGACATACAGCAGCATTTAAATATGCTCTCCCCTGCTCTTAACCCTACCATACCATTGCTGTTTTGAACTTTTGTGGGTTTCATAAATTAACGCCCTACTAAGTAGGGTCTACTTGATCACACAAGTAGCAGATCTGAAAGCTGGAAATGTGGTGTGAAATTCAGCCTGTAGATCTCCTATTTTTTTTAAATTGGAATCCTGAAAAGCGATGTTTTTATAAATTGTTTTTACCGACTGCAGCTAAAGTCCTTATGGCTATCAGTCCCTCCCGGTACAGTGGGTACACACGCCACTGGAGAAAATCTGTGAACAAATACATATTCAGTTGGGAGTCCTGCATGGAACCACTGGAAGAGATTACTGAAATCCTGTATTAAAAATTAAAAAGCCTATATGTTTTCAAATAATTGCAGTAAAAAGTCTCTGAGATGTAGTAAAGTGTTGCCACTTCACCACTTTTCAACCTATCTTCATATATTTGATCCTCACTAATGTTCATGATAAAATACAATTCTTTAATACTCAGATAGGATAGATAAAAAAAAATAGGAGTAGAGGAGGAGAGATTGCACGTTTTGAGTGTACAAATGGAACCAAATGTCCTTCTGCAGCTGCATCAGGATGTCACACACCTCCCCAGTGCCCGCTTGCCAGGAAGAAATCGTTTTCACCTTGTTGGCTGTGAGAGACCCGAACCCGGATTCCCAACAGTAATTATTTTGAAAAAGTTGAGTTAGTAGGATATTCGGAATGTCCTGAGATTGTGTTTTTCTGTCGTTTGTTCACTGGAACATACAGTATTAATATTATAAATTACATTTCTGCTTGGCTTTTAAGGCTTTGAAGTTGCACAGGACAGATATGACAATTAACCTAAGTATATAAAGCAGTGACAGACTGTCAGACATATTTTATCACTATATGTAAAAAGAAAACGTGTCACAAGCTTGTAGATTCTTATCGTATTTGAAAATATATGACAATTCTTCCACATGGAAATGAGTATGGCGATTATGCAAAATAATTGATTACGGTATCTCAAATATTAACGATTGTGGACAATAGAGTACGATAATGTATCCACTGATACAATCATCAGTTAACTGCAGGCTGATTTTTCAATTTTTGCATTGACCGACTGGAATATTTATTAGAAAATGCACGCACAAACGCTGATCTTTCCATTTGTGCATTGACGGAATAGGAATATTAATTAGAAAATGCACGCACAA
The DNA here is from genome assembly GCF_964188405.1 of Protomyctophum parallelum. NCBI lineage: Eukaryota > Metazoa > Chordata > Actinopteri > Myctophiformes > Myctophidae > Protomyctophum > Protomyctophum parallelum. The sequence continues at coordinate 43,779,973 of NC_139697.1, read as the reverse complement.
CGCTGTGATTCCTGCTGAATGTATACACATTTTGTGAATGGAAGAATATACAACAGATCTGTTATAACAAAATCGGAGGCAAATCATACAAATTACAGAATGCAATGTGTAACCTTCCCAAATAGATGGACCACCGCCAGCTGACCTGCAGTGTGGAACCATGAAAATGACCATGCGTTGAGAACTATGAGGCTGGGACTTTCTGCTATGATGGACTCCCTGGAAGTGGAACCGATACCTGTCCTGTGAGTGTGTTACATCAGAATAATTAATACAACTAGTCCTTAGCCGTTCGAATATATGAACACAAAATGATGTACAGTGTGGGTAATGCGATTTAATAGATCATATTATTGAGTATTTTGGGGTCTACTGTCTGGCTGGGCGAGGGGGTTAAGGGATGAGCTTGGGAAGTTGGGATGGGCACAAAATTAATATTATTATGCAGGTGGTCTGTGAAGCATTCCCTAGGGCTAGGCCTAGGGGGTCTGTGTATTCCTGTGACACACACACACACACACACACACACTGGATCATTGAGAGAAAGAGAGAGACTCGTCTTGTTCTCAAGAGATCGTGCATTAGTAATCAATAGCTAACACACACACGCACGCACATGGTCAATGCCTGTGTGCAAATGCAGATCAGATACTTTAAAAAACAGGGAAAATAGTCACCTACTAGCTGGCGATGCACAAGCTTGTACTATTTCATAAATAGAGTTTAAGTAGTGACTCTTTCTCTATGTCTCAAAGTATAACCTATGGTTTAAGACTAGTGGTTCAAATGATTGCGTGAGCCTCACTTTTGTGAACCACTGCTTTAGACTTCAACATGCATGGAGTTTGTTCTTTTTGAAAGAACCATTGTGATTTTTTAAATGTAATTCATATTCATATGTTCCAGTGTCGATTGGATTTTCCTTTTTCTCATCCTCTTCTCTTTTCTTCCCTCTCTCTTTTCACTCGCTTTTATTTACACCTCCTCTCTCTCTGTGTGCAATAAGGCGAGGGCAGGCGTCCGCCTGTCCAAATCCATTTCTGGCCTGGCCAAAATCCATACAATGAGAAAAGAGAGAGGCCAAAAACAAGACCTGAGAACTATTAGTGGACAGCTGATTGGCCGCTGCGGTAGAGCGCGACCCTCAATCACCCATTGGAATGTAAATGCATGCCATTCAGCCTTTGTATCCTACTGTCTGGCAGGTATATCTCTTTGAAAACCTTTAGTGCTACGATTGTGTGCAGGGAGACGACAATTAACACATCTTGCCTGCCCAAAATGTAATTCCTGGAAACGCCACTGTCTGTGTGTCTGTTGTCGACCACGCAGGGCGATTCTGGCGGAGTACAACAGAACAGCCTACTCCACGGTGTGCACATCGCCAGCCGGAGGATGTGGTGTGAAGCACCGGCTATAGCCAAGGATGTCTCAAGGTTTAAGGTTGTACTTTATTGTTATTATTTATCTTGTGTACAGGTACATAGGAGTAAAACTTATTTTTGTTTTGGCATCCTTACAGACAATGCAGCAGCATAGATAGCATAACATTCAAAACAACAAAACCATAAAGAGTGCAAGAAAGAGCAATCAAAGTGTAAAAATAATAGTAAGATATGTACATGTGCACATGTTTTCCCTGTAGTAGCAAAGTTAGGTAAACTTTTTGTGTAGTAGGTTATGTTCCATATATAACTGGCTACGCAACACTGACCGCCCAGATTCCGAGACAGAGTGGATCAAAACCGATAGTCTAAATCTTAGGCTAGGGGCCGGGCCCCCAAGGGTCCTTGAGGGGGGTTCCAGGGGGTCCTTGGTAAAATGAGAAACAACTTAACCACTTGAACTTTGTTTTGCACTAGAGTGATTCAAAAATATCCGATCTACAAACTCTGCGCCTTGCTTTGTGTTACAGCACCTTACATTCATGTAATATTACGGTATGTAAATATGTAAATCTTTACCCTTAATGTCACAAGGAACATTTGAGAGAATATTGGTTTCCATTAGGCCGGATTGAAAATGTGTTGATGCTGTTGTTGTAACTAACATAACTTATACTTGACGTTTAATTTAACCACTTGAACCCCAGCATCCATATTCTGGGGGGAACATTCGCCAAGAAATAGCCGATCTACAAGCTCAGGCACTGCTATTTTTGGTGTAGAATGAAAAAGAAGGCACCAAGTACAGTGCAACTCCTCGTTTGACCCATACAATTGGGTCCTCTACATTCCCTTTGAAGTAACATTGTTTACATGAAGATGTTGCTGTTTGGCAGAAACCTCTTATCTCCAGATTCTACACATTCTACATTTTTGTGTCTCTCACCCGTAAACGGACACACACAAAAGCATCAAAAGTAGCAGATCCGCAAGCTCGAAACGTGGTGCTGAGCGACACATTTAGAACTTGTAGATCTGCTACTTTTGCTGTTTTATAAAATTTGAATCCTGAATAGTATAACATATGACATATGACATATGAGGTTTTCTATCCGACGGAGACAAAGAGTAAAATGGTTCACCTCGTTTCCACATTAAACAATGACCCTATTTTTGCATCACACCGACCCTGGCTCCGAGGTTATACTTAAAACAAAGTGATACCCCCCACCCCCTCCTTGTAGAGGCCTAATAGTTTCCAGATGATGGCATATGAGCAGCCTTAATACTCTGTGCTTAATAAAAAGTATGGTATGACTGTAATCCATGCTGCCCCCCCTCCCCCCCCCCCCCCCCCCCCCACACACACACACACACACACACACACACACACACACACACACACACACACACACACACACACACACACACACACACACTCTCTCTCTCTCTTTCTCCCTCTGTCTGTCTGTCTGTCTGTCTGTCTGTCTGTCTGTCTGTCTCAATTAAGATGAGATCATGGTGGCTCAAGTGTTCCGTACAGCTACTGGGATGCCGGACGTGCACGCGTGTGTGTGTGTGTATAGTCCTATCTTCCATTTATGTAAGGAGAGGGATTTGTGGCTGTCTGTGTAAACAGTGAATGCATACAGGGTCCATGTTTAACTGAACCAAAGGGAGTTGTGGATTTTTAACCACTTGAACCTCAGGCAGCATAAGGTCTTGGGGGCGGGGGGGCATTCGCCACAAAATAGCAGATCTACGTGAGCTTGTAGATCTGCTACTTCGTGAGTAGAGAATTTCTGTATAGAATTAGACGGAAGAAAGCCGGTCAAAGTACAGTAGTAAATCAAGTCTGGTTCTCTAAGACTTCCTAGATGGTTTATGTGCTTAAACAATGAACGCACACACAGGGCCCACCGTCCATGAACAATGAACACACACACAGACACACACACACACACACACACACACACACACACACACACACACACACACACACAGAGCCCACTGTCATGCATGTTGATCTGAATGGAGCAGGAATGGACAGATTCACAGATACGGTCGGTCAGGTTTTCGTTGGCTTGACTGACTGCAGATTGGTGATAATACTGTTTTCCCACATTCCATGCATACAGTAGAATCTCTTATTGACTTGTGTCTTAAAGGTTTTATGACATTCATTTTCATTTATTTTTCTTTTTTCTTTTAGGTTTTATGACCTCAATTACACCCAAAAAACCTGAACTTTGAACATTCAGTGGGTTTCTGTGGTCTGAAGTTTTCTTTGGGGTTTGGAAGGCCTTTGAGCTACAATGAAAACAGGCAACACAGTGAAAACAGTGACATCTGCTGCTCCCATTGACATGGGATTTGCAGTAAGTGATGTCACTTACTGCCGGCAAATCAGAGCACCTGTTTGAGCCAGAAAACCCCAGATCACAGAAAATCTACTGAATGTTAAAAGTTCATGTTTTTTTGGGTGCAATTGAGATTAGAAAACCTAAAAAAAAAAAGAACAATTCCAAAACCTTTTTTTTAATGTCACAATCCCTTTAAACTCCATTACGTTGTTGTTGAGCGGAGTCCCTCAGGACTCTATGCTAGTGTCTCTTGATTTCACTCTACACATCTTCGCTGCAGATAGCCCTTGCTGCCCTTCTACAAGCTCACAACGTTTTTTTTTTTTTGAATATTCTGTTTTTTATTTTCAATTTTTCACAAAATACACAAAACACCCGTCCACAGCCCTCCCCCCTCCCCACATACAAACCCACATACATAGAATACAACACAGTTAAAGCATAATGACAATAATAATATTATACAAAAAACGTGAAAAACAAACAAAAAACTAAACTAAACAAAACAAAACAAAACAAGAGACAAATCTACTATACACTAGAAATTTGTTTCCGGTAGCAGTCGATCCAGACTGAGATAGCTATAACAATACTGATACAGGTAAGGACAAAGTCTCCATGTAATTCAAATAGGGCTGCCAAATCTTCAAAAAATTCTCAAAACCCCTTGAACTTCTCAAAGTATATGTAATCTTCTCAAGAGGGACACAACTGTTCAATTCTGAGAACCATCTTGCGATAGGTGGGGGGGAGTCAGACTTCCACGTTATTGCAATACATTTTCTAGCAACCCCGAGTGCCACCTCTATAAAATTTATTTTGTGTCTACCTAAATTTGCACTGATTGCACTGAAGTTTCCCAAAAGGCAAAGTTCAGGATCCAACGGGAAGGGAGCATCTATAATTTTAGCCAGTGCATCACAAATATCATGCCAGAATGTTTTAACTTTTATACATTGCCATGTACAGTGCAAAAATGAGCCTTCTTCCGTACCGCACCTAAAACATAAATCTGAGATCTACAAGCTCACAACGTTGTGTGCTTCCATATTGGATGCCTTCAGCGCATCCTCTTGCAGATCGTGTGCCTCATACTGAGATACTGGCAAAAACAAACTGCTGGAGTATGCAGGCTATAATCATCCAGCACCAACTGCGCTGGCTTGGACATGTGATCCGGATGTCTCCAGACAGACTTCCCTGCAGAGTGCTGTATGGCCAGTTAGACCATGGCCTGGCCGAAGACGAGGACCAGCTGAAGACCTCACTGAAGGATCAGACCTGAGGACCTTATCAGGCTGCTGCTGACCGCGTCTCGTGGCGGCAGCGCTGCCACAAAGGAGCTCACACAAGTTGGAGGTGGACAGGACTGCCAGAAGACGGCAACAGAGACACAGGAGGAACACACCCATGACTGCCAGTAGTACCACTGCCACCAAAGTAAAAAGTCAAAGTTAGTCGCACACGTTACCGCAGTGAAATTAGTTCTCCGCATTTGACCCATCTGCGGTGAGACGCAGCCAAGGAGCGGTGAGCTGCAGCCGTGCCACGCTCGGGGAATCATTTGATTAGTTGATTTGAACCCCCCCCCCCCCCAATCCAACCCATTGGTGCTGAGTCTAGGGAGGCATTGGGTCCCATTTTTACAGTCTTTGGTATGACCGGGCTGGGGATCGAACCGCGACCTCCCAGTTTCAGGGCGGACACTCTAACCACAAGGCCACTGAGCTGACCACTACAACCTACACATGCCACCTACAAACGTACCGTTAACGACATAAGTGGACGTCGTCATCGGATTCGATGGACAACCATGAAGTAAGCAAGTGTGTGAGGGCTGCCGCTGAGGGGTGACATCTACACAATGGATCCTCTGTACTCCTCTCCACTATATGGCTTTGTAGTGGCGGAAGAAGCACTTTGATTATTGCAAAAGTAGCAATACCACCGGACTGTATGCATTCATAACAAAATATACATAATGGAAGAACTAACATTCATTCTAGGACTACAAGAGGACAAGTTCTATAAAAAATGGGAAAAGTGGGATCTCTTCCTCCAGCTCATTGCTAATGTAAGATAATTACAAACATTGTTTTTATTGTGTATTGTAATATATCATAGATGCAGCCCCTTGTGTGTTTAAAAAAAAAGAAAGACAATAGGCCTAGCTGAGTAGCTGTTGCATATTAAAGTGTTTAAAATTATTTTAATTCAATATCAACACATTTTGCTGGAGACCCCCCGGAGGTTTTGGCACCCTGTCCCTCCAGGACCCCTGGTGGTCCCCAGACCCCACTTTGAGAACCAGTGTTGTAAAGAACAAAGACTTTCAGCTGGCCAATAGGATTGCAGTGTCTCACCATGTGTATAAACAAAACCCTGGGGCGCTTGTTAGGCTCACTGCAGTGCTGGTCTCTGCTCAGAGAGAGAGAGAGAGAGAGAGAGGCAGCACAGGAGAGTCAGTGGGAGAAGATAGGAACAGAGAGGAGAGGAGATAGGACAGAGAGGAGTGGAGAGACAGGCTGTGTCTTTCTCTCTCACACGCGCACACACAGAGAGACACATTGGTGCACAGGATTCAGATGCGAGCACATTTACGCACAGATCTTGGTTGAGCTGAGCCTGAACACGCAGTATCCAGACTTCAACGGATGGAACGTGCAAAGACGCGGTGACAACCGTGACAGCTTATTCTTTGTTATGGCGTGTTAATAAATTGTGGAATCATGAACGACATCAAACTTGCGGTTCTTGGAAGCGAAGGAGTGGGCAAATCTGGTATAGTAAAACGTTCCAGCTAGACTTTTAAGCCCTGTCTCAAACCCGATTGTGCCCGAGTTGGCTGAGGCTCTGCACAAGCTCACACCGCTTGTAGATCGGCTATTTTGGCTAATGTGTCCCCCAGAATATGGATGCTGAGGTCAGAGGTTAAGATGATGCTATAGTATAGGCTCATATTGCTGCTATAGTAATTATATAGCAGCAATTTGAATCAGGAGAGAGAATCTCCAAGGATACAGCAGGCTAAACAGGTGGAAATTTGAATTGGGAGTGATGACACAGAAATGGACAGACACAGTTACTTGGAATGGGAACACTATTCAATTGAAACTCTGATTTGGCAACCCATCTGCAAATGTATTTTCTGTTTACTAAAGAGATGGAGAGCTTATTATGATCCTACTTGTATTTCTTTTGAATTTATTGTTATTGTTAATGTTGATGTGTGGAACACTATGCGGACCCTGACATACTTTAATAATGTATGTGTAGCCTACCTGTATGAGCAGTGACGAACTTCAGATGCATTTCTTTTTTGCAAGTTGGAGAGCTTTTGTTTTCATGTATAACTGATGATGCTAAATACACCTCTTATTGTGTTCACAGCCCTCATTGTCCGCTTCCTAACCAAGAGATTCATCGGCGAGTATGCGTCTTCCACAGGTAACAAAATGTGTTGTTCATTTGTCAGAATCGGAATCAAAGGCGGAATTAGGTTTTGTTCAAGCTCCATCGTTTTTGTAATCTGAGCCTTTTCAATAACAATCGGGAGCAAAGAAATCACACTTGTGTGAAGTGTATTTATATCGTATTATAACAAACATTGTAACATCCTCAAAGTCCATAGACTTGGCTGGCAAATGATTTACATCATAAGTGCATTGTAGGGGCTAGCGCCCCTCATAGCACATTAACCAGCAGGTACAGTAGATGGTAGCCGTGTGGAAGATGTTCAGAAACCTGGACAGCCTCTCACCTGGCTAACATCAGACTAGCTTGAACAAGGCATATACTTTAACCATTAAGACTTGAGGCCAATTCTAAAAAAAAAATCTAAATCCTGATAGTTTTCTGCAAGAACGTAGGAATATGTTGCTATGTATCAGTGATGCTCAAACATTTAATGAGTTAAGGCCCTGACGGATGCCCCGTAGCCTTATGAGTTCATTTGGTTCCACTTGGTACACTCCGAGTTAAACAGAAAAAGGTTTTGTTAAAAAGTTAAAGCTCCATATTCTCCCCATCTCTAAAGCTCTTTAATAAACAGAGAATACATTTTCAGGTTCGATACCAATGCCATTCTGCCTCAATGTTAGTGTTCCAATCCCAATTTTGTCCAATCCCAAATTCCGTCCGCTCACATTTTTGTTTATTTTTATTTGTTTTACCATGTGTACTGTATCGGTTCTAACTCCTGAATGGATGACATTAGTATCCCGTCCTGAAAATGTATTTCCTGTTTACCTGAGAGACAGGGAGACCCCTGTTACTGAACAAACACTGTATAGGCTATATAACAGTGATCACTATCAGAATTTAACAATTATAGTTATCTTCACGAAAAGCAATATAACTTACGCCACCTTTAACTGTGGGAGGATACAAATGGAACCCTCTCAGAGTTAGCCTTTTTGTAGAATGACTCAGTTTGTCATTGAAGGCGCCTCAACAATAGTGCACTTTGTTTTTATCTCAATATAATCCGGTTTCACCTGAAACTGGTCCGCTCTCTGTTTGTTTATTAATGTCTGGCATCTGACCAGCATGACTCACTCAGACCTGCATAGTCGATGCCAGGCACCCTGCGGTGATGATGGACGCTTCAGCAGCTGAGATTAAAGGAGCACTTAACCCATTTATTTTCAAGCTTATCTCGATGGCACACTTCGTCTCATTGGTGGGCAGTGGACAGTTCAGAGGCTTGCCTACCAATGACATCATCGATGGGGACTGCAGGTTCTAATAAAAACCGCAACTTCTCTCTTCCTGGAAAGTTGGTATGCTCGAATGGAAGCCATTGTTCTTACATTAATAATCAAAATAAAAACAAAACTATCAAACCTGCCTACCTATGATGTCACTGGTAGGACAGCCCACCTCTGAGACACAGACACACTTGTCCCTATCGGGTGGAAACTTCATTATGTCCAAAGCTGTTACTTTCCCGTATTCAAAATAGCAGATCGACAAGCTCAAAATGCGTCGCTTCGACCCGCGTTTCGAGCTTGTAGATCTGCTACTTTTGATGCTTTTTTGTGATGCTGTTAGTATGATCAAGTAGGGCGTTCATTTTCGAAAAAATGAGATGAGAGGTTTCTGCCAGACATTGATGACACAATGAGCATTAGTGAGGAGGACTAATTGTATGAAGATAATGTTTGTTGAAAATGGATAAAGTGGTCCTTTAACCCATTCTGACCTGAGATCAGATTCATACGAGGTTTCCGCCGGACACACACTGGTCTGATGAACCCATTCCGACCTGAGATCAGATTCTAAAAATGTCAGTCGTTCTTCGATTTAAAAAAAAATAGCAGACCTACAAGCTCGTATCGCGACACTCGGTGGCGCGATATGAGCTTGTAGATCTGCTATTTTTCAATAGCTAAAGCATAACATGATGCCGACACCAAAATGGGTGCCCGGTCAGAATGGGCAGATGTATAATGGTCGTTTCATGACTGTTCCTTCCCCTTCCAGAATGCGTTTACAGAAAGCGTCTTTCGATGGACGGAAGACAACTCAACCTGGAGCTGTATGACCCATGCTCACAGGTGAGTCCAATTAAACTGTAATTAACGCCATTATCATGATGATGGCATGATAAATGCGGAGGTGTACATTTACTCAAGTACTGTACTTACGGAACTTTTACTGGACTATGTGTACTTTTTACTCCATTACAATTACTTGACAGTTTTCGTTACTATTTATTTAGCATAATATTAGTAATAGAAAACATACACTGACTAGACTAAGTGATAAGCGATGGTGTATTAGTGTGTAGGTTAATCTACCCAGCAGCACGTAACATCATTCAAATCAGCCGCACCTTTACTAGAAGATATGAACACATTAATGCATTACTTATTACAACCGAATGATATGATTGTGAAATGGGTTATTTATTTATAGCAACATACGTTATTTCTGAAAACTATTGACATTTTTAAGAATCGGCCTCAGGTATTAATTAACCTGTCTGTCTGTCTGTCTGTCTGTCTGTCTGTCTGTCTGTCTGTCTGTCTGTCTGTCTGTCTGTCTGTCTGTCTGTCTGTCTGTCTGTCTGTCTGTCTGTCTGTCTGTCTGTCTGTCTGTCTGTCTGTCTGTCTGTCTGTCTGTCTGTCTGTCTGTCTGTCTGTCTGTCTGTCTGTCTGTCAGGCGTGCGAGGGTAAGTCCACGCTAAACGATCAGATCCACTGGGCGGATGGCTTCATGGTGATCTATGACATCAGCGACCGCTCCTCCTTCCTGACCGCCAAGGCCATCATCCACATGATCAGAGACATCCACCCGGGGGGAAACAAAAGGTCATTCTGCACACTGTGCCTCGTACAGCATGTGGGTTTGTAGTGTTTGTTTAGACTAGAGCCCTCATGACGTAAATCGTTTGCCAGCCAAGTCTATGGATTTTAATGTTTATTTAGGGCACTAAATGCAACGTAAGACGTCGTGTGGCTGATGCAGAACCTTATGAATACGAAACCGTATAAGTGCCTTCAGTTTCAACATGTGCTCGTTCTTTGCAGGGTGGGGACGAATTAAATCCATTGGAATACAGGTTCTTTTGGTTTTGGACATAAAGTACATGTACAATGTTTCCCAACTGATGTTATGTGATTCGCATCTGTTATTTTAAATGCAAAGGTAAATAAACGCTGCGATACCGTGTACATCAGTAATACTAAACTGTTCACTCAAGCGAAACGGCAAAACATTTCTCGCGTAACCTCGTTGAGTGTTCTCCCACGGCGGCCATGCTACACCGTCCGTAGCTTATGTAAACGACTGTGCCCACGCAGAACTAATGTAGGCCTACTGAAGTACAGTACTACTAATGCAATCTAATAGTTAACTGTGCACCAGTGTTGCCACAATTTACGAGAGAAGCAAGCAACCAGGTCTATGAAAACGAGCCCAAAAGAAGCGATTCTTGCGATGAATGGGTCCACAATCCACATGAGCATCGGCTATTTACATTTATTATATATCGGCTATTTTATAATAACAGATCTACAAGATCCCATGCGTTGTGAGCTTGTAGATATTTTTTTTAACATTTTTACAAAACACCTTGTATGGGGGTCCATGCCACAATATATTTACAGATATGGGTACGTACAGTCAAAATACATTGACCCAGATTTGACCCACATTTGGGCTGACATTAAAACAAGCAAGTCCAAATGATCAACAGTTACAAACCTGTATTCCGAAGCCTGCTATTCCAAGTTAACGCACCCCCATAGGCGGCGGGTGCGTTTTACCTTTGGGTAGGCTGCTATAGAATTGCGTTGGGGGGGGGGGGGGGGGGGGGGGGGGGGGCTCTCGCCGCCGCGGATTTATTTATTTCCCAGATGGTCTAAAAATGAGTTATTTAGCATACTTTTACCAATGAATTAGCCTATACACAGACAGCGACTTTTGGACGTCTTTTTCTCAAGTCTCGAGTCAGTCAGTGTAGATTACCCCTCCAGGAGTAGCGGGTCATGGCTCTTCACAGACGGCACAGAGACAGCAGTCATTCCGCTGAACGTGTCAGTGTTGCTGCAGTGGTGTGGACTGTGAACCGTGAACCGTGCGGCACTGGTGGTGCTGCTGAGTGCTGACAGCCGACTCACAGCTTCTTCTTCTGAATTAGGCTACTTTATCTTTGCCTTGAAAAATACATTTTGCGTTTTGCTGTTTCCCAAAACAAACCAGCGCACGCTACTCTTTGCTACAAAGCGACTGGAAGGACGAGGTTTACAGACATACCAATAGTAGTCAATCATATGCTGATTAGGCCAGTTGCTGTATAGTGTATATAGCCTATCCGATCAGCGATCACCAGGGGGCAGCGACAACACACACACACACACACACACACACACACAATAGCCTTCTATAATGCTGCACACATATATTATATATATAAAAAAAAAATACCCAGCAAAATTTTTGGGAAGGCTAAGCCTTCCCTAGCCTTACGCACCCGCCGCCTATGCGCACCCCCATTCCGACTCGCCGCATTACTAACCCTGTCCCTGACCCTAACCGCACGCGGAAGCCACTTAGTCAGAATGGCGGTGCTCGGAATGCCACCCTCTCCCAATAAGCAACTACACTTAAGCAGATATGGCAACACCGCTGGTCAAAGTAAAATATTTTTGTAGTTAAAATATTTCAAGATTATTTAAAAATACCAGATCTACTGTACAGTAGGCTACAAGCTTGTTATGGCTGCCTCTTTTGGACTTGTTTTCAAAGACCTGGTTGCTTATTTCTCTCACAAAATCTGACAACACTGACACTCGGTTCTTTCCTCTGGCTTGTGTCCCGACAGGGACGTGGACCCGGTGCTGTTCCTGGTGGGGAACAAGCAGGACCTGTGTCACATGAGGGAGGTGCGACGCGAGGAGGGCCAGCACCTGGCCTCTGACACGCGCTGCCACTTCTACGAGCTGTCAGCCGCCGAGCACTACCAGGTGAGGTCTGATTTCTTGGTCACAATGTAGGCTTGCAGAATGTCATTTAGATTTAACATGGTATTCAGACAGATGCTAGCATTGCTAGGTTCATTGTTTACCGGTATATATTCTATTAATTTCAGTGTACAGATTGTCATTTAGATGTTTGTTGAGGGAAAGAGGCTAGGTTCATTGTTTACCTGGTATACAGTATATACTGTGACCAATGGTAATGCCATCAGTGCTCCTAGACTCTGGAACAGCCTCCCATTGGACCCCAGGTTTGCTCGCGCCATAACCATTTTTAAATTAAGCAATATTACACGAGAGTGTTCTTTTTTTTTTTTTTTTTAATATATTTTTTTGCGGCTTACGCCTTTATTGATTTTTTAAGGGATAGAAAGTAGGCTGACAGGAAACGGGAGAGAGATGGGGGGATGACATGCGGTAAAGGCCGTGTCGGGTCCGGGAGTCGAACCCGCGGCACACCGCGACTGGATCACCAGTCCGGTGCCCAGACCGTTACGCTACGGCCTGGGCTAGAGTGTTCTTTAACGTCATTAATGCATGCCTGCGGTGCCTTAAGCCAAATTCCAATACCCAGAATCTCGGCTACTCGCTCACTCTCACTCAGTCACTCCAGCAAGGTGAGGTTATGGTGGAATTGGTGACCTGCTGAAATATGTGACAACCGTGTAGACAATCACATAATGTAAATGTGTCCTAATGTCAATTGTTGCAGTTTGTTCATTAGCAGAGTTCAACCTAACTGTATTTAGGCCATGTATTTAAAGACTTCCATGTAATAGTTGTGTGAACAAGATGGTCACATATTTGGCAGGTCACCAATTTCACCGTCATTTGCCATGCTGGAGTGAGCGAGTGTGAGTGAGCGAGTGGCCGAGAAATTGGGTATTGGAATTTGTTCAGAAAGCTATCGCAGAAGTGCATTAATGGCGTTAATGAACACCCTCTCGTGTAATATTGCAATTATACAACAGTTACCCTTAAAACTAAGAATCACTGAAAAATAATAATCTTTCAATGACAGATGTTGTCACTACGACCACAAATGTCCCAAGAAACTAGCTAGCCTATCCACCGAGTCTGCTGCGCTCTGAGAGAAAAGCACGGCTTTTGTTAAGCAACCGTTGCCTAACAATGCAGGCCATATAAGGGCTGCGTAGTGGCCCCTCTGGTAGTTTCTTTTTTTGAAACTTTGTTTTTATTTTTCAATAAACAGATGGGTCACATTGGGCATCACAGTACATATCGTAATTGTTACAAGTCTTTTTGTTACATTTCTTGTCATTAACTTTCACAATGTAACGGGTCTTTACAGTTCCAGGAGAGTAAGAGAACCCTCTTTGAGTAGTTTCAGAGTGTCTTAGTTTGTTCGTTTCCAGGTACAGGTTTCATGGTAATCATACATTGGTAGAATAAGACAATAAATAAAGTAAGTAAATTACATAAAAAATAAAATAAAATACGAAACAAAATAGAGGGCAAACCAAAGACAAAGCAAAAACATGAGTGCAACAGGTACATTTATGACATCATTAATGACAGAAAAATATCTATTCCCATGTATAATATCCATTTCATCCAGTATCTGTAAAACTTTTCTGTGCTTATCCTAACGGCGAAAGTAAGTTCCTCCATCTCGTATATGTTTTGTACAATGGCTGTCCACTCTCCCTTTTTTTTAGCTTTTTTTGGTTATTGCCTTTTTTGCTGCCACTAGCAGTATTTTAAGAAGTTATTTGTCTGGGGTATTAAGGTCCTCTGGTATGTTACACAGATAGACACTTGTAAATTCAAATTCAATCTCAAAGCCCATTATTGCATTAATGTCTGATACTATTTCTAGCCAAAATTGTTGTATTCTTGGGCAGTCCCAGAATACGTGGAAGTGGTCAGCCATTGCATTATTACATTTCCTCCAACAGTTCCCTGCCTCCGGTGTCCCACCCTGTAGGCTTTTTATTTTCGGTGTAATGAAGAACCTAATCATGTTTTTCCATGAGAATTCTCTCCATAGGCCAGAACTAGTGGTTGTGGATATCATATTACATATATTCAGCCATTCTTCTTCTGTGATGGTTATATTTGCCTCCTTCTCCCATTTAAGTTTGACATATGATGTGGAATGATTTTTAGCAGAAAATATATTCGAATATAGTTTTTATATCAGTTTTTTTGTGGTTTCCCCTTCCCTCTGGTAGTTTCAAATGCACCGAATGTTATTTAGATTGCATGCTGTTTAGAGTCTAAACAGCATGCAGTATCTCAGTGTCTGTCTAAACTTTAGACAGACACTGAGATACTGCATTCTTTGTGTGATTACATTGCCCCCTGTAAGTCGCTCCGGATCTGCCGGAACTGCCAAATGCCTAAAGCCTGATTCATACACACTGCTGTTGCATGCAGTTATTAGCAGATCTACAAGCTCACAACATGTCACATTCGTAACACGTTGTGAGCTTGTAGATCTGATATATGTATCAAACAACGACAATTACAAATTGCTCCCAGGAGGTGGCGCTGATGTTCTCCAAGATGGTGCACAACGCCAGCATGGCAGGCAAGGCCAAGGAGCGGCGGCGCCGCCCCAGCGGATCCAAGTCCATGGCCAAGCTCATCAACAACGTCTTCGGCAAGCGGAGGAAATCGGTCTGAAGCTCCACGGTTCGAGTCCCCACAGTGTGTGTTTTCACTGTTTTGTGAGCATCTTTGGACAATTTACGCAAACCGCTGTACCAGAGTCAAGGTATCGATACTCCTGGTCAGAATTTTTACTCCCAACTAAGTGGAAGTTGCTCAGTCAAATGTGTATGTGAGTCATAGTACTAGTAGAGTACTTGCTTTTAGGAATACTTAAAGATGCACTATTATGTAACTCTCCTCTTCTACCCTGGATTTGAACCCGGTTTCCTGCGCAAGTGCTGCATTTTTTTTTTCATACCATTGAGCTAATGAATGCTGCTTGCTCAGGGGATGAATTTAATCTTGACCTTCAGGGTCAAGGTCATGTCTAGGTGAGACATGACCTTTGACACAATCTAAATGTCTACAATAGAAGAGCAGAGACAAAATGCAACCACCCCGATTGTATAAGTCACATTGTATTAACGCTCAAAGGTACACAGTGGTGCTTTAATTGCATGCTTTAAAAAAATACATTGAGTATTCAAGGTGCGAATTAAAATATGGTTCTCATATTTTCATGTCAAGTCCCCAGACCCCACTTTGAGAACCAGAACCACTGCTCTTATAATAACAACAAAACAGGCCCCAAGACATGTTCATTTGACAGCACCCATGTTGTCATTGTACTACTCCTCTACTACCGTATGTTGGAAATTGTATGAATGTGTTTGTAGCAATTTTATTTATCTGTATTTCTCTGCTACCCTCCCCCTTCCCCTCCCAAATACCTGTAGCCAAGAAACAAAAATGGAAATAAACTCTCAAACTTTTCTTTGTCTTATCTTTTTGTACAAACATGAGCATGTATATGCATTTTTCAATAAAACCATGTTTTGACTAGTAATGTTTTTTCTATATGATCGACCCCGCAAACACACAATGTCCAGCTGCAGTGATCAAAAAGCTCCAACGGTCCGTTTCAAAGGGTAAAAGTTTAAAAAGGCAAAGCGTGTAATGACAGCAGACATATGGAAGTCATTCTATGTAGCGGCGAGCGTCATTACCTGTACTTATATACTTATTTATTCTACAGAACACAGGTGACCTAAACAGACAAAAATGTCAAATTGGAGCTTACAGTCGGGACCAAACGCAGGAACTGAAAGGAGCGCTTCACCCATTTTCAACCTATCGTCAAATAGGGGAGAACGGGGTAAGAAGTATTTTACTGAAGTAAACGCATCAATACCACAATGTAAAATGACTCTGTTACAGGTCAAAGTTCACTATTCAAAATGCACTTAAGTAAAAGTAGCCTACAAAAGTATTGGTATCCAAATTGTTTCTTGGTATGAGTATTGAAAGAAAAAGAAACATAACATACTGGGTGATAACACTGGAATTTATTGATTAAAATATGGTTGAATATTTACAGCTGTGGGGAAAAAGCATGTACGAATAGTTCCAGGAAGCGAGGTACCAGGAACGTCTATAAAAGTAGTCTACACTACAGGAAGTGAGACTGCTGGGGGTTCCATTTTAGGTATCGAAAAGAGAGACTTGTTAAACCATTGACTAGTTTGGCCGAAGAACTTTGTGAAGGGGAAGACTTAAGTTTGGTCAAACATTTCAATTCAGGCCCAGGCCGTAGCGTAACGGTCTGGGCACCAGACTGGTGATCCAGTCGCGGTGTGCCGCGGGTTCGACTCCCGGACCCGACACGGCCTTTACCGCA
Organism: Protomyctophum parallelum; assembly: GCF_964188405.1. Lineage (NCBI taxonomy): Eukaryota > Metazoa > Chordata > Actinopteri > Myctophiformes > Myctophidae > Protomyctophum > Protomyctophum parallelum. The sequence goes on along the minus strand of NC_139697.1, from coordinate 43,763,388 downwards.
TGTCATCCCCCCATCTCTCTCCCGTTTCCTGTCAGCCTACTGTCTATCCCTTAAAAAAATCAATAAAGGCGTAAGCCGCAAAAAAATATCTTAAAAAAATAAAAAAATAAAAAAACATTTCAATTCAGAGTTTTTGCACAAAGCAACCGGCTGTGGCTTCCTGACTTGAAGGTTGGGTGAAGATTATACTTTATTCCCTTTTTTGAACAATGCCTTTTTATTTGACAACTTTATGGGCTATCTATCCCTTCAATAAAATGTGTGAAAATACCCCTATATCGTGCAGGGTAGCTCAGCAGACGGTACACCCAGCAGACCAGAGAAAATGCTGACTGATCCATGATAAGTTCAGGAGTTCTCTGCCTGCTACACACAGCCTTGGAATCTGTTTGATGATGTGGTGGCAGTGCACGCACGGCCACTGTGTGTGTGTGTGTGTGTGTGTGTGTGTGTGTGTGTGTGTGTGTGTGTGTGTGTGTGTGTGTGTGTGTGTGTGTGTGTGTGTGTGTGTGTGTGTGTGCGCGGCTGCACGTATTTGTGTGTGAACACTGAACTTGTATAACTTACAAACGTACTTGTGAGGACCAGTTTTACAATTTTACAAAATGGACATTGTAAGGAATATTTTCTTGGTCATAAAAAGAGAGACTATAGTTAACTGATATAGAGTTATTTCATTCAAATTGCTAGTATTATTGCTTGGGGTTGGAGTTATGCTAGATCTGTTCCATAGCGTTAGAAGGAGTTATCATTATCTTTTGATGACCAAGAGTTCCGTACAATGTCCATTTGTAAAATTCCAGGGCTGTTTGTAGAACTCCTTCTAACGTTATGGAACAGCTATAGAGTTATATCCCTGCGTTTTGTTGCCATTGTGATGGCCCCCTACCTGGGTCCTTTGCCAGGACTGTGTGCCTAACCAAAGATTATTGTCGCTAAAGGGTATGTTGCTGCCTGGGGCTGACGCAGAGAAAGGTTGATGCAAAGTTTCTCATTTGTCTCTTTGAAAAAAGCAATGTTTGGGGAAAACGTGTGGCTTGTGGCGATTGGGTCCAATATTTAGTTTGGTGACCATATGGGGCTAAAGAATGGTTCAGAAGCTGTGTTCACGTCCACGTTCCATTGGAATTAATGGAGGCGGCAGTAGCTCAGGGGTAGAGTGGTCGGATGGTAACCGCAAGGTTGCTATTTCGAACCCGGGCTCCCCCAGAGTTAGTGTCGAAGTGTACTTGAGCAAGACACTAAACCCCAAATTGCTCCTGATGTGTTGGTTGGTGCCTTAATGGTTTCCGCCGCCATCGGTGTGTGAATGGGTGAATGTAAAGCACAATCTATGTAAAGCGCCTTGGATAAAGGCGCTATATAAATGCACCATTTACCATTTATGAATAGACTCCAAGGCTGTTTCCGGTCTCCTAAAAAGGCGTGCACCGGGCAGATACGGAAAGTAAACCGGAGATGACAGGTCTTTCTCCTTTTTCTGTGCTGATTGGAGAGGAGAGGTAATGAGGGTAAGGGGAGACACCTGGCCACTGTCTCCCCACTGAGTGTAAAAGATCTGCTCTGCCGTTTCATTCTCACTTGTGTTTGGTTGCATTTCTTAGTCTTGGTTAATTGTCTCCACCATGCCGAAGGCATGGGGATAGAGTATGTTTTGCACTCCGTCCGTGTGTCCGACTATCTGTGTGTGTGTCCTTCCGTGTGTGTGTGTGTGTGTGTGTGTGTGTGTGTGTGTGTGTGTGTGTGTGTGTGTGTGTGCGTCTGTCCGTCCGTCTGTTACCAGCTAATCTCTGGCACCGTAACCCAGTCGATGCCACATTTTTGCGCTCACACTCCTTTGATCCCAACGATGAACCTCTGCCCCAAATTTTCCAGAACGGCCTGTTATAGCGCCACCAGGAGGGCGACTTTTGTAAAACCCTTTTTTTTATATTACTCCTCCAGATTCTGTCCAAAGAAAACTCGCAAATCGTTACACAGTATCTCTATAGTCATGTGTTCAAGACGCATCTGTCCGATATTTCATGTTCCATCCTAATTGGCTAACATTGGCTTTCAAAGTTGATTGCCCCGTTTTTTAACAAAAAGCCTCAAATCATGAACGCAGTGTGCAATTTACGTGAAATCCTTCACAGACTTTCCTACTAGGCTGAGGAATATAGCACCACCAAAAGGTGGATTTTTGCAAAACACATTTTTGGAACAAAATGCCTCAAATCATCCAACTGCCATCCAAGGCGTAAGAAGAAATGTCACCCTTTTCACATTGCACCACCAGGAGGCCACAACCTGACCTGCCCTGGTGCCCAGAGGGGCACTTTAAAATGGAAAACGCTTGTAAAAAAACAAATGGCATTCGTAAAATCCCCAACTTAAAATGCTGATGTACAGTATACTGTAACAATTCAAACATGTGTGTGCATGCATGCGTGCTTGCATTTGTGGCCTCCATATGGGCTTGATTAGGTCTCGTCAACGCAGCCTGAGCCCTGCATGTTATGACAGCCAACACACACACACGCGCACGCAGGGACTGCGATGACATCTTAATCTTTTCCATGCAGGATCAATCTTCCAACGTTACTCATAAGTCTAGTGTGACTGACGGTTTGAACTGAAAACACCTTGTTTTATTGTATCCATTTTTCTGGTTCTGGAAACCCGAATTATCTTGCAACACTTTATAAATATTGTTTCTCATCAGTAGAAACCCTGAGTGAACATGGCCCATAATTCAAGCAGTATTCTGCTATTTTCTGAACGTTTGCTCCGCACTCGTGTATAGCCCAATATAGCAAAGATAAATCATTGCCATACACGAGTGCGGAGAAAAAATACATAGGCTATAAACAGTTGAAATATGGAGATACCTCAACCTGTGTGAGGTCATAGAAACCTGGCAGAATTGTTGCTGGAATGTAGGACCTGGTGTGAAGTCTGTGGATTAGGGTGATGTCATAACCATGCACGCACGTAAGCATGCATGCTCGCACACTGTTTTGAGGCTCTTCAACCAAGATGGAGTCTTGTTTTGCTCCAACACTGTGGACAACTTATGACATGTGTGTTGATGCCATGCAGGACACACACACACTTCACGTGTTGAGTGTGTAGCGTGTGTCACAGTGGACCAACACACACACACACACACACACACGCACATCCAGTGCCATGATGAACATCGGTCTGTGATCTTCACAGAGGTGACCCGGTGACCCTGCCAGAATTCCTTCAGAGTGACGTCCTGGCCATGTTTTTCCTTTTGCTCCACATTCTGCTGTTAGTCTTCATTAACGAGGAGTCCTGCACGCCATGCCAGTGGCAGGGCAGGCCACTCCGAGACACGCACCGCTTGTCACGCTGCTCACTGCGTTGTGGCATAAACATGCAGTTTCAGTTGCTTACATTAGGCAAGAACAAAAGCATGGGAATACATCACATATATAGAATGCATTTAGCATGAAACATGCGTAAGCTAAGAACGTAACTAGAACATATCTATATAATGACACTATACATATAAACTATACATATATACTATACTATGCTATACATATCTGCTATGAAGTGCTACGACTACATACAATGCAATTATTGTGCTGTCTACATGACATGCTATAAGTCTGTTTCAAATGCTAGTCTAAAAAATGCTATCTAAGGGGGTAGGGCAAGTGCTACTAATTCTATGAGGTCAGTCTTATGCAGCCTGCCATGTTTTTAGCTTAGGGTTCAATCCCCACATTAACTTTCCCTCTACAGTATACACTAAATATGTCATACAATATGTGTGTTATGGAAGTGAGTTGTGGAGCGTTATGACTATGAGCTTGTAGATTGGCAATTTTAGACCATTTTTGAAGAGTTAGTCAACGTAACTCAAGTAAAATATTGAATAGGCTGCTAGACCTATTTTGTGTTGATCACAATTTTATTTCACTACTTCCACCACTGTATCTGACACTGTTGACAGTTATTATATTACTTTCCACCACTGCTCACCAGTAGCTAGCCTTTTCTATGAAGCATGGCCTTTGTGAGGCAAGTTTATTTCTGAGGACAGAGGGATTATGTAAGCATTCTGCCTGTGGAATCGAGATAAACATGGCATGTATACAGTAGCTCACTCTCTCTCTCTCTCCACTGTTTTCTATTGAAGTTGAAATGGCAACCCCTAAGCTTTATTATGGAACGTTTGGGTGGAGAGCGGAGGGGAGGAGGGTTTGAATTGCGTTTTCAATGTTACTAATTAAAAAAATATATACATGTCCCCGCTTCTGTTTTTTGATTGATCGAATGCTTTATTATTGATTGCAAACATTTTAACCACTTAATCCATTTATATGTTTTGGCTCTACAAGCTCACTTTGTGACACAAATCTTCGCTTTGGCCTCAGGTCTTAATGGATTGCATGCATGTGTCTACCATAGTTGACTTGGGGATTGAAGTTCGTATATAGGAAGGGGGTGTGTCTGATTAAATGGATATTAAATAGGCTACCTAAATATTGAATCATTATAACCGTGGTTCTCAAACCTTTTAGCTCGAGACCCAAAAGAGAAATTTGATGTCTCCCGCCCGGGACCCAAACTAGTGAAAATAGCCAAATTGTGAGCTTGTAAATCTGCTACGTTCACTACTTCTTAAACATTTCTTTCCTTTTTGACTTATGAAGTTCCTTTTTTAAATGTTTGAGTGTTTGGTGTGTTTAGTTTAAAGGCTAAGGTGCGCTAAGTGGTTTTGTGTATGTTACTACTTAGCATGATGGATGTACGTACAGCTGTGGAGGAAGTCTTTGAAAATATGGCAGAGGATGATACAGTATATGACCCATACAGTACACACACAGGCCTACATGTTACTTAATCGTAAGGCCCCAATTCGGCATTATTATATTATTATTCATTATTATATTATTATTATATGTCGCTGGGTGGAAACCTTGTACGTTTATTTTCAGAAAATGGAATAAAAAGGAACCCACAATGCAGTTATTTACCGGTAGTCACAAGCGCTTGGTAAAACTCTCTGTAGCAGATCTACAAGCTCAAAACACTTCGCACCACGTTTCAAGCTTGTGGATCTGCTACTTTGGATGCTTTTGTTTGACGCTGTATGATCAAGGAGGGTATTCATTTACGGAAAAAAGTTAAAATATGGAGATACAAGGTTTCTGACCGACAAACAACCATGTACTTTTGGCATTGAACATTGGAACATAAAAAAATGAAGCAGAACAATACTATAACAATGTTAAGAATGTAATTTAGATAGCATATATGTTATTTTAGACAGATGCCAGGTTCATTGTTTACAAAATAACCTAGTTTCAATGTGCATATTATTTCAATAGTATATTGTGTGACTGATCTGATGCTAGGTTTACCTGTGATGCTATACTTTACTGATCGAGGCACTGCACTCATGTCTCTCTGCATTCTATGTATGTGATTACTTTGCTTATTGTAAGTCACTCTAAGAGCGATAAGATTTATGTGTTATGTCTGCTAAATTGTAAATTGTCACTTGGGCTGGCGTCTGGTGTCGTCACTGTCGTGTTATAAAAGCACTAAAGTGCTCCGCTGGCCGGAGCTGTGACACTTCAACAACAGAGTGACAAATGGCAGGTCACTCTTCAACCCGTCCATTTAGTCTAACATGACCCACTCTTTGTTTACAGTATAGACACTTATACAGTAATCTGAGTTTATACAGTGACAGTGTTGTTTTGATTCTGTAAACCATTGGTCCCCAACCCAACCTTTTTTGCTCAAGGACCAAAAGAGAATTTTTATGTCTCTCCCGGACCCAAACTAGTGAAAATATCCCTGTGACAGGGCTGTGACATGATACTATCATGATACTGATATGATACTGACATGATACTATCATGATACTGATATGATACTGACATGATACTGGCATGATACTGACATGATACTGACATGATACTGGCATGATACTGACATGATACTGGCATGATACTGACATGATACTGGCATGATACTGACATGATACTGACATGATACTGACATGATACTGACATGATACTGTCATGATACTGACATGATACTGGCATGATACTGACATGATACTGACATGATACTGGCATGATACTGACATGATACTGACATGATACTGGCATGATACTGACATGATACTGGCATGATACTGACATGATACTGACATGATACTGACATGATACTGGCATGATACTGACATGATACTGACATGATACTGGCATGATACTGACATGATACTGGCATGATACTGACATGATACTGGCATGATACTGACATGATACTGACATGATACTGGCATGATACTGACATGATACTGACATGATATACTGGCATGATACTGACATGATACTGGCATGATACTGACATGATACTGGCATGATACTGACATGATACTGTCATGATACTGACATGATACTGACATGATACTGACATGATACTGGCATGATACTGACATGATACTGACATGATACTGACATGATACTGACATGATACTGTCATGATACTGACATGATACTGGCATGATACTGACATGATACTGACATGATACTGGCATGATACTGACATGATACTGACATGATACTGACATGATACTGGCATGATACTGACATGATACTGACATGATACTGACATGATACTGACATGATACTGACATGATACTGGCATGATACTGACATGATACTGACATGATACTGACATGATACTGACATGATACTGTCATGATACTGACATGATACTGGCATGATACTGACATGATACTGACATGATACTGACATGATACTGGCATGATACTGACATGATACTGACATGATACTGACATGATACTGGCATGATACTGACATGATACTGACATGATACTGGCATGATACTGACATAATAGAGACAGATCCATTAATCAGTCATAATCAGATTGTGAAATGTATTTGTCTCTTTGTCTCGCCAGCAAAGTAGTGGCTCTAACCTGCATGCGTTTATTAGTCTATAGTTAGACATCATCTTAGATGTATGACGTCTAGAGTGTGTGTGTGTGTGTGTGTGTGTGTGTGTGTGTGTGTGTGTGTGTGTGTGTGTGTGTGTGTGTGTGTGTTCAAGTGCATTGAACTTGAACATAATCAAATTATCTCTAATTGCAGGAAAATAAATTAACCATATTTTTCCAGCGTTTTGACGTATATGCGTTAGGGAACTAATCTCAAGGTATGCAGTGTCTGTCGGCTATTGTGTGTGTGTGTGTGTGTGTGTGTGTGTGTGTGTGTGTGTGTGTGTGTGTGTGTGTGTGTGTGTGTGTGTGTGTGTGTGTGTGTGTGTGTGTGTGTGTGTGTGTGTGTGTGTCAGGACAGAGGCACAATGAGAGCACTGTTTGCTCTCCTCGTCTGACCTCGGCTGCAATAAGGTCATGATTGACAGGCTTGTTGGTTCAGATTTCTGGATGAAGGGTTTAGAATAGGAATGCTCCAATTGGATGGAGGATTTAAAATAGGAATGCTCTCATTGGAAGGGATATTTAATGTAGGAATGATCTCATGGGTGGAGAGTTTAATGCTCCTATTGGTTAGACTGTGGAATGCTCGTATTGGTTGGAGAGTGCAAGGTAGGAATGCTCTCATTGGATGGAAGGTAGGAATGCTCTCATTGAATGGAGGGTGTAAACTGTAAAGGATGCTCTCCGTCTGTCTGTCTGTCTACAGTACAATTATACCTCAAGGAAAGGAATAAATCAAAGATACACCAGCGCCTAGCTAGACCAGTGTTTTACCACTACATCATGTCTGAGTGTGAAGAAGGGTCCTCCTCAAAAAGAGAATATGTTCTCGACCAACCTTTTCAGGTAAAGAAAAAAAGGGTGAAGCTTCAGTAACCGTACCCCCCAGCTTTTAGTAGCCGTCACAGGTCATGAGACTGAGGCAATGTGCTGCTCCAATAGAGCACGGCACGGAGTCACACATGCAGGGATTAGACCTTCATCACCATAGGGGCCCTCATACCAGACCCCCCCCCCCCCCCCCCCCCCCCAGTGCACATACAGTACATATCAAACCTGGAACATGAAGCACCCCTGTGTGTGTGTGTGTGTGTGTGTGTGTGTGTGTGTGTGTGTGTGTGTGTGTGTGTGTGTGTGTGTGTGTGTGCGTGTGTGTGTGTGCGCGCGCGCACACGCGGGCACACACTTGCACATATGCTTGCATTATTATACTTGTGTGGACCAAAAAGTATGGTACAGAAGAAGGATCAAGAAGGATGTGGGGATCATTTCCTGGACCTTACTGTAGCTCCTCACAAGCTAAATGGTTGTTTTACGTTTTGTTTAGTTTTTAAAAAGGGAAAATATTCAGCTTGTGCTTGGGGTTGGGATTAGAGTTTTCTCCATTTTACATATTTTAGGGATGGCCATAATATAGCTGAATGGTTAGAGAGCCTGCCAGGGAAGTCAAAGGTCCCAGTTTCAATTCCAGCTCTCCGCAATGTGTCTAAATGTCAACTTAGCAAGGCCCCTTTTATCCCTATAACTGCTCCCTTAGCACTTCACACCATCCTTGGCTGCTCACTGCTCCTATAGAATGGATAAAATAAAAAGGACAAGTTTCATGAATGTGCAAATATATGGTGCCAAAAAAAACACACCAAGGACTGGGGACCGCGTTGTTATTCCCTATTTCAATGCCGTCTTAAAATGTTGTAAAGCAGTGCATGTATGTCGTTGAGGGCTGTACCCTCACTGAACACAGGTGTCCCACCCCCTGCCACACATGTACACTGTGTGTGTGTATGGGGGGGAGCAGCCACCATACAGACTGATACAGATGAGTGTGACAGGAATGCGTTGCTATGCCGACGACAGACCGGAGATGACAGGTGATAAAGTGCCTGCCAGCCACCATGCTGGGATCAAAAGTGTGTGTGTGCGGGGTGTGTGTGTGTGTGTGTGTGTGTGTGTGTGTGTGTGTGTGTGTGTGTGTGATCATTCATGTGACATGGGCGTTTTTACCCGTGTGGAGATTGATGCAACGCAGCTGTCAGGACCAGGTGTTTGATGTGGGAAATGATCATGATTAAAGGAAACGGAGCAAGAAGGTCTTTACATTCCAGTGCAGTTGACACGTGTGCAAGTCGATTATAACACCTGGAATTGTACGAGTTGAGGCATTACATGTTGCATGACTCGACGGTTCCACAGATACATATTGAGACAATAGACGATCGCGGTGTGAGCTCAGACTCGTCTAATATAAGGAAGGGCCGCCTCAACGGAGAGGGTTAATTCTTCTTCTTCCTGTGCTAGGCTTAGCCTCATTCAGTTTAAAGTTCTCCACAGAACTCATTACAGTAAAGCAAGGTTATCTAAAATATATCCGGGCATGACAGATAGTTGCGATAGATGTTCACAATCACCAGGGAATCTGTCCCACATGTTCTGGTCTTGCCCCAAATTGATCCCATTCTGGAAATCTTTCTTTGACATAATTTCTGAAGTGCTGGAGACAACCATTTTGCCTTGCCCCCAAATTGCAATTTTTGGAATCCCGGAGGAGGATGTAGTTTTACCCAGAAAGGAACTTAATGTTATTGCCTTCGCCTCATTAATCGCCCGCAGGAGGATACTTTTACAGTGGAAGGCTGAGTCCCCTCCCTCGGCTAAATCATGGTTGATTGATGTTATGTCCTTTCTGAAACTTGAAAAGATCAAATTCACAATTCGAGGGTCCTCTGACACATTTTACAACCATTGGCAACCTTTAATATCGTATGTAAGCAGTTTGGAATCACTTTCACCTGACTGAAGACACATGGTGTTGGTGTGCGGATCTCTACCTGGTGCAATATATATAGCATAATATGTCGGAAATCATTACACATGAGAGTCGAGAAATGAGCCAATTAAGCGCTTTATCTATTTATATGTATATATATAGTTTTTAATTTTATATATATATATATATATATATATATATATATATATATATATATTTTTAATATTACTTTGTTTTATTTTTATTTACCTGTTTGTATTATTGTTAATCTTACCCCCCATTGAAGTTGTATATACTGTATGTTGTGTGTATTGCTTTGTACTCAAATTATTGTTTTTTTTTATACCTGTGTTTGTATGTTGTTTGTATGTCTGGCCTCGTGGGGAAAGATGGTGGGTGGGTGGGGAGGACTGAGAAGGGAGTTGTGGGAGAAAATGTAAAAAAAACGAAGAGTCGTATTCTCTTTCTGTGAAAACTGCACATGATCTAACTCTTTGAATAAAATGTACTTAAAAAAAAAAAAAAAAAGGAAGGGCCGCCTCAATCATTCAACCTAAATAGCTGATCAGCAAGCTTTCATGCAGGGCATGAAGTGACACGCTACTAGCTTCATTTAGATTTAAAAATAATAATATTAATACATCTTATCTCTTCAGATGGGATGCTTTTTCTTATTTTATTTTAGAACTAATGGTCTAAACTGAGACGGTTCCACAAACACAGCATGGGTCAGGAGGAGGAGGAGGAAGGGGTACAGATGTGGGTCAACCATGATGGAGCACAGAGCTTCCGCTCCTACGCCATATCATAACAGAATAGACTCATGCAGCTATTCAAGGAAGGCCCCACAGCTTCCTTCTGAAAACACAAAGAATCATCTTTCCATAGGAGTAAATAACGTAACATAAGCACTGAGATAGGGTTGGTGGGGGGGGGGAGGGGGGTATGTAACTTATGTAACACAGGATCTCCCAGCTAGGCCGATATGGAGCCCGGAATAGACTCAGCTTTCAGACATCTGAATACAAAGTTTAGTGAGATGTTGAACAGGACAGGAGCAAAAGCTAAACAAATACAACCTTTTTGTATTTTTCATCATTTTTGAGGATTTGAAAAAAAGACGAAAATCACTCGAGACAATGGACTATAGCCCATGGTCTCGGAGTGATTTTCGTCTTTTTCTCAAATCCTCGTATTTCATCATTTTTGACCATGGGCTATAGCCCATCTCAGACGGCATACTATAGCACTCCGTTTTTCATCATTTTTGAGGATTTGAAAAGAAAAAGACGAAAATCACTCGAGACAATAGACTATATATAGCCCATGGTCTCGGAGTGATTTTCGTCTCTTTTTCAAATCCTTGTTTTTCGTCATTTTTGACCATGGGCTATAGCCCATCTCAGACGGCATACTATACACACCGTTTTTCATCATTTTTGAGGATTTGAAAAAAAGACGAAAATCACTCGAGACCATGGGCTTAAAGGAGAATTCCATGCTAAAAGGCTTTCTTACCTTTCTTTGTAGTTGTTACGTCCCCACCAAAGAGGTCCAGGTGTTATTGTCTGCAAAAGCTCCATATTGGCTTTTTCCCCTACCATAAGCCCTAAATGAATTGCATTGAATTGAATGGGAATTGAATGGGGCTATGGGGTGTTCATGTATCGCTCAAAATTATAATTTCTTTGTATATATCCTCTCTTCATAATGTAAATAATATCCCAAGCGGCACACTTTACTACTTATTTTGATGGAAATAAGCGAATTAGCATAACACCCCATAGCCCCATTCAATTCCCATTCAATGAATGCTTTGTTTTTGAGCCATGTTTTCAAAATTATGTTGTTTTGTATTTCTGTTTAAATAATCTATCCATTAAATGGATATTTGAATGTATTTTGTTTAATGTGAAACAAAATGTTTTTTAAATTTTCTGAATAAATGCAGATCTACGTTCCCCCCCCCCCCCCCCCCCCCCCAGTACAGTTGATTTTGTCGACTAAATATCGTAAGAGTTTAGTTGACTAAATCTACAGTTGATTTTGTCGACTAAATATCGTAAGAGTTTATTTGACTAAATCTACAGTTGATTTTATCGATTAAAATGTATGTTGGCAGGCCTTGATGGCATCCTAATATAATGGCTGATTTTACACTTAGTTGCATGCTGAAAATAGCAGATCTACAAGCTTAAAGATGGAGTGCTGTGATTTTCCACCCTAAAACATGATCATCAGGTATTATTAATATATAATAATACCCAGTAGGTTACTTATCAATCGACCTACTGCACGTTTTAAATGCTGGCTATTCCAAGAAAGTAGAAAACAGGAGGGGGTTAGACAAACAAGAAAAGGATGAGCTGTTATGTTATAATTTGCTACTCTTTTTTGTGCGTGTAAAGGGTGTAATTACAGAGCTGTCTGGGTTCTGTAAATATTGATATGACAATTAAAATTGCATTGCTATATCACACAAATTATGTTGTATTACTGTTGTATGATAGACAATATATTAAAAGTGGGTTTCAGGTGTGGTAAACTGAACACAGCGTCTTTGCTAGTGAAATAGTGCATTTCATATTGAATGTAAACATACAACAGGACAGAGGTGAGGCAGTCACAGGGCACAGCGCTGTAGGGCTTCGAACCCTATATCCAGTAGCTTGGATAGTACTTATTACTACCAGTGCTTTCTTTGCTTTGCAACACCGTGCCTTTACTTGCATGTGAATTTTGTTTTGACAGTACTTGTACTACTGTTCCACATTTTTGTCTAATAAAATAGGCTATTCATTTAACCAAACAATCATCAAACTGCATTAGTTATAACAGAGATGCTACTAACCAAGCTATCCATGTCAACATGCTCTATAGGAGTCTCAATAACAGGTATAAGTAACGTTTAATGTTTAGTAATGTTTAATGTAGCAGAAGAGGCAATTCATTGAACAGAGTTTTGCACAATTTTAACGTCCCAGATCGATTGAAATATGAATCTACTGTGCTGACTACACCTCCATGATATATTAGAGTATACAATAACATTCCATTGTGAATAAAAACGTATTATTAACCAGTGTGGTTGCAGTGTAATGCTAAAGGTTTAATCACAGGGCTGTCTGCTTCATGTAATATAATTAAAAGTGTATTGTGAATCAATTAATTGAGTGCTATCCTTACTTTCATGCAAAGCACCAACTTCAGTGTTTACGGACTGACCTATAATAACAATAGGCCTATAGCCTACAATAGCACAGTGAGTCTTAGCTCTGGTCCATAGCTCTAATGTCTAAATGCAACGCATTAGAGCTATGGATCAGAGCTAAGTGGTCTAGACTGGGGGGTCCGGGAACGGGGAACCCCTGCAGTACCTACCTGTCGGTTGCTGGCGTCTGGGGACCCCCTGCAGTAACTACCTGTCGGTTGCTGGGGTCCGGGGACCCCCAGTACCTACCTGTCGGTTGCTGGGGTCCGTTACGTCCGTAGCTATTTAGTATTTACAATGAGAAGCGGACGGGACCCGGATGTAACGTAGGAGGACTACAATATGACTACAAGACACTTGGGGAAAAACTCGCGGGCGTGGCCTCACACCGGAAGGAAGTGACGCCACCCTCAAATACGGCGCAGACGCGTTGAGGTGGGTTTGGTCAGTGTTTGTTTGGAAGTGCCACGTCACACACCATGGCCGTCGTCTGCAGGTAAATAATGAAATGTTATTTAATACTTAACGCTGTTGTTGTTCTTGTTCATACATCTGTTATCACTTATGAAGTTACTTGTTATGACGTTTATATATATTATATAAATACTGGTCAAGGTCATTTACTAGTCTTATGAAGGTCATTTATACTGCTCAAGGTCATTGATATTGGTCAAGGTCACTGAGCGGCGCGCTATAGTGCGCGATTCTTCATCTTTGAGGATTTGAAAAAAGGTGAAAATCTCAGAAAAGCAAAAGGCTATAGTCCATGGTCACGGACCACATACTGGTCAAGGTCATTTATACCGGTCAAGGTTATTTATACTGGTGAAGGTCATTTATACTGGTCAAGGTAATTTATACTTGTCAAGGTCATTTATACTGGTCAAGGTCATTTATACTTATCACGGTCATTTATACTGGTCAAGGTCATTGATATTGGTCAAGGTCATTGAGCGGCCTACTATAGTGCGCGATTCTTCATCATTGTTGACGATTTGAAAAAAGGTGAAAATCACAGAAAAGCGAAAGGCTATAGTCCATGGTGTCGGAGGGCATACTTGTCAAGGTCATTTATACTGGTCAAGGTTATTTATACTGGTGAAGGTCATTTATACTGGTCAAGGTCATTTATACTTGTCAAGGTCATTTATACTGGTCAAGGTCATTTATACTTGTCAAGGTCATTTATACTGGTCAAGGTCATTTACTAGTCTTATGAAGGTCATTTATACTGCTCAATCACTTTCACCTTCAAACTCCATTCACACTTTGTAAAATTCAGCTTACTTTGGAGACACATGCTGGAACTTTTAACTTTGAAATGTTTTGTAGTTTCTGAGTTATTTAACTTAAACGCCTAATGCATTCTCAATGGACACAAAGCACAAACTTTGTCCTACATACTTAAACCTACAAACCCCATTCTAGCCTCATCTTACGGTGGACATGTTTGCCTGAAAAGGAATCTTTGAAAGGTGTCATAGTTTTAGAAATGTAGTGCTTTCAAATTTGAGACTTTTAACATGGGGCTCAATGGCAGATTTTGGCACGTCAAAAAATCACTTTCACCTGAAAACGCCATTCACACTTTTTATTATTCAGCTTATTGTGGAGACACATGCTGGAACTTTTTACTTTGAAATGTTTTGTAGTTTCTGAGTTATTGTGGGCTCGCCACAGCGAGCACACACTAGTTATTGCCAGTCTATATTTATTTGTTTATTCTTTATTCCACCCTTTTTTTGGGCACCTAACTACTTCCACATACTTTATACTAGAAATTTAGTTCAAACTTGAAACTGTTCAGCTCTTTGCAGTTATTTATGCTAACATTTTAATTTTTACAAAGTTTTATACTTTTTTTTACATTTTTACATTTTTACATTTTTACATTTTTACTTTTTTACTTTTTTACTTTTTTACTTTTTTACTTTTTTACTTTTTTACTTTTTTTTTACATTCTTTATAATGAGAGTCGATGGAAGAAAGGTCCCATTTTTCACAGTTAACTTTTTTGAGCTCTTATTACTCCGTCATACTTTCACTTTGAAACTTCATTCAAAGTTTATAATGTTCATCTATCTTTGAACTTTCATTGGTGAAAAAGTTGTTTTGAAAAAGTTTATACTTTTTAACATATTTAACTTTATTTATAGTTTTTCCTCCCATAGACAATGTATGGCATTTTATCTCTAAATCAACCTCACTTTTGCAGCCTCATTACTCTGGCATACTTTGTCGTAGAAACGTGATTTAGCTCACACGACTCTGGACTTTTTCGTGGTTCAAACCGTATTCGAATACGTTAAACGTTATTTCCGAAATCGCAGTTCAATCGCAGGCCGTTTCGCCTAATTAGTGCCAACTTAGAGTGCGGGGCTTCTTTCACTAGAGTGCGGGAAGTGAAAATCTTTCCTTGAAAGTTTACCAAACAAATTGTCGTCCCGGCCAAAATATTCATTTTACACGCATGTTCTTTGGTCATTTTGTAGCCACACATGTCCTCTTTCACACAATGTGACCACCAAAGCACAGAGACATACAGAATGTGAACTACGGCCTTTTAAGTGACACAAATACAGTCAAGCTGCTCATTGACCTCCATTGTAAAATTATTACGAGGAAATTATCGCGATGACAATTCTTAACTCGCTCTTATAACCACATTTTCGTACCAACACCACAATCGCACATGGTGTACCTCAATATCTCAGGCCACTCACAGCGAAAAAAATATTTGCATTCGACTTTTACTTTTTGCGATAGAGCAATTTGTTCGGGCATAGTTTCCCCCCATTCAGGACCATTGTAAAATAGCAGACCTTCAAGTTGCGCGCCACTCATAGTGCTGGCAGTCTTTTACACTTCCACAGCTGAGACATATAAGGGCTTAATTACAGGGCTGAAATTAAAGTTACAAGATCTCAATGAGTTGCTCTGCGATACCTTGTGGGCTTGTAGGTCTGCTATTTGTGCAATTGGATGGCCTTTACACAGCTCTCGCAAGAGCACGCACGCACGCACGCACGCACACACACACACACCCTGTCTTCCTATTGGCTGGCCTTTACACAGCTCTCGCAAGCGCATGCACGCACGCACGCACACACACACGCACACACGTTTATAAAAAAAATACTTTCATAAAAATTAAATTTTTATTAATTAAAATTAATTCATAAAAAAATGAAAAAAATTAAAAAAAAAATGAAAAAAATGAAAAAATGAAAAAAATGAAAAAAAATGAAAAAGAAAAAACTTTTAATAAAGAACTTAATATTATTAATTTTTTTACATTTAAAGAAAAATATTAGACCATTATCAATAATCATTGTGTTTATGCTTTTAAAGATAGGCCTATATGCTATTTGAACCTTCTTTTTACATGTAAAAGTATGCTATTTCTGTTAAGCTCATGAATGCTTTTTTATGTATACTCCATTGGATTTACTCTTTTTTTTCTTTTTTACCTTTTCTTAATTCATCAAGAATACATTGTAAAGCATTATTCATACATTACAAATCATTAGTAGACAGTAATACTTTACTTACTTTATTCTGCCACTTTTTGGGCATCGTACTACTTCCACATACTTTATTCCGCTTTATGCAGTTATTTATGCTTATTATTTTTACCAATTTTTATACATTCTTTTTTAAACTTTTCTTTCAGCTTTAATACATTTTCTACTGTACATTATATACATTGCGTATTTTGGCGAGCCCACGCAGTTTCTGCAGGGAACTGCTTTCTAGTTCAACTTAAACGCCCAATGCATTCTCTATGGCAATAGCACAAACTTTGGCATGCTACTAGTCCTACATACTTACACCTAGCAACCCCATTCTAGCCTACTTAGGTTCATCTTACGGTGGACATGTTTGCCTGAAAAGGAAACTTTGAAATGTTTCATAGTTTTAGAAATATAGTGCTTTCAAATTTGAGACATTTAACATGGGGCACAATGGCAGCTCTATAGGCACGTCAAAAGTCACTTTCACCTAGAAACTCCATTCACACTTTTTATTATTCAGCTTACTGTGGAGACACATGCTGGAACTTTTTTTTATTTTTATGTTTTGTAGTTTATGAGTTATTCAACTTAAACGCCCAATGCATTCTCTATGGCAATAGCACAAACTTTGGCATGCTACTAGTCCTACATACTTACACCTAGCAACCCCATTCTAGCCTACTTAGGTTCATCTTACGGTGGACATGTTTGCCTGAAAAGGAATCTTTGAAATGTTTCATAGTTTTAGAAATATAGTGCTTTCAAATTTGAGACATTTAACATGGGGCTCAATGGCAGCTCTATAGGCACAAGTCACTTTCACCTAGAAACTCCATTCACACTTTTTATTATTCAGCTTACTGTGGAGACACATGCTGGAACTTTTTTTTATTTTTATGTTTTGTAGTTTATGAGTTATTCAACTTAAACGCCCAATGCATTCTCTATGGCAATAGCACAAACTTTGGCATGCTACTAGTCCTACATACTTACACCTAGCAACCCCATTCTAGCCTACTTAGGTTCATCTTACGGTGGACATGTTTGCCTGAAAAGGAAACTTTGAAATGTTTAATAGTTTTAGAAATATAGTGCTTTCAAATTTGAGACATTTAACATGGGGCTCAATGGCAGCTCTATAGGCACGTCAAAAGTCACTTTCACCTAGAAACTCCATTCACACTTTTTATTATTCAGCTTACTGTGGAGACACATGCTGGAACTTTTTTTTATTTTTATGTTTTGTAGTTTATGAGTTATTCAACTTAAACGCCCAATGCATTCTCTATGGCAATAGCACAAACTTTGGCATGCTACTAGTCCTACATACTTACACCTAGCAACCCCATTCTAGCCTACTTAGGTTCATCTTACGGTGGACATGTTTGCCTGAAAAGGAAACTTTGAAATGTTTCATAGTTTTAGAAATATAGTGCTTTCAAATTTGAGACATTTAACATGGGGCTCAATGGCAGCTCTATAGGCACGTCAAAAGTCACTTTCACCTAGAAACTCCATTCACACTTTTTATTATTCAGCTTACTGTGGAGACACATGCTGGAACTTTTTTTTATTTTTATGTTTTGTAGTTTATGAGTTATTCAACTTAAACGCCCAATGCATTCTCTATGGCAATAGCACAAACTTTGGCATGCTACTAGTCCTACATACTTACACCTAGCAACCCCATTCTAGCCTACTTAGGTTCATCTTACGGTGGACATGTTTGCCTGAAAAGGAAACTTTGAAATGTTTCATAGTTTTAGAAATATAGTGCTTTCAAATTTGAGACATTTAACATGGGGCACAATGGCAGCTCTATAGGCACGTCAAAAGTCACTTTCACCTAGAAACTCCATTCACACTTTTTATTATTCAGCTTACTGTGGAGACACATGCTGGAACTTTTTTTTATTTTTATGTTTTGTAGTTTATGAGTTATTCAACTTAAACGCCCAATGCATTCTCTATGGCAATAGCACAAACTTTGGCATGCTACTAGTCCTACATACTTACACCTAGCAACCCCATTCTAGCCTACTTAGGTTCATCTTACGGTGGACATGTTTGCCTGAAAAGGAATCTTTGAAATGTTTCATAGTTTTAGAAATATAGTGCTTTCAAATTTGAGACATTTAACATGGGGCTCAATGGCAGCTCTATAGGCACGTCAAAAGTCACTTTCACCTAGAAACTCCATTCACACTTTTTATTATTCAGCTTACTGTGGAGACACATGCTGGAACTTTTTTTTATTTTTATGTTTTGTAGTTGTGGGCTCGCCACAGCGAGCACACAATAGTTATTGCCAGTCTATATTTATACTTCTTTATTCTTTATTCCACCCTTTTTTTTGGCACCTAACTACTTCTGCATACTTTATACTAGAAATTTAGTTCAAACTTCAAACTGTTCAGCTCTTTGCAGTTATTATTGCTCCAATTAGAATTTTTACAAAGTTTTATACTTTTTATACTTTTTAACTTTTTAACTTTTTTTTACATTCTTTATAGTGAGAGTCGATGGAAGAAAGGTCCCATTTTTCACAGTTAACTTTTTGGAGCTCTTATAACTCCGTCATACTTTCACTTTGAAACTTCATTCAAACTTTATAATGTTCATCTATCTTTGAACTTTCATTGGTGAAAAAGTTGTTTTGAAAAAGTTTATACTTTTTAAAATATTTAACTTTATTTATAGTTTTTTCCTCCCATTGACAATGTATGGGATTTATCTCTAAATCAACCTCACTTTTGCAGCCTCATTACTCTGGCATACTTTGTCGTAGAAACGTGATTTAAACTTTAGAAAGCTCACACGACTCTGGACTTTTTCGTGGTTCAAACCGTATTCGAATACGTTAAACGGCTTTTCCGAAATCGCAGTTCAATCGCAGGCCGTTTCGCCTAATTAGTGCCAACTTAGAGTGGGGGGCTTCTTTCACTAGAGTGCGTGAACAGAAAATCTTTCCTTGAAAATTTACCAAACAAATTGCCGTCCCGGCCAAAATATTCACTTTACACGCATGTTCTTTGGTCATTTTGTAGCCACACATGTCCTCTTTCACACAATGTGACCACCAAAACACAGAGACATACAGAATGTGAACTACGGCCTTTTAAGTGACACAAATACAGTCAATCTGCTCATTGACATCCATTGTAGAAATCTTACGAGGAAATTATCGCGATGACAATTCTTAACTCGCTCTTATAACCACATTTTCGATCGTACCAACACCACAATCGCACATGGTGTACCTCAATATCTCAGGCCACTCACAGCGAAAGAATTATTTGCATTCGACTTTTACTTTTTGCGATAGAGCAATTTGTTCGGGCATAGTTTCCCCCCATTCAAGACCATTCAAGATCAAGACCTTCAAGTTGCGCGCCACTTGTTTGTCTTTTACACTTCCACAGCTGAGACATATAAGAGCTTAATTACAGGGCTGAAATTAAAGTTACAAGATCTCAATGAGTTGCTCTGCGATACCTTGTGGGCTTGTAGGTCTGCTATTTGTGCAATTGGATGGCCTTTACACAGCTCTCGCAAGAGCACGCACGCACGCATGCACGCACGCACACACACACCCTGTCTTCATATTGGCTGGCCTTTACACAGCTCTCGCAAGTGCACGCACGCACGCACGCACGCACACACACACGTTTATAAAAAGATATTTTCAAAAAAATTAAAAAAAATTAAAAAAATTAAAAAAAACTTAAAAAAAATAAAAATAAAAAAAAAAATTAAAAAAAATTAAAAAAAATAAAAAAAATAAAAAAAATGAAAAAAATGAAAAAAAATTGAAAAAAATGAAAAAAATGAAAAAAATGAAAAAAATGGAAAAAAATGAAAAAAATGAAAAAAATGAAAACTTAAAAATATTTTTTTTCTTTTTTACTTAAAAAGAAAAAACTTCAATTTTTTAGATTTTTTTTTTTTTTTTTACATTTAAAGAAAAACTTTAAAAACACTTCTACAACTTCCACATACTTTATTCTGCTTAAACTATAGTTTTTACACATTTTCATACTTTTTTTAACTTTTACTTCAGCTTTAATGCATTTTCTACTTTTCTTTACAATATGCTACAGTCCCGAAATTTTGATTATAGATTTAGAACACCAATGGTAACACCATTACTCCGGTCCCCGAGTTTCAAACTTGACACGGCAATAACTTTATACAAAGCATTTTACGCGAGCCCACGCAGTTTCTACAGGAACTGCTTTCTAGTTTATGAGTTATTGTGGGCTCGCCACAGCGAGCACACACTAGTTACTCTCAGTTTATATTTATTCCAATTTCCGCCACTTTTTTTGGCACCCTACTACTTCCACATACTTTATGCTAGAAATTTAGTTCAAACTTCAAACTGTTCAGCTCTTTGCAGTTATTATTGCTCCAATTAGAATTTTTACAAAGTTTTATACTTCTTATACTTTTTAACTTTTTAACTTTTTTTTTACATTCTTTATAGTGAGAGTCGATGGAAGAAAGGTCCCATTTTTCACAGTTAACTTTTTTGAGCTCTTATTACTCCGTCATACTTTCACTTTGAAACTTCATTCAAACTTTATAATGTTCATCTATCTTTGAACTTTCATTGGTGAAAAAGTTGTTTTGAAAAAGTTTATACTTTTTAAAATATTTAACTTTATTTATAGTTTTTTCCTCCCATTGACAATGTATGGGATTTATCTCTAAATCAACCTCACTTTTGCAGCCTCATTACTCTGGCATACTTTGTCGTAGAAACGTGATTTAAACTTTAGAAAGCTCACACGACTCTGGACTTTTTCGTGGTTCAAACCGTATTCGAATACGTTAAACGGTTTTTTCGAAATCGCAGTTCAATCGCAGGCCGTTTCGCCTAATTAGTGCCAACTTAGAGTGCGGGCTTTTTTCACTAGAGTGCGTAGAACAGAAAATCTTTCCTTGAAAATTTACCAAACAAATTGCCGTCCCGGCCAAAATATTCATTTTCTACGCATGTCCTTTGGTCATTTTGTAGCCACACATGTCCTCTTTCACACAATGTGACCACCAAAACACAGAGACATACAGAATGTGAACTACGGCCTTTTAAGTGACACAAATACAGTCAAGCTGCTCATTGACATCCATTGTAGAAATCTTACGAGGACATTATCGCGATGACAATTCTTAACTCGCTCTTATAACCACATTTTCGATCGTACCAACACCACAATCGCACATGGTGTACCTCAATATCTCAGGCCACTCACAGCGAAGAAATTATTTGCATTCGACTTTTACTTTTTGCGATAGAGCAATTTGTTCGGGCATAGTTTCCCCCCATTCAAGACCATTCAAGATCAAGACCTTCAAGTTGCGCGCCACTTGTTTGTCTTTTACACTTCCACAGCTGAGACATATAAGAGCTTAATTACAGGGCTGAAATTAAAGTTACAAGATCTCAATGAGTTGCTCTGCGATACCTTTGTGGGCTTGTAGGTCTGCTATTTGTGCAATTGGATGGCCTTTACACAGCTCTCGCAAGAGCACGCACGCACGCATGCACGCACGCACACACACACCCTGTCTTCCTATTGGCTGGCCTTTACACAGCTCTCGCAAGTGCACGCACGCACGCACGCACGCACGCACGCACACACACACACACACACACGTTTATAAAAAAATATTTTCAAAAAAATTAAAAAATTAAAAAAACTTAAAAAAAATAAAAAAATGAAAAAAAAATAAAAAAAAATAAAATTTTTTTAAAAACTTAAAAAAAATAAAAAAAATAAAAAAAATTAAAAAAAAATTAAAAAAAATTAAAAAAATTAAAAAAAATGAAAAAAATGAAAACTTAAAAATTAGCATGTTAGCATTAGCATGTTAGCATGTTAGCATGTTAGCATTAGCATGATAGCATTAGCATGTTAGCATGATAGCATTAGCATGTTAGCATGTTAGCATTAGCATGTTAGCATTAGCATGTTAGCATGTTAGCATTAGCATGTTAGCATGATAGCATTAGCATGTTAGCATTAGCATGTTAGCATGTTAGCATTAGCATGTTAGCATTAGCATGTTAGCATGTTAGCATGATAGCATTAGCATGTTAGCATGTTAGCATGTTAGCATGTTAGCATGTTAGCATTAGCATGTTAGCATGTTAGCATTAGCATGTTAGCATGTTAGCATTAGCATGTTAGCATGATAGCATTAGCATGTTAGCATTAGCATGTTAGCATGTTAGCATTAGCATGTTAGCATTAGCATGTTAGCATTAGCATGTTAGCATTAGCATGATAGCATTAGCATGTTAACATTAGCATGTTAGCATGATAGCATTAGCATGTTAGCATGTTAGCATTAGCATGTTAGCATGTTAGCATTAGCATGATTAAAAAATTAAAAAATTAAAAAAAATGAAAAACATTAAAAAATTTAAACTTTAACTTTTTTTTAAACTTAAAAGGAAAAAAATAATAATAAAGAACTTAATATTTTTTATCTTAATATTTTTTTTAAGAAATATCTTAGACCATTATCAATAATCATTGTGTTTATGCTTTTAAAGATAGGCCTATATGCTATTTGAACCTTCTTTTTACATGTAAAAGTATGCTATTTCTGTTAAGCTCATGAATGCTTTTATATGTATACTCCATTGGATTGACTATTTTTTTTATTTTTTACCTTTTCTTGATTCATCAAGAATACATTGTAAAGCATTATTCATACATTACAAATCATTAGTAGACAGTAATACTTTACTTACTTTATTCTGCCCCTTTTTGGGCATCATACTACTTCCACATACTTTATTTCCGCTTTATGCAGTTATTTATGCTTAAACTATAGTTTTTACAAATGTTCATACTTTTTTAACTTTTACTTCAGCTTTAATACATTTTCTACTTTTCTTTACAATATGTTACAGTCCAGAAATTTTGATTATGGACTTAGACCACCAATGGTAACACCATTACTCCGGTCCCCGAGTTTCAAACTTGACACGGCAATAACTTTATACAAAGCATTTTACGCGAGCCCACGCAGTTTCTACAGGAACTGCTTTCTAGTATTTATTATCGTTATTGTGGGCTCGCCACAGCGAGCACACAATAGTTATTGGCAGCCTATATTTATACTTCTTTATTCTTTATTCCACCCTTTTTTTTGGCACCTAACTACTTCTGCATACTTTATACTAGAAATTTAGTTCAAACTTCAAACTGTTCAGCTCTTTGCAGTTATTATTGCTCCAATTAGAATTTTTACAAAGTTTTATACTTTTTATACTTTTTAACTTTTTAACTTTTTTTTACATTCTTTATAGTGAGAGTCGATGGAAGAAAGGTCCCATTTTTCACAGTTAACTTTTTGGAGCTCTTATAACTCCGTCATACTTTCACTTTGAAACTTCATTCAAACTTTATAATGTTCATCTATCTTTGAACTTTCATTGGTGAAAAAGTTGTTTTGAAAAAGTTTATACTTTTTAAAATATTTAACTTTATTTATAGTTTTTTCCTCCCATTGACAATGTATGGGATTTATCTCTAAATCAACCTCACTTTTGCAGCCTCATTACTCTGGCATACTTTGTCGTAGAAACGTGATTTAAACTTTAGAAAGCTCACACGACTCTGGACTTTTTCGTGGTTCAAACCGTATTCGAATACGTTAAACGGTTTTTCCGAAATCGCAGTTCAATCGCAGGCCGTTTCGCCTAATTAGTGTCAAGTTAGAGTGCAGGGCTTCTTTCACTAGAGTGTGTGAACAGAAAATCTTTCCTTGAAAATCTACCAAACAAATTGCCGTCCCGGCCAAAATATTCACTTTACACGCATGTCCTTTGGTCATTTTGTAGCCACACATGTCCTCTTTCACACAATGTGACCACCAAAACACAGAGACATACAGAATGTGAACTACGGCCTTTTAAGTGACACAAATACAGTCAATCTGCTCATTGACCTCAATTGTAAAATCCTTACGAGGAAATTATCGCGATGACAATTCTTAACTCGCTCTTATAACCACATTTTCGATCGTACCAACACCACAATCGCACATGGTGTACCTCAATATCTCAGGCCACTCACAGCGAAAAAATTATTTGCATTCGACTTTTACTTTTTGCGATAGAGCAATTTGTTCGGGCATAGTTTCCCCCCATTCAGAACCATTGTAAAATAAGAGATCAAGTTGCGCGCCACTTGTTTGTCTTTTACACTTCCACAGCTGAGACATATAAGAGCTTAATTACAGGGCTGAAATTAAAGTTACAAGATCTCAATGAGTTGCTCTGCGATACCTTGTGGGCTTGTAGGTCTGCTATTTGTGCAATTGGATGGCCTTTACACAGCTCTCGCAAGAGCACGCACGCACGCATGCACGCACGCACACACACACCCTGTCTTCCTATTGGCTGGCCTTTACACAGCTCTCGCAAGTGCACGCACGCACGCATGCACGCACGCACGCACACACACACACGTTTATAAAAAAATATTTTCAAAAAAATTAAAAAAAAATTAAAAAAAATTAAAAGAATTAAAAAAAAATTAAAAAACTTAAAAAAAATAAAAAAAAATAAAAAACTTAAAAAAAATTAAAAAAATTAAAAAAAATGAAAAAAATGAAAAAAATGAAAAAAATTGAAAAAAATGAAAAAAATGAAAAAAATAGAAAAAAATTAAAAAAAATGAAAAAAATTAAAACTTAAAAATATTTTTTTTCTTTTTTACTTAAAAAGAAAAAACTTCAATTTTTTAGATTTTTTTTTTTTTTTTTACATTTAAAGAAAAACTTTAAAAACACTTCTACAACTTCCACATACTTTATTCTGCTTAAACTATAGTTTTTACACATTTTCATACTTTTTTTAACTTTTACTTCAGCTTTAATGCATTTTCTACTTTTCTTTACAATATGCTACAGTCCCGAAATTTTGATTATAGATTTAGAACACCAATGGTAACACCATTACTCCGGTCCCCGAGTTTCAAACTTGACACGGCAATAACTTTATACAAAGCATTTTACGCGAGCCCACGCAGTTTCTACAGGAACTGCTTTCTAGTTATTATTATTCCAATTTCCGCCTTTTTTTCGGTTTCCTACTACTTCCACATACTTTATGCTAGAAATTTAGTTCAAACTTCAAACTGTTCAGCTCTTTGCAGTTATTATTGCTCCAATTAGAATTTTTACAAAGTTTTATACTTTTTATACTTTTTAACTTTTTAACTTTTTTTTACATTCTTTATAGTGAGAGTCGATGGAAGAAAGGTCCCATTTTTCACAGTTAACTTTTTTGAGCTCTTATTACTCCGTCATACTTTCACTTTGAAACTTCATTCAAACTTTATAATGTTCATCTATCTTTGAACTTTCATTGGTGAAAAAGTTGTTTTGAAAAAGTTTATACTTTTTAAAATATTTAACTTTATTTATAGTTTTTTCCTCCCATTGACAATGTATGGGATTTATCTCTAAATCAACCTCACTTTTGCAGCCTCATTACTCTGGCATACTTTGTCGTAGAAACGTGATTTAAACTTTAGAAAGCTCACACGACTCTGGACTTTTTCGTGGTTCAAACCGTATTCGAATACGTTAAACGTTTTTTCCGAAATCGCAGTTCAATCGCAGGCCGTTTCGCCTAATTAGTGCCAACTTAGAGTGCGGGCTTTTTTCACTAGAGTGCGTAGAACAGAAAATCTTTCCTTGAAAATTTACCAAACAAATTGCCGTCCCGGCCAAGATATTCACTTTACACGCATGTCCTTTGGTCATTTTGTAGCCACACATGTCCTCTTTCACACAATGTGACCACCAAAACACAGAGACATACAGAATGTGAACTACGGCCTTTTAAGTGACACAAATACAGTCAATCTGCTCATTGACCTCCATAGTAAAATCCTTACGAGGAAATTATCGCGATGACAATTCTTAACTCGCTCTTATAACCACATTTCCGATCGTACCAACACCACAATCGCACATGGTGTACCTCAATATCTCAGGCCACTCACAGCGAAAAAATTATTTGCATTCGACTTTTACTTTTTGCGATAGAGCAATTTGTTCGGGCATAGTTTCCCCCCATTCAGAACCATTGTAAAATAAGAGATCAAGTTGCGCGCCACTTGTTTGTCTTTTACACTTCCACAGCTGAGACATATAAGGGCTTAATTACAGGGCTGAAATTAAAGTTACAAGATCTCAATGAGTTGCTCTGCGATACCTTGTGGGCTTGTAGGTCTGCTATTTGTGCAATTGGATGGCCTTTACACAGCTCTCGCAAGAGCACGCACGCACGCATGCACGCACGCACACACACACCCTGTCTTCCTATTGGCTGGCCTTTACACAGCTCTCGCAAGTGCACGCACGCACGCACGCACACACACACACACACACACGTTTATAAAAAAATATTTTCAAAAAAATAAAAAAAAAATAAAAAAATTAAAAAAACTTTAAAAAAAATAAAAAAAATAAAAAAAATAAAAAAAACTTTAAAAAAAATAAAAAAAATTAAAAAAATTAAAAAAATTAAAAAAAATGGAAAAATTGAAAAAAATTGAAAAAAATGAAAACTTAAAAATTAGCATGTTAGCATTAGCATGTTAGCATGTTAGCATGTTAGCATTAGCATGATAGCATTAGCATGTTAGCATGATAGCATTAGCATGTTAGCATGTTAGCATTAGCATGTTGACATTAGCATGTTAGCATGTTAGCATGATAGCATTAGCATGTTAGCATGTTAGCATTAGCATGTTAGCATTAGCATGTTAGCATTAGCATGTTAGCATTAGCATGTTATATTAGCATGTTAGCATGTTAGCATGATAGCATTAGCATGTTAGCATGTTAGCATTAGCATGTTAGCATGTTAGCATTAGCATGTTAGCATGTTAGCATTAGCATGTTAGCATGATAGCATTAGCATGTTATCATTAGCATGTTATCATTAGCATGTTAGCATGTTAGCATTAGCATGTTAGCATTAGCATGTTAGCATGATAGCATTAGCATGTTAGCATTAGCATGTTAGCATGTTAGCATTAGCATGTTAGCATTAGCATGTTAGCATGATAGCATTAACATGTTAGCATGTTAGCATGTTAGCATTAGCATGTTAGCATGTTAGCATTAGCATGTTAGCATGTTAGCATTAGCATGTTAGCATTAGCATGTTAGCATGATAGCATTAGCATGTTAGCATTAGCATGTTAGCATGTTAGCATTAGCATGTTAGCATTAGCATGTTAGCATTAGCATGATAGCATTAGCATGTTAACATTAGCATGTTAGCATGATAGCATTAGCATGTTAGCATGTTAGCATTAGCATGTTAGCATGTTAGCATTAGCATGTTAGCATTAGCATGATTAAAAAATTAAAAAATTAAAAAAAATGAAAAACATTAAAAAATTAAAACTTTAACTTTTTTTTAAACTTAAAAGGAAAAAAATAATAATGAAGAACTTAATATTTTTTATCTTAATATTTTTTTTAAGAAATATCTTAGACCATTATCAATAATCATTGTGTTTATGCTTTTAAAGATAGGCCTATATGCTATTTGAACCTTCTATTTACATGTAAAAGTATGCTATTTCTGTTAAGCTCATGAATGCTTTTTTATGTATACTCCATTGGATTGACTATTTTTTTTCTTTTTTACCTTTTCTTGATTCATCAAGAATACATTGTAAAGCATTATTCATACATTACAAATCATTAGTAGACAGTAATACTTTACTTACTTTATTCTGCCCCTTTTTGGGCATCATACTACTTCCACATACTTTATTTCCGCTTTATGCAGTTATTTATGCTTAAACTATAGTTTTTACAAATGTTCATACTTTTTTAACTTTTACTTCAGCTTTAATACATTTTCTACTTTTCTTTACAATATGTTACAGTCCAGAAATTTTGATTATGGACTTAGACCACCAATGGTAACACCATTACTCCGGTCCCCGAGTTTCAAACTTGACACGGCAATAACTTTATACAAAGCATTTTACGCGAGCCCACGCAGTTTCTACAGGAACTGCTTTCTAGTTCAACTTAAACGCCCAATGCATTCTCTATGGCAATAGCACAAACTTTGGCATGCTACTAGTCCTACATACTTACACCTAGCAACCCCATTCTAGCCTACTTAGGTTCATCTTACGGTGGACATGTTTGCCTGAAAAGGAAACTTTGAAATGTTTCATAGTTTTAGAAATATAGTGCTTTCAAATTTGAGACATTTAACATGGGGCTCAATGGCAGCTCTATAGGCACGTCAAAAGTCACTTTCACCTAGAAACTCCATTCACACTTTTTATTATTCAGCTTACTGTGGAGACACATGCTGGAACTTTTTTTTATTTTTATGTTTTGTAGTTTATGAGTTATTCAACTTAAACGCCCAATGCATTCTCTATGGCAATAGCACAAACTTTGGCATGCTACTAGTCCTACATACTTACACCTAGCAACCCCATTCTAGCCTACTTAGGTTCATCTTACGGTGGACATGTTTGCCTGAAAAGGAAACTTTGAAATGTTTCATAGTTTTAGAAATATAGTGCTTTCAAATTTGAGACATTTAACATGGGGCTCAATGGCAGCTCTATAGGCACGTCAAAAGTCACTTTCACCTAGAAACTCCATTCACACTTTTTATTATTCAGCTTACTGTGGAGACACATGCTGGAACTTTTTTTTATTTTTATGTTTTGTAGTTTATGAGTTATTCAACTTAAACGCCCAATGCATTCTCTATGGCAATAGCACAAACTTTGGCATGCTACTAGTCCTACATACTTACACCTAGCAACCCCATTCTAGCCTACTTAGGTTCATCTTACGGTGGACATGTTTGCCTGAAAAGGAAACTTTGAAATGTTCCATAGTTTTAGAAATATAGTGCTTTCAAATTTGAGACATTTAACATGGGGCTCAATGGCAGCTCTATAGGCACGTCAAAAGTCACTTTCACCTAGAAACTCCATTCACACTTTTTATTATTCAGCTTACTGTGGAGACACATGCTGGAACTTTTTTTTATTTTTATGTTTTGTAGTTTATGAGTTATTCAACTTAAACGCCCAATGCATTCTCTATGGCAATAGCACAAACTTTGGCATGCTACTAGTCCTACATACTTACACCTAGCAACCCCATTCTAGCCTACTTAGGTTCATCTTACGGTGGACATGTTTGCCTGAAAAGGAAACTTTGAAATGTTTCATAGTTTTAGAAATATAGTGCTTTCAAATTTGAGACATTTAACATGGGGCACAATGGCAGCTCTATAGGCACGTCAAAAGTCACTTTCACCTAGAAACTCGATTCACACTTTTTATTATTCAGCTTACTGTGGAGACACATGCTGGAACTTTTTTTTATTTTTATGTTTTGTAGTTTATGAGTTATTCAACTTAAACGCCCAATGCATTCTCTATGGCAGGGGTCGGCAACCGGCGGCTCAAGAGCCGCTTGCGGCTCTTGAGCACTCCCCTGGTGGCTCTCTGTAGCATTACAAAAAAATCGATGAAAATGTATAATGTTTATTTTTTCACATTTTTATTTTTCATTTATGGTTTCTGTAGGAGGCAAAACGTGACAGAAACATTCTTAAGTTTCCCAAATTTGTAAAAATGTGTAGAATAAATATTAAGTTTCAGCACATAATGTCAACTAAAATTTGCGTCATAACATGCGACACTCGCATGCTGCGCCAGACAGGTGTAAACAAACCGGTGGGTGTGTGTGAGGCTGCTGCTACGCTATGGCTTCTACAGGGAGAAAAAGGAAAATAGCCGACGAAAACCGAGGTTTTAACAATTCGTGGACAGACGCTTATGCCTTCACAGCCAATGCAGACGGGTTGCCTGTATGCTTAATCTGCAGTGACAAACTATCAAACAACAAAAAAAGTAACATTGAAAGACATTTCCAGGGAAAGCATGTTAAGTTTGCAGCTGACCACCCGGCTGGGAATGAGAGAAAGAGGGCTGTTGCAGAACTGCAGAAGAGAGCAGAAGAGAGCAAACTAACTTTTAAAAAATGGATCGGAGCTTCAAACTCCACCACTACTGCTAGTTTCGTTGCAACCCGGGAGATAATAAAACGTGGCAAGCCGTTCACAGACGGTGACTATATGAAGGAGTCATTCATTAAAATATCAGAGCACCTATTCTCAGACTTCAAAAACAAAACTGAGATAATACAGAAAATTAAAGACATGCCTCTCTCCGCAAAGACAGTCAAAGACAGAGCCATAAAAATGGCAAACAACATCACCAGTCAACAAATAAATGATATCAATGCAGCCCCAGCATTCTCGATTGCCTGTGATGAGTCGTGTGATGCGATTGATATCGAACAAACTGCGCTGTTGTGCAGGTATATAAACGGTGACGGGCCGCAAGAAGAAGTAATCGAGTTGATACCACTGAAAGGCCAAACACGCGGGGAGGACATTTGTGCTGCTGTTGTGAAGTCTTTAAAAGACAATGGAATAAACACTGACCACTTGGTGTCTGTGGCTACAGATGGGGCGCCTAGTATGCGTGGGAAACATAAGGGTTTTGTGACTCTACTACAGAAAGAGTTGGATCGAAAGCTGCTTGCGTTCCACTGCATCTTGCACCAAGAGGCACTGTGTGCACAGACATTCCCACCGGAGTGTGGTGAGGTGATGAACCTTGTGATCCAAATGGTGAACAAAATAATTGCAAACGCCTTAAATCACCGTCAGTTCCGTGCATTGCTGGAAGAAGTCGAGAGCGAATACACAGATCTCCTCCTCCACAATAAAGTCCGCTGGCTGTCCAGGGGTGAGGTTTTGCAGCGCTTTATCGCTTGTGTAGAACACGTCAAAACATTCTTTGAAAGCAAAGGCCTGAGCTACCCACAGCTAGATGATCCAGTGTGGCTGGAAAAGTTACACTTTATGGTGGATATGACCAGTCACCTGAACAAGCTTAACACAAGTCTCCAGGGACGGGGGGGCACTGCCCTGCATATGCTGGAAACGGTCTTATCATTTGAGCGACAGCTGACCGTGTTGGCCAGGGATGTGCAACGAGGCACGCTCTCTCACTTCGACTCCCTGAGAGAGTTCAAAGCAGCCACCCGCAATCACACTATCAATAGTGAATATTTCCAAAGTGCGATCGTCGATATGCAAACTGCATTTGGGGCGAGATTTAGTGAGTTCAGAAAGGAAAAAACAACACTCTCGTTCCCTGTCTCACCCCTGGAGATTGACCCGTCCCTGTTGAACACGGCTGCATTTCCAGGAGTAAAGCAAGCTGAATTGGAAATGGAACTGGCCGATATCGCTGACAAAGATTTGTGGGTGTCCAAGTTCAAAAGTATGACAGCCGAGATAGAAGACGTCACTCGTCAGAAAGCCACTCTCGCCCTTGAACACAAATGGACCGAGATTCTAAACCTCCCAAAACACGACACACTTATGTGGAAAGCATGGAATTCTCTTCCAGACAATTACTTGAACATGAAAAAACTCGCATTTGGAGTATTATCCATCTTTGGATCAACGTACCTTTGTGAGCAGATATTCTCAAACATGAACTTCATTAAATCAAAATACCGCACACGCCTCACCGATGAGAGCCTGCAGTCGTGTGTGAAAATTAAAGTGACATCTTACGTGCCCAATGTTGAGAAGCTCTCCAGTGATGTCCACACACAGAAATCACATTAAACGGGTAAGAACACAGTCCTTTCATATCGTTTAATTTATTAACGTAGTAGCCGTTTTATCAAGTGATTTATATTATGTCAGTATTTTGAATGACGCGGATATTATTGTGTTTTATTGCTCAGGTCAGTCAGAGCTGGATTGCTGTAGCCTACTGTGGTGTGGGTGTCTGAATTGAGGCCGAAGGTGGAAAAGAGAAGAGGATTGCACACTGAAAATGCAACTGGACTATATTTTCGTTTTATTTGGCTTTTTTAAAGGCTATTAGGCTGCTGTGTTTTATTTTATTTGTGTGACAGAGAAGAGGATTGCACACTGAAAATGCAACTTGACTATATTTTCGTTTTATTTGGCTTTTTTAAAGGCTATTAAGCTGCTGTTTTGTTTTATTTTATTTTATCCTTGCAGGCTGCGTTTTATTTAATTATTTTGCATGCACTATACATGGGGAGTGGGGACTGTCACTCAAGAATTCCAGTTTGATTGATTGATTTATTAACAGTTTGCAGAATTACAGTACATTTTAAGTACAACTGTATTGCACTTTAAAAGTGACTACTGTCTTGTGTTTGGTAAGAGAGAATCCCCCAAATAAAAATGACAACAAAAAGCTTATTTCTTTATTGAATTTCTATAATTTTGTCAATGCAACAAAACATGGCATAATAATGTAATGAAAGTGAAACCATAGCGCACTTTATTTTGATAGATAGGCTAATATCCACTTGCAGCCCTGTTGTCTTCATTATATAATCATTTTAAGGCTTAAAAAAATGTGCGGCTCCAGATAGATTTTGAAAAAAAAATTGGGTCGAAAATGGCTCATTCAACATCTTGGGTTGCCGACCCCTGCTCTATGGCAATAGCACAAACTTTGGCATGCTACTAGTCCTACATACTTACACCTAGCAACCCCATTCTAGCCTACTTAGGTTCATCTTACGGTGGACATGTTTGCCTGAAAAGGAATCTTTGAAATGTTTCATAGTTTTAGAAATATAGTGCTTTCAAATTTGAGACATTTAACATGGGGCTCAATGGCAGCTCTATAGGCACGTCAAAAGTCACTTTCACCTAGAAACTCCATTCACACTTTTTATTATTCAGCTTACTGTGGAGACACATGCTGGAACTTTTTTTTATTTTTATGTTTTGTAGTTTATGAGTTATTCAACTTAAACGCCCAATGCATTCTCTATGGCAATAGCACAAACTTTGGCATGCTACTAGTCCTACATACTTACACCTAGCAACCCCATTCTAGCCTACTTAGGTTCATCTTACGGTGGACATGTTTGCCTGAAAAGGAAACTTTGAAATGTTTCATAGTTTTAGAAATATAGTGCTTTCAAATTTGAGACATTTAACATGGGGCTCAATGGCAGCTCTATAGGCACGTCAAAAGTCACTTTCACCTAGAAACTCCATTCACACTTTTTATTATTCAGCTTACTGTGGAGACACATGCTGGAACTTTTTTTTATTTTTATGTTTTGTAGTTTATGAGTTATTCAACTTAAACGCCCAATGCATTCTCTATGGCAATAGCACAAACTTTGGCATGCTACTAGTCCTACATACTTACACCTAGCAACCCCATTCTAGCCTACTTAGGTTCATCTTACGGTGGACATGTTTGCCTGAAAAGGATACTTTGAAATGTTTCATAGTTTTAGAAATATAGTGCTTTCAAATTTGAGACATTTAACATGGGGCTCAATGGCAGCTCTATAGGCACGTCAAAAGTCACT
Organism: Protomyctophum parallelum; assembly: GCF_964188405.1. Taxonomy (NCBI): domain Eukaryota; kingdom Metazoa; phylum Chordata; class Actinopteri; order Myctophiformes; family Myctophidae; genus Protomyctophum; species Protomyctophum parallelum. Next base: position 43,729,405 of record NC_139697.1, on the reverse strand, counting down.
TTCACCTAGAAACTACATTCACACTTTTTATTATTCAGCTTACTGTGGAGACACATGCTGGAACTTTTTTTTATTTTTATGTTTTGTAGTTTATGAGTTATTCAACTTAAACGCCCAATGCATTCTCTATGGCAATAGCACAAACTTTGGCATGCTACTAGTCCTACATACTTACACCTAGCAACCCCATTCTAGCCTACTTAGGTTCATCTTACGGTGGACATGTTTGCCTGAAAAGGAAACTTTGAAATGTTTCATAGTTTTAGAAATATAGTGCTTTCAAATTTGAGACATTTAACATGGGGCTCAATGGCAGCTCTATAGGCACGTCAAAAGTCACTTTCACCTAGAAACTCCATTCACACTTTTTATTATTCAGCTTACTGTGGAGACACATGCTGGAACTTTTTTTTATTTTTATGTTTTGTAGTTTATGAGTTATTCAACTTAAACGCCCAATGCATTCTCTATGGCAATAGCACAAACTTTGGCATGCTACTAGTCCTACATACTTACACCTAGCAACCCCATTCTAGCCTACTTAGGTTCATCTTACGGTGGACATGTTTGCCTGAAAAGGAAACTTTGAAATGTTTCATAGTTTTAGAAATATAGTGCTTTCAAATTTGAGACATTTAACATGGGGCTCAATGGCAGCTCTATAGGCACGTCAAAAGTCACTTTCACCTAGAAACTCCATTCACACTTTTTATTATTCAGCTTACTGTGGAGACACATGCTGGAACCTTTTTTTATTTTTATGTTTTGTAGTTTATGAGTTATTCAACTTAAACGCCCAATGCATTCTCTATGGCAATAGCACAAACTTTGGCATGCTACTAGTCCTACATACTTACACCTAGCAACCCCATTCTAGCCTACTTAGGTTCATCTTACGGTGGACATGTTTGCCTGAAAAGGAAACTTTGAAATGTTTCATAGTTTTAGAAATATAGTGCTTTCAAATTTGAGACATTTAACATGGGGCTCAATGGCAGCTCTATAGGCACGTCAAAAGTCACTTTCACCTAGAAACTCCATTCACACTTTTTATTATTCAGCTTACTGTGGAGACACATGCTGGAACTTTTTTTTATTTTTATGTTTTGTAGTTTATGAGTTATTCAACTTAAACGCCCAATGCATTCTCTATGGCAATAGCACAAACTTTGGCATGCTACTAGTCCTACATACTTACACCTAGCAACCCCATTCTAGCCTACTTAGGTTCATCTTACGGTGGACATGTTTGCCTGAAAAGGAAACTTTGAAATGTTTCATAGTTTTAGAAATATAGTGCTTTCAAATTTGAGACATTTAACATGGGGCTCAATGGCAGCTCTATAGGCACGTCAAAAGTCACTTTCACCTAGAAACTACATTCACACTTTTTATTATTCAGCTTACTGTGGAGACACATGCTGGAACTTTTTTTTATTTTTATGTTTTGTAGTTTATGAGTTATTCAACTTAAACGCCCAATGCATTCTCTATGGCAATAGCACAAACTTTGGCATGCTACTAGTCCTACATACTTACACCTAGCAACCCCATTCTAGCCTACTTAGGTTCATCTTACGGTGGACATGTTTGCCTGAAAAGGAAACTTTGAAATGTTTCATAGTTTTAGAAATATAGTGCTTTCAAATTTGAGACATTTAACATGGGGCTCAATGGCAGCTCTATAGGCACGTCAAAAGTCACTTTCACCTAGAAACTCCATTCACACTTTTTATTATTCAGCTTACTGTGGAGACACATGCTGGAACTTTTTTTTATTTTTATGTTTTGTAGTTTATGAGTTATTCAACTTAAACGCCCAATGCATTCTCTATGGCAATAGCACAAACTTTGGCATGCTACTAGTCCTACATACTTACACCTAGCAACCCCATTCTAGCCTACTTAGGTTCATCTTACGGTGGACATGTTTGCCTGAAAAGGATACTTTGAAATGTTTCATAGTTTTAGAAATATAGTGCTTTCAAATTTGAGACATTTAACATGGGGCTCAATGGCACGTCAAAAGTCACTTTCACCTAGAAACTACATTCACACTTTTTATTATTCAGCTTACTGTGGAGACACATGCTGGAACTTTTTTTTATTTTTATGTTTTGTAGTTTATGAGTTATTCAACTTAAACGCCCAATGCATTCTCTATGGCAATAGCACAAACTTTGGCATGCTACTAGTCCTACATACTTACACCTAGCAACCCCATTCTAGCCTACTTAGGTTCATCTTACGGTGGACATGTTTGCCTGAAAAGGAAACTTTGAAATGTTTCATAGTTTTAGAAATATAGTGCTTTCAAATTTGAGACATTTAACATGGGGCTCAATGGCAGCTCTATAGGCACGTCAAAAGTCACTTTCACCTAGAAACTCCATTCACACTTTTTATTATTCAGCTTACTGTGGAGACACATGCTGGAACTTTTTTTTATTTTTATGTTTTGTAGTTTATGAGTTATTCAACTTAAACGCCCAATGCATTCTCTATGGCAATAGCACAAACTTTGGCATGCTACTAGTCCTACATACTTACACCTAGCAACCCCATTCTAGCCTACTTAGGTTCATCTTACGGTGGACATGTTTGCCTGAAAAGGAAACTTTGAAATGTTTCATAGTTTTAGAAATATAGTGCTTTCAAATTTGAGACATTTAACATGGGGCTCAATGGCAGCTCTATAGGCACGTCAAAAGTCACTTTCACCTAGAAACTCCATTCACACTTTTTATTATTCAGCTTACTGTGGAGACACATGCTGGAACCTTTTTTTATTTTTATGTTTTGTAGTTTATGAGTTATTCAACTTAAACGCCCAATGCATTCTCTATGGCAATAGCACAAACTTTGGCATGCTACTAGTCCTACATACTTACACCTAGCAACCCCATTCTAGCCTACTTAGGTTCATCTTACGGTGGACATGTTTGCCTGAAAAGGAAACTTTGAAATGTTTCATAGTTTTAGAAATATAGTGCTTTCAAATTTGAGACATTTAACATGGGGCTCAATGGCAGCTCTATAGGCACGTCAAAAGTCACTTTCACCTAGAAACTCCATTCACACTTTTTATTATTCAGCTTACTGTGGAGACACATGCTGGAACTTTTTTTTATTTTTATGTTTTGTAGTTTATGAGTTATTCAACTTAAACGCCCAATGCATTCTCTATGGCAATAGCACAAACTTTGGCATGCTACTAGTCCTACATACTTACACCTAGCAACCCCATTCTAGCCTACTTAGGTTCATCTTACGGTGGACATGTTTGCCTGAAAAGGAAACATTGAAATGTTTCATAGTTTTAGAAATATAGTGCTTTCAAATTTGAGACATTTAACATGGGGCTCAATGGCAGCTCTATAGGCACGTCAAAAGTCACTTTCACCTAGAAACTACATTCACACTTTTTATTATTCAGCTTACTGTGGAGACACATGCTGGAACTTTTTTTTATTTTTATGTTTTGTAGTTTATGAGTTATTCAACTTAAACGCCCAATGCATTCTCTATGGCAATAGCACAAACTTTGGCATGCTACTAGTCCTACATACTTACACCTAGCAACCCCATTCTAGCCTACTTAGGTTCATCTTACGGTGGACATGTTTGCCTGAAAAGGAAACTTTGAAATGTTTCATAGTTTTAGAAATATAGTGCTTTCAAATTTGAGACATTTAACATGGGGCTCAATGGCAGCTCTATAGGCACGTCAAAAGTCACTTTCACCTAGAAACTCCATTCACACTTTTTATTATTCAGCTTACTGTGGAGACACATGCTGGAACTTTTTTTTATTTTTATGTTTTGTAGTTTATGAGTTATTCAACTTAAACGCCCAATGCATTCTCTATGGCAATAGCACAAACTTTGGCATGCTACTAGTCCTACATACTTACACCTAGCAACCCCATTCTAGCCTACTTAGGTTCATCTTACGGTGGACATGTTTGCCTGAAAAGGAAACTTTGAAATGTTTCATAGTTTTAGAAATATAGTGCTTTCAAATTTGAGACATTTAACATGGGGCTCAATGGCAGCTCTATAGGCACGTCAAAAGTCACTTTCACCTAGAAACTCCATTCACACTTTTTATTATTCAGCTTACTGTGGAGACACATGCTGGAACCTTTTTTTATTTTTATGTTTTGTAGTTTATGAGTTATTCAACTTAAACGCCCAATGCATTCTCTATGGCAATAGCACAAACTTTGGCATGCTACTAGTCCTACATACTTACACCTAGCAACCCCATTCTAGCCTACTTAGGTTCATCTTACGGTGGACATGTTTGCCTGAAAAGGAAACTTTGAAATGTTTCATAGTTTTAGAAATATAGTGCTTTCAAATTTGAGACATTTAACATGGGGCTCAATGGCAGCTCTATAGGCACATCAAAAGTCACTTTCACCTAGAAACTCCATTCACACTTTTTATTATTCAGCTTACTGTGGAGACACATGCTGGAACTTTTTTTTATTTTTATGTTTTGTAGTTTATGAGTTATTCAACTTAAACGCCCAATGCATTCTCTATGGCAATAGCACAAACTTTGGCATGCTACTAGTCCTACATACTTACACCTAGCAACCCCATTCTAGCCTACTTAGGTTAATCTTACGGTGGACATGTTTGCCTGAAAAGGAAACTTTGAAATGTTTCATAGTTTTAGAAATATAGTGCTTTCAAATTTGAGACATTTAACATGGGGCTCAATGGCAGCTCTATAGGCACGTCAAAAGTCACTTTCACCTAGAAACTCCATTCACACTTTTTATTATTCAGCTTACTGTGGAGACACATGCTGGAACTTTTTTTTATTTTTATGTTTTGTAGTTTATGAGTTATTCAACTTAAACGCCCAATGCATTCTCTATGGCAATAGCACAAACTTTGGCATGCTACTAGTCCTACATACTTACACCTAGCAACCCCATTCTAGCCTACTTAGGTTCATCTTACGGTGGACATGTTTGCCTGAAAAGGAAACTTTGAAATGTTTCATAGTTTTAGAAATATAGTGCTTTCAAATTTGAGACATTTAACATGGGGCTCAATGGCAGCTCTATAGGCACGTCAAAAGTCACTTTCACCTAGAAACTCCATTCACACTTTTTATTATTCAGCTTACTGTGGAGACACATGCTGGAACCTTTTTTTATTTTTATGTTTTGTAGTTTATGAGTTATTCAACTTAAACGCCCAATGCATTCTCTATGGCAATAGCACAAACTTTGGCATGCTACTAGTCCTACATACTTACACCTAGCAACCCCATTCTAGCCTACTTAGGTTCATCTTACGGTGGACATGTTTGCCTGAAAAGGAAACTTTGAAATGTTTCATAGTTTTAGAAATATAGTGCTTTCAAATTTGAGACATTTAACATGGGGCTCAATGGCAGCTCTATAGGCACGTCAAAAGTCACTTTCACCTAGAAACTACATTCACACTTTTTATTATTCAGCTTACTGTGGAGACACATGCTGGAACTTTTTTTTATTTTTATGTTTTGTAGTTTATGAGTTATTCAACTTAAACGCCCAATGCATTCTCTATGGCAATAGCACAAACTTTGGCATGCTACTAGTCCTACATACTTACACCTAGCAACCCCATTCTAGCCTACTTAGGTTCATCTTACGGTGGACATGTTTGCCTGAAAAGGAAACTTTGAAATGTTTCATAGTTTTAGAAATATAGTGCTTTCAAATTTGAGACATTTAACATGGGGCTCAATGGCAGCTCTATAGGCACGTCAAAAGTCACTTTCACCTAGAAACTCCATTCACACTTTTTATTATTCAGCTTACTGTGGAGACACATGCTGGAACTTTTTTTTATTTTTATGTTTTGTAGTTTATGAGTTATTCAACTTAAACGCCCAATGCATTCTCTATGGCAATAGCACAAACTTTGGCATGCTACTAGTCCTACATACTTACACCTAGCAACCCCATTCTAGCCTACTTAGGTTCATCTTACGGTGGACATGTTTGCCTGAAAAGGAAACTTTGAAATGTTTCATAGTTTTAGAAATATAGTGCTTTCAAATTTGAGACATTTAACATGGGGCTCAATGGCAGCTCTATAGGCACGTCAAAAGTCACTTTCACCTAGAAACTCCATTCACACTTTTTATTATTCAGCTTACTGTGGAGACACATGCTGGAACCTTTTTTTATTTTTATGTTTTGTAGTTTATGAGTTATTCAACTTAAACGCCCAATGCATTCTCTATGGCAATAGCACAAACTTTGGCATGCTACTAGTCCTACATACTTACACCTAGCAACCCCATTCTAGCCTACTTAGGTTCATCTTACGGTGGACATGTTTGCCTGAAAAGGAAACTTTGAAATGTTTCATAGTTTTAGAAATATAGTGCTTTCAAATTTGAGACATTTAACATGGGGCTCAATGGCAGCTCTATAGGCACATCAAAAGTCACTTTCACCTAGAAACTCCATTCACACTTTTTATTATTCAGCTTACTGTGGAGACACATGCTGGAACTTTTTTTTATTTTTATGTTTTGTAGTTTATGAGTTATTCAACTTAAACGCCCAATGCATTCTCTATGGCAATAGCACAAACTTTGGCATGCTACTAGTCCTACATACTTACACCTAGCAACCCCATTCTAGCCTACTTAGGTTAATCTTACGGTGGACATGTTTGCCTGAAAAGGAAACTTTGAAATGTTTCATAGTTTTAGAAATATAGTGCTTTCAAATTTGAGACATTTAACATGGGGCTCAATGGCAGCTCTATAGGCACGTCAAAAGTCACTTTCACCTAGAAACTCCATTCACACTTTTTATTATTCAGCTTACTGTGGAGACACATGCTGGAACTTTTTTTTATTTTTATGTTTTGTAGTTTATGAGTTATTCAACTTAAACGCCCAATGCATTCTCTATGGCAATAGCACAAACTTTGGCATGCTACTAGTCCTACATACTTACACCTAGCAACCCCATTCTAGCCTACTTAGGTTCATCTTACGGTGGACATGTTTGCCTGAAAAGGAAACTTTGAAATGTTTCATAGTTTTAGAAATATAGTGCTTTCAAATTTGAGACATTTAACATGGGGCTCAATGGCAGCTCTATAGGCACGTCAAAAGTCACTTTCACCTAGAAACTCCATTCACACTTTTTATTATTCAGCTTACTGTGGAGACACATGCTGGAACCTTTTTTTATTTTTATGTTTTGTAGTTTATGAGTTATTCAACTTAAACGCCCAATGCATTCTCTATGGCAATAGCACAAACTTTGGCATGCTACTAGTCCTACATACTTACACCTAGCAACCCCATTCTAGCCTACTTAGGTTCATCTTACGGTGGACATGTTTGCCTGAAAAGGAAACTTTGAAATGTTTCATAGTTTTAGAAATATAGTGCTTTCAAATTTGAGACATTTAACATGGGGCTCAATGGCAGCTCTATAGGCACATCAAAAGTCACTTTCACCTAGAAACTCCATTCACACTTTTTATTATTCAGCTTACTGTGGAGACACATGCTGGAACTTTTTTTTATTTTTATGTTTTGTAGTTTATGAGTTATTCAACTTAAACGCCCAATGCATTCTCTATGGCAATAGCACAAACTTTGGCATGCTACTAGTCCTACATACTTACACCTAGCAACCCCATTCTAGCCTACTTAGGTTAATCTTACGGTGGACATGTTTGCCTGAAAAGGAAACTTTGAAATGTTTCATAGTTTTAGAAATATAGTGCTTTCAAATTTGAGACATTTAACATGGGGCTCAATGGCAGCTCTATAGGCACGTCAAAAGTCACTTTCACCTAGAAACTCCATTCACACTTTTTATTATTCAGCTTACTGTGGAGACACATGCTGGAACTTTTTTTTATTTTTATGTTTTGTAGTTTATGAGTTATTCAACTTAAACGCCCAATGTATTCTCTATGGCAATAGCACAAACTTTGGCATGCTACTAGTCCTACATACTTACACCTAGCAACCCCATTCTAGCCTACTTAGGTTCATCTTACGGTGGACATGTTTGCCTGAAAAGGAAACTTTTAAATGTTTCATAGTTTTAGAAATATTGTGCTTTCAAATTTGAGACATTTAACATGGGGCTCAATGGCAGCTCTATAGGCACGTCAAAAGTCACTTTCACCTAGAAACTCCATTCACACTTTTTATTATTCAGCTTACTGTGGAGACACATGCTGGAACTTTTTTTTATTTTTATGTTTTGTAGTTTATGAGTTATTCAACTTAAACGCCCAATGCATTCTCTATGGCAATAGCACAAACTTTGGCATGCTACTAGTCCTACATACTTACACCTAGCAACCCCATTCTAGCCTACTTAGGTTCATCTTACGGTGGACATGTTTGCCTGAAAAGGAAACTTTGAAATGTTTCATAGTTTTAGAAATATAGTGCTTTCAAATTTGAGACATTTAACATGGGGCTCAATGGCAGCTCTATAGGCACGTCAAAAGTCACTTTCACCTAGAAACTCCATTCACACTTTTTATTATTCAGCTTACTGTGGAGACACATGCTGGAACTTTTTTTTATTTTTATGTTTTGTAGTTTATGAGTTATTCAACTTAAACGCCCAATGCATTCTCTATGGCAATAGCACAAACTTTGGCATGCTACTAGTCCTACATACTTACACCTAGCAACCCCATTCTAGCCTACTTAGGTTCATCTTACGGTGGACATGTTTGCCTGAAAAGGAAACTTTTAAATGTTTCATAGTTTTAGAAATATAGTGCTTTCAAATTTGAGACATTTAACATGGGGCTCAATGGCAGCTCTATAGGCACGTCAAAAGTCACTTTCACCTAGAAACTCCATTCACACTTTTTATTATTCAGCTTACTGTGGAGACACATGCTGGAACTTTTTTTTATTTTTATGTTTTGTAGTTTATGAGTTATTCAACTTAAACGCCCAATGCATTCTCTATGGCAATAGCACAAACTTTGGCATGCTACTAGTTCTACATACTTACACCTAGCAACCCCATTCTAGCCTACTTAGGTTCATCTTACGGTGGACATGTTTGCCTGAAAAGGAAACTTTGAAATGTTTCATAGTTTTAGAAATATAGTGCTTTCAAATTTGAGACATTTAACATGGGGCTCAATGGCAGCTCTATAGGCACGTCAAAAGTCACTTTCACCTAGAAACTCCATTCACACTTTTTATTATTCAGCTTACTGTGGAGACACATGCTGGAACTTTTTTTTATTTTTATGTTTTGTAGTTTATGAGTTATTCAACTTAAACGCCCAATGCATTCTCTATGGCAATAGCACAAACTTTGGCATGCTACTAGTCCTACATACTTACACCTAGCAACCCCATTCTAGCCTACTTAGGTTCATCTTACGGTGGACATGTTTGCCTGAAAAGGAAACTTTGAAATGTTTCATAGTTTTAGAAATATAGTGCTTTCAAATTTGAGACATTTAACATGGGGCTCAATGGCAGCTCTATAGGCACGTCAAAAGTGACTTTCACCTAGAAACTCCATTCACACTTTTTATTATTCAGCTTACTGTGGAGACACATGCTGGAACTTTTTTTTATTTTTATGTTTTGTAGTTTATGAGTTATTCAACTTAAACGCCCAATGCATTCTCTATGGCAATAGCACAAACTTTGGCATGCTACTAGTCCTACATACTTACACCTAGCAACCCCATTCTAGCCTACTTAGGTTCATCTTACGGTGGACATGTTTGCCTGAAAAGGAAACTTTGAAATGTTTCATAGTTTTAGAAATATAGTGCTTTCAAATTTGAGACATTTAACATGGGGCTCAATGGCAGCTCTATAGGCACGTCAAAAGTCACTTTCACCTAGAAACTCCATTCACACTTTTTATTATTCAGCTTACTGTGGAGACACATGCTGGAACTTTTTTTTATTTTTATGTTTTGTAGTTTATGAGTTATTCAACTTAAACGCCCAATGCATTCTCTATGGCAATAGCACAAACTTTGGCATGCTACTAGTCCTACATACTTACACCTAGCAACCCCATTCTAGCCTACTTAGGTTCATCTTACGGTGGACATGTTTGCCTGAAAAGGAAACTTTGAAATGTTTCATAGTTTTAGAAATATAGTGCTTTCAAATTTGAGACATTTAACATGGGGCTCAATGGCAGCTCTATAGGCACGTCAAAAGTCACTTTCACCTAGAAACTCCATTCACACTTTTTATTATTCAGCTTACTGTGGAGACACATGCTGGAACTTTTTTTTATTTTTATGTTTTGTAGTTTATGAGTTATTCAACTTAAACGCCCAATGCATTCTCTATGGGAATAGCACAAACTTTGGCATGCTACTAGTCCTACATACTTACACCTAGCAACCCCATTCTAGCCTACTTAGGTTCATCTTACGGTGGACATGTTTGCCTGAAAAGGAAACTTTGAAATGTTTCATAGTTTTAGAAATATAGTGCTTTCAAATTTGAGACATTTAACATGGGGCTCAATGGCAGCTCTATAGGCACGTCAAAAGTCACTTTCACCTAGAAACTCCATTCACACTTTTTATTATTCAGCTTACTGTGGAGACACATGCTGGAACTTTTTTTTATTTTTATGTTTTGTAGTTTATGAGTTATTCAACTTAAACGCCCAATGCATTCTCTATGGCAATAGCACAAACTTCGGCATGCTACTAGTCCTACATACTTACACCTAGCAACCCCATTCTAGCCTACTTAGGTTCATCTTACGGTGGACATGTTTGCCTGAAAAGGAATCTTTGAAATGTTTCATAGTTTTAGAAATATAGTGCTTTCAAATTTACAATGGGGCTCAATGGCAAAAATGATGAAAAACGGTCAACCAACTGGATCCCCAACAAGTCCAACAAAGCAAACGTGGGGAGACAGGGCCTTTGGAGTGGCCGCCCAGAAAAGTTCAAAAGCACACTCAAAACCCACCTCAGACTTGCTTTCCCTACATAAATCCCCTCACACACACACTTTGTGTTTGTCTACCTTTGGTTTCTAGTTAACCTTTTAACTATTTTATTTTTCGAATAGAAGTATTTATTTTTCTGTTCTGTAAAGCGACTTTGAGAGTACCTTCATTGAAAAGCGCTATATAAATTGTATTTCGTTTTTCCAGATATTCGACAATGAAAAAAAAAATCATGAAAAACGACATACTATACTATAGTAGGCCTAAAAAGATGAGTGGAAAAAATGATTAAACTCCAAACCATATTTTCTTAATTATGCAAAAATAAATTTTATTGCAACTTTCGACGAGCAAAGGAAATGCTGTGAATCAAGATAAGGGGTGGGTGTCCTTGGTAGCTAATGTAATCATTACTGAAGCTATTGACCAAAACATTATGCATCAAGATCAAGTTTCAGCAAACACACTCATTCTTGAAAGGAGTGATGATTTGTAAAATAAGATGTGCAGACATACACACACATCACCTAAACATCGACCACAAACAGGCCATTTTGTACAAAGAAAAGCAGATTTACATAATGAGACAAATGGATGAAAACATAAATTCATAGCCAAAAATACTGTAATGCTATTCACATAAGAAAAAAGCTATTTGAAATGCATCGTTACTTCAAATCAAGACTGTTTCACACACGGCTAAAGCCTTGATGGAAACAAAACGTTGCTCTCGGGTGTCCAAAACCCTTCCTTTTTTAATATTACCAAAAAAAAAAAGCCTGTAGACTATTTTGCACTATTACCTTATTATTTGTGCGACACTCTTGAAAAACATAAAAGTTTAAAATATAGATATACAAGGTTTCTGCCCGACAGAAACAAACAACAAAACAAAGTAAAAAGCCAGTCTTCAGCTTTTATAGTAATAACTTTCACACATGTACAGCGTATTATACAAAAGAAAAGAATAGCCTACATATTTCACAAAAAAATATTGTTTTTCATCAATATGGCTTTTTGGGGACTGTGCAATGCGAACCAAATGTAATTGTACAGAATCCCATGTTAATGGGTTGAATGGTTTTTCACTTGTGCTTCTTGTACTCCTGGGTTAAACTGTACTTTGTCTTAGGGCGGCGTCTCGCACTATTTGTGGCACTCGTCACCGCCATAGCAAAATATTAATCGAGAATTTAGAGGAAAGAGTGAGCAGTAAATGGCTAAATGCAAATTATTATTTTCAGAATGACTTATTAAATGAGTTTTAGATGTTGTTCTTCTCCTTTGGTTACAGTAAAATTTAAGTAACATTTCTAATATATATATATATATATAATTCTGTCCCATTACAGTTGAGACCTTTTAAGGGATAAGAAATCTATACCATTAGCAAATCTTTATTATAATCTTCTCCAAAACGATCGCCCCACTCATATAGATCTATATAAACCATTCAAAATATATACTCCCAATTCAAGTTCAACGCATCGTTCCCGTGGTAATACACATGCATTCTTTTTTCTTTCTTTCAACCATAAACTATCTCAAAAATACTGGACACGATCCAAAATAGAACATAAATTATACACGTTCGTTTTTACATAACGCAAAGACCATTTGCACTGTCTGTATATAAAGTAAAACTCCAAAGACTCTTAGGATTGCAAATGTGTAAATAAACAATAAATAAACAAACTGACCTGTTGTTTTTTTGCCATTGTGCACACAAGAGCCCGGGCTCAGTAGTAAAAGTTACAAAAGATGATGTAGCCTATGGTTGGACATAGTGGTGGTGGGAGTCTTATTCCCCAACATGTATAACAGGTTAGGATGAATGCAGGGAGGTATAAGCTGACCTGGGAACTGCCAAGCAGTCCATGTCATTGTATCATAAAACGTAATTAATTTCAATTAAAGTATTACTATGCTAGGGCTGGGCAATTAACTGAAAGTATATGGAAACCGATAGTTAGAAACAATAACAGACTTGCTGATGTAGGTTAATCTAATAATCTTAAAAGGAAAACAAAATCTTATATATTTTTTATAATCGACTAAATTGATTAACTTGATTAAAAACGTAACCCTTTATGATACATTGTTGTCCAATGGCGATGTGCAAAAATAGCTAAAATGAGCTTGCAGATCTGCAGTGTTTTTAACCGTTCATTTACTGTGATGGATGCAAATTAAAGTTTGAAATGACGGTGATATGGATTCGAAGGTCATGTCGCCCAACCCTAGGTCAATTCATTCTGGTTCCATCAAACACAAAAGGCTGACAAAAGCTAACACTTTCTTTCTTTTGTCCTTTGTGTGTGTAATAAAGTAATGGAGGAAACATCATATCAAAGCCTGGGGGGGGGGGGGGGGGGGAGACACATTTTTATAAGAGGGTGTGTTATTTGCCTTGACTGAAAAACACCCACACTATATACACCACAATTGCACTTGTATTAAATTCTCAAAATTAAAAAAAGCGGGGCTGATGAGGTCAACTCTAGGGGAGTGTCAAAACCGATGCTAGATTTGTGTTTAAGGTAGATCAATGTCTTGGATCCCATCCATGAATGTCCACGTGCCATGAAAAAACTAAAGAAAAGACAACAAAAAGTGCAGTAATCCCGAGTATCCCTGAAACTCAAAAGTGGAGCCTGATGATGGCTAAAAACAGAGCTAATGTTTTGCAGAACACCCGTGTGGCGCGTTTGACGTGTTTGACGGCTGATGACCGCTGCCTATCAGGACACCCGTGTGTTTGACGACAGATGACCGCTGCCTATCAGGACACCCGTGTGTTTGAGGGCAGATGACCGCTGCCTATCAGGACACCCGTGTGTTTGACATCAGATGACCGCTGCCTATCAGGACACCCGTGTGTTTGACGGCAGATGACCGCTGCCTATCAGGACACCCGTGTGTTTGACGGCAGATGACCACTGCCTATCAGGACACCCGTGTGTTTGACGGCAGATGACCGCTGCCTATCAGGACACCCGTGTGTTTGACGGCTGATGACCGCTGCCTATCAGGACACCCGTGTGTTTGACGGCTGATGACCGCTGCCTATCAGGACACCCGTGTGTTTGACGGCAGATGACCGCTGCCTATCAGTGCAAAAAGTTAATGAAAAATATGGAAAGTTCGAAATAAAATGCGTGCTCAAAATGCTATATGCCACGGACTAAAATCATACAATAGAACAGTGTTTACACAAAGATATGAATTAGGATACAGAATAACACAACTGTGATACTGTGCTGGACAATCACGATGGTGATAATAGTGATTCTAGGGATCCATAAACGTTGCATTAGGGCTGGGCAATTCATATTTAGAACCAATAACCAACAATCTAGTTCATGTGGGTTAATCGAATGATAGAGAAGCAGTTTCTTAATATAACTTTTTAAAATGTTGTATATATCAACGAATCGACTCGAAGACATTCAAATGTATTTATTTTTTACAATCGACTAAATCAATTAGTCTGATTAAACACGTTGCCCTGCCCTGTAGGCCTATTGTACTTTGTTGTACAATGGTGGCGTACAATAATAGCCGATCTACAAGCTCAGGGAGTTTTTCCACCGTTTTATATTTTAAAATCATTTGTTAAATCGCAACTTAAGTTTGAAATAATGGTGATATTGAATTGAAGTCATAACAACCCAGCCATGCATTGTTGTGCAGATGAGGATGGCTTGTTTGATTTGATTTCAGGGCAGTGGTTTGTGTGAGTGACACACAGTTCAGGTCAGGACTGTATGCAGGTGTTTAAAACAGTGCTTCAGTGGGGGTGGGGTGACCAAGTCCGTAACTCTGACAGTGTACAAATGATTGTACGCTCTCAAGAGTTATGGGGGTCCCGTCATGGCCTTAATCCATAATAAAGCGGGGGTGGGGTCCTTGAAATGAAAGTTTGAGATCCACTGGTTAAGAAGGTGCTGGACACTAGGCTCCCAGAGGATATAGTCTGACGGCGCAAGATGTGTTCCTCTCTCTCCCTCGTTGAGGGAGCAGAGAAGATGAAATCTGCCTTCCAGCTCCTTCCAGTTTGCTTCCAGTTAAGCCTGGCTCAGAGAAGCAGCGAGTTAGTGGGTGGGGGTGGGTGGAGCGTCTGCCGGCGTATGCTATGATACTATGAGATGTCACATCAACATCAGTCGTCCACCAGAACGTCCAAATGCGAAGGCGACTTGAGGACAAGTAACCCGACTGACAGAACTGCGAGGGGACAGTATTGGACGTGGGGGGTCGATGATGGAGAGGGGATCTCGGTGGCACAGTGGCTCAGAAGGCAGTGGTGACGGCGTTCCCTCGCCGTGTGCCCAGGCGGATCATTTCGCCTGGCACAGTGTCCAGCTGTTCGTATGCCAGGCGGCCCTCCTCACCTGCCACAAGGAAACATAAGGGTTCATTAGTTTCCAAGCCCGGTCCACACCATCGCAGCAAGAAATCACACATAAAAGACATTTCCACAGCTACAGAAGATCTGACTACCATAGACCTGCATTACAGGGCAGGTGATTTCTTAAATAAATGGCAGATTTTCATTGGCTGGTGACACAAAGGAGGCGTGGCCTTACCGAAGGTGAGCAGGGTCTCGATGGCGACGTGTCGCAGCTCCTCGTCGGCCGAGTCGCACAGTGCTGTGACTGCCTTGATGCTCTCCACCGCCTGCACGCACACACACACACACACACACACACACACACACACACACACACACACACACACACACACACACACACACACACACACACACACTCTATCGATGTCTTTATAATCAAATTGAATAATCGAGATGCAATTTTTTTCCACCCATATATAAAAAATAAAAGGTTAGATTACCCAATTAAGCATTACTATATCGTTGCTGTCGGGCAGAAATATCCACATTCTAACTTTTTGTTATTTTCTTTTTGTAAATTAACGCCCCTACTTCACACAAAAAACATTAAGAATAGCAGATATTCAAGCTCGCAACCTCTCAAGCTAGTAGATCTGCTGTTTTCACTAGATTTTAAGGGGAAAAAAGCAATTTTCCGCGAGAATATTATTTTAATGTAGCGTAAAAACAGATACGACACTAGTATATAGCCCTGAGGGACTCCGGGTTTACAAGGTATGGGGTTTAACTGACCTGGAGACAGCTCAGGGCAGAGCAGGATTTACAAGGTATGGGGTTTAACTGACCTGGAGACAGCTCAGGGCAGAGCAGGCAGCCCTCTGGCTCTGAACTCCTGCCTCAGACAGTGCCTGGGTGTAGTAGTCTGTCGCCTGTGGACGCACGCACACACACACACACACACGCGCGCGCACACACACACACACAGTTAGCCAACGTATGCGTTCATGTTGGAGACCATTAGTATTTACATACCAGGGACAAATAAATACAAATAATCGCCGGTAACAACATTTTCATATGGCCTATGGTCGATACCTCATCCAGGTTGATGCCTTTAATTCGCTGTGAAAAATCAACCTAATTCGGAATTCACCCTTTGTCAAGTCCCGCCCATGGTTGTGCCCCTCTTCGCACCCATTGGTCTCAGTTTCTTGGTTGGACAAAAATCCTCTCTCTACATCCACTACCATTGAAATAACATGTTTTTCAGTTGCTTCATATTGATATTCTGTGCACTATTGTAAACTTGGTGTCACAGTAAAAAAGGAACATCACAGGTGCAGCATATCATGCACCTGTGACTCGGCATATCATGTTTGTTGTTAGTTCTTTCCAAAAATGATGTTTTAGCAAATTCAACATAAACAAGGCGGAACCAGGGCGGAACAAGGCAGAAAGAGCCTGCTGGTTAGTCAGTCAGGGACCAATCAGAAGGCTGACAAAGGGTGAATTGCATCAATTCATCACCTTAACCAATTCTGACCTGAGATCAGATTCATACGAGGTTTCCGCCGGACACACACTGGTCTGATGAACCCATTCTGACCTGAGATCAGATTCTAAAAATGTCAGTCGCTCTTCAATTTTTCAAAAATAGCAGACCTACAAGCTCGTATCGCGCCACTCGGTGGCGCGATATGAGCTTGTAGATCTGCTATTTTTAAATAGCTAAAGCATAACATGATGCTGACACCAAAATGGGTGCCCGGTCAGAATGGGTTAAATTGAAGAATCTACTTCAATTTGATAGTGTTTCACTGGCTTCATCCTGTGTCCTGTAGGAATTCTCTCTCCTGATACTGAAAATTGGTACCGTATGCTGACCTGAAAAATGAACTTTCCGCTTACTAAAGAGCTGGAGAGACAGAGACGGAATATAAGGCTAACACTAAAATAAAATATCACCTAATGTACCTTCAACTCCGGACGGAAGGACACACACACACACACACACACACACACACACACACACACACACACACACACACACACACACACAGACACAACAGCGGTGACACTGACCGTGGCCCTGAAGTGTGCGTGCGACGCTGCCGAGGAGAGGTAGTCGGCAGCAGCCTTGTTGACCTGGGGATCCTGGTGGGTGAGCAGAGAGGCCAGGGCCTTCAGCGTGGCCCCCCGGGGCCACAGTGACCACGCACACACCGAGGACAGCTCCGCCAGACACCGGCTGCAGTCACCACTGCTCAGGGCCTCGGAGAACACGCCTGGGGAACAGTTACAGTTAACGGCAAAGTTAATCATAATCCATTGCTGTCTCCATATTGGATTTGATCTGCCATGTGTTTGTACTGCATCGTCTGTATTTGTATGTACAGAAAAAAGGCATACGGTATGTGCTGAATACCTTTTTCTATAAGTGCCCTATGCTGAATTATTAAAAAGGGAAATCTAAACACACATGAGGGACACATGTTAAACCAGTGTTTCTCCCAAACAGTGGGTTTGTGGGTCGTTTTGTTTTTAATTTCCTACATTTTATTTTTAATAATTATTTCAAAAGATTTTCAAAACAAATTCCCCCCCAAAAAATCTATTATTCTTATTATTCTTAGACTGGTGCCCGGCTGCAGAGCACAGAGTCAGTAAGGATGGAAGGTGGAGACCCATGCCCCACTAGACTATGCAATACCCGTGTCAGAGTACCCACTCCACCCATCTGTCTGTGTCCCTTTTATGGACATTTCTCTACTCTCTGTGTCCAGCTCCATATATGGAGCCCGGGCAGAGGCCTTTTGTGGAGGTTCTGGACAACTGTGGGTCCGACGGACTCGACACCGGGCACTGCATTCCCTGTGTGGGTTTGGAACGTGCGTGTGTCGAATTTGAAGCCGGTGGGGCGAATGGTTCTAGTTACGTGCATTACAGGCCGTACATACACACATACGTACAGACAGACAGAGACATGGTGCATTTATAGATAGATTATTATTATTTATTTATTCAAAAATAATTTCATAAATTAAATTAAATCTAAGAAATTCCATACATTTGAAAAAGTATTCAAAATAAATAGTCAAAAAAATTGACGTTAACAACAATTTTCACTAGTTTGGGTCCTAGATACATTCTCTCTTGGCTCTCCAGCCAGTCTTTGAGCACCCTCTGCTGGACATATTTGTGTACAACGAGACATGCATACTGTACATACCAAACAGACAGACTTTACAACAGATTAGATTACAGTATCTACAGTATTTAATATAATTTTCTAAAGATATCATTTATTTAGATCATTATATAGAGATCACTTTGGAATAACTTGCCTCGAATCCTCTGTTGCATTTAGAGTAAATTAACGTTTAAAAAACATTTGATACAGTGAAGTGTTTAAGTTTTTTTTTGTTTTCACGCTCACTAATGTAAGTTGAATACTGACTTTTTAACAAATGTGTATTTGTAATTGTATGTCTACTGTAATGTTTATTCTTACCCCAGGAAGACTAGCTGGTTGCTATGGCACCAGCTAATGGGGATCCTTAATAAAAATCAAATCAAATCAGTATAAACAACTTTTGCTATTTTTTTTTTCATTTGAATCCTGAAAAGTAACAGTTTTGGACATATGAGGTTTCCACTCGACAGAGATGATATAGTGTTTGAATTAGTTGAGGACATGTATTATTGTGTTAATTCTAAAGTTTATGCTATGTTGATGAATTAATGGGACCACAATGGAAACAAGTCCCCAGGACTATCATTTTAGCCTTAAAGTCTGAGTGTTTACTGCACATTTCTGACTGATAAAGTATTCAATCAATCAATCACTCCTCACCCTCTCTGGCCAGATGCTGCAGATGTGTCTCCATGTGGTGGACTTGGTGCCGCTGGACATAGCCGTGGAACTGAAAGACGGTCAGGAGGACGTCCTGGTGGGACGGCCAGGACGAGGCGGAGGGTCCTCCCGTCCACGGCAGGTCACTTCTGTCCACCATCTCCCCCACCACGGCACCGATCACTGGAGGACAGACAGACATTAGGACACCTGTCACTGGAGGACAGACAGACATTAGGACACCTGTCACTGGAGGACAGACAGACATTAGGACACCTGTCACTGGAGGACAGACAGACATTAGGACACCTGTCACTGGAGGACAGACAGACATTAGGACACCTGTCACTGGAGGACAGAGTCCAGTGACAGGGTCCAGTGACGGGTCCATGATCCGGTCGGGAGCGGATGATGTAGTGAACATGTTGTAGTCTGGTTTGTAGTCATCAGGGCGGAATCAGAATGACCCTGAATAATTCCCAGTGATCGAGGGCATCATAATTTGAGGGCCTACCCAGTGTATGAATCTGACAAGTTTCCTCAAGTACTTCTTGGAATTGTTTGTTTTTGTCTTTTATTCCAACTGGTAGCGACTGGCGAGACTAAAAACAAACAGGGGGGGACCAAAACAAAGCAAACCTAAAGCGGAACCCCCAAACCAGAATAAGTGTTTTTTTTTTATTCATCCGGTCCAAACCACGTCTAGACTGGATCACAAAGATGATTTAGTAACACAGACCAGGCTGTCCTCAGAGGAAATAAGCCTGGTGACGCCAGGTTAATACAAAACTGCAAGCAGTGTTCATTTTGACGGCAAATTTTGATTTAGTTTTAATCATAGTCTTTAGAAGAACATAGAGTCATATTTGGTCATCTGAAATATTGTAGTTTTAGTCTCGTTTTAGATGACAGAATATAAGAATTGAGTCAACTGAATCTACAGTTGATTTAATCGAACAAAAAAATTGATTTAGCTGTGAAAACATTTAGAAAGGGGAAAAGAGAGGAAAGAGACGCATAAAGTGGTTTAAGTCAAATCTGAGTGTGTGCGTGCTGGTGGTACCTGTGTGTGCAGTGTGTGCGTAGCACTGGATCATGTGTGTGCGCAGTGTGTCCAGCGTGGTGTAGAACACTCCCCCTGGTGGTCCACTGCAGTCTGACCACAACGCCATCATGCCCGGCCGCTCCGCCAACCGGGGCAGCACTGAAACAACAACAATTCTAATTGGATGTTCAGTGTGATTAAAGGCAAGCCAGTGGGTCTCCCCAATTGATATGCATTTGGCCGTGGACCCTCATCTGAAAATGTTTTGTGCCAGGGAGAATCGGGAGAGGTTTTCCCTGGCATACGCACATGGAAGTGGAAGTGATGACACAAAGAAGTGAGCAGACACATTTGGAACTGGAACACTGTCAAATAGAAGGTGATGAATTGATACTCTCTCCTGCTTGATTTTGAAATTGCCAATCCACCTGAAAATTTAAAATTTTCTCTTTATTAAGGAGAGACTACTGAACAAACACTATAGATAGAGGGTATGCGCAAGCATAGGGTGAACGGCACATTGAGTGTCAAAGAGAGTGGGAAAGTGAGTTTAACGTCAGATGGGCTCAAGTTCTTTTCCAAAATGGCGTGTGTGTGCATAGAGCCTATTCATGTGGTATACCAACCGTCCCCGGCGGTCATGCTGGCTCCCAGTCTGTCCAGGCTGATCTCCCCCAGGTCCTCCAACAGCTGGGTCTGCTCCGACAGCTTCTGCAACACCCCACGCCTCTGGACCCTGCTCAGCCCGCTGCTGCTCAGCCCGCTGCCCAGCAGCTGGGAACCATGGCACACAAGCACAAAGGTTACATTTTATACTGCCGTAAACATACGCGTCCGCTAACACTCCGTGAAGCAGTGGCTCTCAGACGTTTTCATGTCCAGGACCTCCAAATTAATATGACCTCCCCCCCATCTGAAAATATAATCAAATGTTTGAAAATATTTATTATATTTCTTTTTTGGAAGAAATAGCCAATCTACATGCTGGCGTTGTGAAACGTTTGCAAGCTTGAATCGGCTATTTTCGGCACTCGGCTATAAATCAGGCATTACGACGCCAACATGGCGTGCCAAAATACATGTTTTGTCTACTAAATCATATTCATGATATTTAGTAACACTAAAACTAAAACATTTAGACAAAAACTAAAACATTTCAATACAGATGACTGAAATATGACAAGAAGTAAAGAGAATTGAATGAATCAAAGTGTCTTTAGGCCCAGTGAATGAAGAAGTAAAGAGAATTGAATGAATCAAAGTGTCTTTAGGCCCAGTGAATGAAGAACTAAAGAGAATTGAATGAATCAAAGTGTCTTTAGGCCCAGTGAATGAAGAAGTAAAGAGAATTGAATGAATCAAAGTGTCTTTAGGCCCAGTGAATGAAGAAGTAAAGAGAATTGAATGAATCAAAGTGTCTTTAGGCCCAGTGAATGAAGAAGTAAAGAGAATTGAATGAATCAAAGTGTCTTTAGGCCCAGTGAATGCGCTGTACCTGGACCAGGCGGTTGCAGTACTGCAGCTGGATGACGATAGCCACGTCCAGGTCCTCGCAGCCCGTGGTGAGGGGCAGGGGGCTTCCAGCCACGCTGTTGCCCACCCCTGTGTCCTCCGTCAGGGCTTCACTCAGGTGGCCCCTGGCCTCTGGGTGCTGGCCCCTGGGAGTCACAAACACACTTTGTTTTAACCCATTTTGACCTGAGATCACATTCTAAAAGATGTCGTCTACATCCTGACAGTTTTCTGAAAAAGCCATGTTTCTATGTCAGTGGTTCTTCGATTTTTCAAAAATAGCAGACCTACAAGCTCGTAGCGCGCCACCGAGTGGCGCGCTACGAGCTTGTAGATCTGCTATTTTTCAATAGCTAAAGCATAGCATAATGCGAACACCAAAAGGGGTTCAATTCTGTTTTTATTGTATACATTTTTGTGTGGAGCCCAGAAGACTAGCGACCACTTTGTGGAAGCTAATGGGGATCCCAATAAAGAATAAAGTTAACCACTAGGGGGTCACTAATGTCACACAGGAATAACTACAATGACTAGAATGACCAGACAACTGGAGAGTTGATTTGTTGTGAGGCAGGCCAGACTCCATACCGAGGCGAGATTAATTAATATCACAGACGAAGAACTGTCCAAATTTCATTCTGACCCCTCCACGAAAAGGCCTCGTTGGCCTGACCCCTTATCTATCATTTATACATTATGGATGAATAGTGTGGACTTGGACAGTTTTTCGTCTGTGGCATTCAGTCATCACATAATACCATATAATAATAATGTTTTGTTCATATTCAAAGAGTGACTTAATCCATTCTGAACGGGAACCCATGTTGGTGTTAGCATCATGTTGTGCTTTAGCTATTGAAAAATAGCAGATCTACAAGCTCATAGCGCGCCACCGAGTGGCGCGCTACGAGCTTGTAGGTCTGCTATTTTTAGAAAAATCGAAGAACGACTGACATTTTTAGAATCTGATCTCAGGTCAGAATGGGTTAATCAGACCAGTGTGTGTCCAGTGGAAACCTCGTATGAATCTGATCTCAGGTCAGAATGGGTTAATAATCAAATCAAAGACGTCACATTCAAACAAAAATATCTCTGTCCATTTGGTTCCTCTTATAAATCTGACCCGGTGGTCTACAGCCACATACTGTAGACCACTGTAGAGACCACTCACCCGATAGCGTCTCCGTCCGCGTCAAAGGACGGGGGCCTGTGCGTCCCGCCCCCCCCACCCACCACCACAGGGGGCGGGTCGTCGCCCGTGTCCTCGTCGTCGAAGTCGGACGTGTTGAGGAAGTCGAAGCTCTCCAGGGCGCTCTCCACCGTCAGGCTGAGGCTGGACGAACGGCTGCGATGGCCTGGCAGACGACACTGATGGACGCAGAGCAGACGACTCGTTAAGACTGATTACATACCTCCAGCCCAGACAGTTTTACATATCAGACACACCCCCGTCCTATACAAACCCATTGACATTTGAAAGAACCCGTTTTAACCGTCTGTCTGTGTCCCATATGGAGATCTCTGTATCTGTCTGCCGGTACCGGTGGATGGAGGGGAAAGGAACTGGTTGGAATAACGTGTTCCTTCCACGCGCTACGTCCAACCAGGGAAACTCCCCCCTGTCAGGTGGAGAGGAGCAACTTGGACACTCAGGCATGAGTTCAAGTCCGTTGCTCTCCCCATGTCCCCCATATATGGGGACTAGGTTGGCGGAGGGTGTGTAGAGCCCAGGATCACATTCGATAATTAACACAGGGGTGAAAAATGGGTTACAAAATCGTGGGATAAAAAAAATTAAGTAAATACTGAATCAAGCAACATAAAAACTGTCTGGGGGTACTTTCAAACGTGTTTGAAAGTGAAATGGCCCTTTAGGAATAGTACTTTTGAATACCTGAGTATTTACTCAAGTATAACTATATACTTTGTCCGCCACTGGCTTTAAGATAAAGCCAGTGTCTGCCTAGTAGAGAGCGATGTGTAAGGGATCATATCTGGATAGGTGGTCATTGTCGGGAGATAATTCACCGACAGGGAGTCTAACCCATTCTGACCTGAGATCAGATTCATACGAGGTTTCCACATGGACACACACTGGTCTGATTAACCCATTCTGACCTGAGATCAGATTCTAGAAATATCAGTCGTTCTTCGATTTAAAAAAAAATAGCAGACCTACAAGCTCGTATCGCGCCACTCGGTGGCGCGATATGAGCTTGTAGATCTGCTATTTTTAAATAGCTAAAGCATAACATGATGCCGACACCAAAATGGGTGCCCGGTCAGAATGGGTTAACCACCGAGGTGAAGCCGAGGTGGTCATTATGATGAGATAACTCACCGCTGAATTAAGCGATTGACCAATCAGAATCAAGCATTCAACCAAGCCATGTAATAAATGAAGATAACACATGGTCCTCACCTTGAGCAGGTCCTCCAGGCGCATCACCTCCTGCTCCAGGTCCTGCAGCTCTCTGCAGCGCTGCGTCAGAGCCTCCAGCCTCATGAGCAGACTCTGGATGGACTCCTCTAGACCGGCCTCCATCAGCACCCTGCTGCCGGCCTCGCCCGCAAAGCCCGAGGAGCCCGACGACACGCCTGTTCACCGGCAAACGACGTTTTTTTACTTGGTTGATAGTCATTGAAATA
This sequence comes from Protomyctophum parallelum, assembly GCF_964188405.1. Classification (NCBI taxonomy): domain Eukaryota; kingdom Metazoa; phylum Chordata; class Actinopteri; order Myctophiformes; family Myctophidae; genus Protomyctophum; species Protomyctophum parallelum. Next base: position 43,705,028 of record NC_139697.1, on the reverse strand, counting down.
ATTGGCAATTCATCATTTGATACAGTTTTCGCAGGGGCCATCAATACAGTATGTCGGTGCACGGACAAAATAAGCCTTACCCGAAGAGGAGACGGCGGCGGTGCCGCCCTGCGCGGGCGCGTCCATCTCTGACGAGGTGAGCCTGCGTACCAGCTGTCTGGTGAGGCTGCCGGCCTCCTCTGTGTCCAGCTCCACTGGCTTCAGCTCCTCGTCTGCATTGTCCACCAGAACAGGGTTGTTATTGTTAGAGCAGCACTATGTCACTTTTTTTTAAATGATAAAGTTACAGACTCAGGGGGGTCCCTGCTAGTGGGCTTGACTGTATCACTATGTACAGTATAGGGCAGACAATGAGTTTCATCCTGGCATTTGCCAAGGCAGAAGAACTCAAAGCAACAAAGAAAAAATAAAAAATAAACTAAAAACAAGGATTTATAAAACAAAAATGATAACTAACCGAAACCTGTAAATTATACTACTAAACTAAACAAAATCATAGAAAAATTTCCTTGATTTTTTGTCTTGGTTAATGGCCAATATTTGTCTTGAAAAATATTGAAAGTAGGCCATCCACAAGCTCACAGTGAGCTTTAGATGGCCTATTTATTTACACATGTTTCTGAGCATTTTGAATCTCGCCGCTGACAAATACTCCATATTTCAATATTTAGCCTATTATTTATTTATTAAAAACACTCAAACTAATAACTAAACAAAAACTAAGCCTTTTCCATCAAATAAAACCTAACCCGCTTGACAAAAAAATAAAAACAAAACAGAAATTTAAAACAGAGTAAACCCAGTTTTTTTATGGAGAATGTAAAAAAAAGAGAAAAGAACCAATAATACTATTAACCTTGGTCCAGGAACACGTCCTCGGGCGCCACGGCCGAGCAGAGGGAGGCGGCCCCGGAGCCCGAGCAGCGGCGGCGCTGAGACTCGGTGCGCTCCCACTCCGAGTCCAGGTCGCCGGCGCCGCTGGCCAGGCTCCCGCCGCTGCTCGTATCGCCGCCGTCCTCCTCCTCCGCCTCCTCCTGGGAATCCACAAGGTTTGATTTGTCACTGACTTATAAAAGTACAAGCTAGTGAAATGTTGTTCCCGTAAAAAAAACAATTGTGCAACATCCTAAGAGAAGAATAAAAATACAAATAAGAAACAGATCTGGTCTTAGATGGGGTGCATTATCTGATCCATGTGCAGCAATAGAAACAGATCTGGTCTTAGATGGGGTGCATTAGCTGATCCATGTGCAGCAATAGAAACAGATCTGGTCTTAGATGGGGTGCATTAGCTGATCCATGTGCAGCAATAGAAACAGATCTGGTCTTAGATGGGGTGCATTAGCTGATCCATGTGCAGCAATAGAAACAGATCTGGTCTTAGATGGGGTGCATTAGCTGATCCATGTGCAGCAATAGAAACAGATCTGGTCTTAGATGGGGTGCATTAGCTGATCCATGTGCAGCAATAGAAACAGATCTGGTCTTAGATGGGGTGCATTAGCTGATCCATGTGCAGCAATAGCAGAGGTGCATAATCGTGTGTTGGGTGGAAACCTCATAATGTCCAAAACTGTTACTTTTCAGGATTGAAGTTCAGAAAGAGCAGAAAGTAGCAGATCCATAAGCTTAAAACGCATCACTTCGTGCATGTTTTGCATGTTACAAGCTTGTAGATCTGCTACTTTTGTATCTGCAAGCAAGCCAGCAGGTTTAACCCATTCTGACCAGGCACCCATTTTGGTGTTGGCATCATGTTATGCTTTAGCTATTGAAAAATAGCAGATCTACAAGCTCATAGCGCGCCACCGAGTGGCGCGCTACGAGCTTGTAGATCTGCTATTTTTGAAAAATCGAAGAACGACTGACATTTTTAGAATCTGATCTCAGGTCAGAATGGGTTCATCAGACCAGTGTGTGTCCGGCGGAAACCTCGTATGAATCTGATCTCAGGCCAGAATGGGTTAAGATACAAGTCGTTTCTGCCCGACAACAACAATATAGATACAGTATATCTAACTGTGCGGGTAAAGAGCATATCAGATCAACAGCAGCAAGAGCATAGTCGATTGTAGCAAAGAAGTCAAGCATGCATACCATACTGTACATACTGAGAGTCATTGACCCAATCGTCGGCATGTATACATACAATTAGATGCCCATGTCCTCATTTAGTGCTCTGAAAGGCTGCAGGCTGTTAAGGCCCATGGTGAGCAAGTCGACCTGGTGACCACTTATAAATACCTGGGTACTACATTTGACAGCAAGCTCAAATTTGATGTGAACTGTGAAATATTGTGCAAGAAAGGCCAACAACGCCTCTTTTGCTTGAGGCAGCTCGCCAAATTTCAGGTTGACAAATCCCTTATGAAACTGTTCTACAGTGCCTTTATTGAGTCAGTTATCTCCTTCTCCATCATTTGTTGGTACGGAAACCTAAACGTAAAGGACAAAAACCACCTTGGTAGGATTGTGAGAACGGCCTCAAAGATTGCCTGAGTTAATTTCAGTAGTCTAGACCAAGTATTTAAAAATTAGGTGCTTAAGAAAGCCAAGTCCATTTTTACGGACAACTCCCATCCCCTCAGCTCTGAGTTCAAGCTGCTTCCCTCTGGCATTCGCCTAAAGGTTCCAGGGGCCAAAAGCAACAGGTATAAGTTCTCCTTCGTGCCTGTAGCTATCAAGGCACTAAATGCCGATAGAAGGAGATAAATTGTATCTGTATTAATTGTATTAATTTTTTATACAACTTTCTGGAAAAGTTATGAATTATAATGTTACACTGATACCTTGAACTGCCATCCTGTTTTAAATGTTCTATGTGTACTATGTGCCTTTTGCTGTGTTTTTGTTATGTTATGTTATGTTACCTGCCTGTGTTATGCCTTGCTGTAAACCAAATCGCCCCACGGGGACAAACTAATAAATTAACCTGAACCTGAACCTGAAGGCTGTAATCTCACCTCCTCGGCATTCTCCTCCTCGGCGATGGAGTCCTCCCGCATCGGGGTGGCGATGGCGTGAGGAGGCGGCGTGGCGTGGAGGTGTTGGTGCTGTTCCATCTCGGGCGGCGTGACGGTGATCTCCGGGTTGGCAGAGTGGGCGCTGGGGGCGGGGCTGGGGCTGGCCGTGGAGCCGGCCGACGTGTCAGAGAAGGTGAAGGAGAGCCGCTTGCACTCGGCCACGCCCCCACAGCAGCCGCTCTCAAAGATGTCGTCCGGCAACGTGGACTGGAGACACAGAGGCAAGAATATTCAGATAATAATAATAATATCTGGGGAGAAACGTATTCACATCAAAGAGTCTTTGATCAACTCAAGTGATCGCCTCAATAGGCCCAAATCGATCACCTCATAGATGGAATGTGGTTTCCCTCCCCTGTTCTGACCTTTTCAGGGTTGGGATTCAGAACCGGGGGGAAAAGAGGAACCCGATCCAACAACGAGGAACCGGAATCACATTTGGAATCGTTTCTATAAGTGGTTTTATCACATTGTCAATACCGGTGGTTCTTAACCCATTCTGAACGGGAACCCATTTTGGTGTCAGCATCATGTTATGCTTTAGCTATTGAAAAATAGCAGATCTACAAGCTCATAGCGCGCCACCGAGTGGCGCGCTACGAGCTTGTAGGTCTGCTATTTTTTTTTTAATCGAAGAACGACTGACATTTTTTAGAATCTGATCTCAGGTCAGAATGGGTTAATCAGACCAGTGTGTGTCCAGTGGAAACCTCGTATGAATCTGATCTCAGGTCAGAATGGGCTAAACGTTTTAATTTAAAGGACCATTATAACTTTGACAGTGTACAAATGTACACTAAGGGGAATTGTTGAGGAACCGGACTTAAAATCCTGAAGGATCCCCAACCCTTCCTCTGTCTAAACCTGCTGTAGCTTCATTCATCTAGTCTGGATAAACCTCAGTGCAAATCCAGACGGAAGACCAACGTCAACAGCAACCAGAGATGAAGATCAAAGCCATGCAAACACAAACAGGCCACATGCAGCGACTGAAGCACGTCCATGCCGTCACGTCAACAGAAAAAGGCCCCAAAGTCACACCGGTTGAAGGCGGGAGGACAGGGAGGGGGTGGTTAGGGGAGTGGGGGGTGTTGGTAGGTAGCAGGGGGGGGGGGTCCACACTGCACTCACGTAGACCTCCAGGCTGGACTTGGGCCTCGGCCGAAGCGAGGCCAGGTCGCCGAACGAGCGACTGCGCCTCAGTTTCTCCAGCAAGCTGTCTCGGAGTGCATGCAGGAAGGACAGACGCTGGCGTTCTGCAGGATGGGGCCGCCACTTCTTTACGCAAACGTGCAACAGGCAAATGGGGACGGGGGAGGGGGGTGTTGTCATATAAGGGTACGGGGAGGAAGGCACAGATTGGGGTCGAGTAAGAGGTTTGCGACATGGGGACACGTAAAGGGCCAGGGGAGGATATGGGGGGGAATGAGTTGTGTTAGTTAAGAGGTTGGATGTGTACAGAATGCAGGCTCCAACGGTCAAAGGTTTCACAGAAAACACAGGGATCAAATAAACTTGGATAATTGGCAGTTTTCAACTCATAATTGACCTGAAAAGAAGGAGGACCATGCAGGTTGAAGCCACTTGACTCGGCAGCCATATTCTCAGGATTACAAGTGTGCATGTGTGTGTGTGTGTGTTTGTGTGTGTGTGTGTGTGTGTGTGTGTGTGACTCACAAAGAAGGCGGTGTCCTGGAAGGTAGGCGTCTCCGGCGTGCCCTGGCTGTAGACGGACACGCGTCTCTGCAGCGCCGCGGCCTTGCTCACGTTACCGGAGGACAAGGTGAGGTCTTCCACGTCGAACGGGCTGGATGGAGAGAGACCCCACAGTGGACGGTAGATTGATCAGTAAACAGACAAAGCGTTGTGAACTTTTTTTGGCAACCGGTCCACAAATAAGGCATTATGTATGAGTATGAGTATGATGAAAATAGCAGACCTACAAGCTCGTATCGCGCCACTCGGTGGCGCGATATGAGCTTGTAGATCTGCTATTTTTAAATAGCTAAAGCATAACATGATGCTGACACCAAAATGGGTGCCCGTTCAGAATGGGTTAAATCAACTTTAGATATAAAAACATTCAGTCAAATTAAAGTAGACAAAAAAAAATCTTATTACTAAAAGAACATGACTAAAACTGAAATTAGTTTAAATGCTTGCAAAACCACTGACTGAAAATGTACAAACATGCAATGGCCACGTTACGCCAGCAGATGGCAGGAGATACTGGAACGTATTCATTGCTTACTACCATAGACTGCTTACTACCCCGAACAAGCTATATTTCCCATGTCAATAGGTGCGTAGTTTTCACAAATTTCAGCCTTGCATCACTATTTTGTGGTGATCTCATACAAGCTCACGACACATCGTATATAGCACATTTTGTTTGTATGTAGAGACTAAAGTGGTTAAAGCAGCACTATGCAACTTTTTAACAACTACAAAGCATATCATGTCCCACAAAATTATAAAGTTACATGTTTAAGCAATAATCATCCTTTCATACATGTATACACTCAGGGGGTCCCTGCTAGGGGCTTGACTGTATTAATATAGGGAAGACAATGAGTTTCATCCTGCCATTTGCCAAGGCAGAACCATAGAGTTACATTTAAGCTAGAGGGCGGACAGCCCCGTCCCCCCTATATTTATGGAAGTTGCTCAGTGGCCCTTGAAGGACCTGGAAGAACGCTGTACTTCTGCATTTTTTCTATTTGGACGCCAACATTTGGTGTAAAAAAAAAGCGGAAGTGCTAACGAGCGATCTGTGTTAAACCCCAGCTGCGTGGGGTTGGCAAGAAATGCTGGCCTGCAGTTCCAGCTTTGGCCAGTACAGTTTCAATGCTTCAACGTTGGCCAGCGGCTCTGGGGTCTTGGGCAGAACTGCCAGTCGAAGAGAAGACTGGCCAATCAAAGCACGTCCACGTCGTACATGCTTGCAGAGAGACTCTTGGGTAATGAAGTCAAAGACGTTGGCTGCCATGTTACCCCAAACTACAGTGCTGCTTTAAATACCACAGTAAAATACCCAAACGTTGTCACATGTCAGATTGTGTGATGATTTGGTGTACTTACAACCAGGTGACCTCCAGGTTGAGTTTGACCGTGCCCAGGTCGTTAACGTCCACAGCCACCACCTGGGGCATGGCCGTGAACAGCTCCTTGGTCTCACAGATCACACTGCCCACCAGCAGGTGAGTGGCCAGACCCTTCAGCTCTGTCACCTGACACACACACACACACACACACAACACACACACGAACACACACGAACACACGCACACACGTATTAAAGCCACCCTGTGAAACACTCGTTTTGGAAACACCTCGGTCATTACAGCATCTGTCTACGGCAGTGGTTCAAGTGGTCAAGGACCCCCAGAAGAGAATATTCATGTTAATTCAAAATTGTTTGGGACAGCAGCGGCTCAGGAGGTAGAGCGGCCGCTTGGGAACCGGAAGGTTCTCAGTTCGATCCCGGGCTCCCCCTGAGTTAGTGCCAAAGTGTCCTTGAGCAAGATGCTCAAATTGCTCCCGATGAGCAGGTTGGTGCTTTCATGTTGTCCTCCGCCGTCGGTGTGTGAATTAGTGTGTGTGTGTGTGTGTGTGTGTGTGTGTGTGTGTGTGTCTCGACAGATATGGTCACATTGACATAAATTAAAATACTGTGATAGGGCAACCTGAAAGCGATTAAAACATAATTGTGGTGGCACAATTTCCGAGTCCGTTTCCCAATCCTTTTCATTTAAAGTGCCCTGCTAATTTAACTGTCGGTAACATAACCGTGTCATTAGAGTATCCCCATAGAGTATCCTGCCCATGCTTAGGCAAAAACGTAGACAACTATTATACAAACAGTATACAATAGTATGCATTATGCATAGCAAAAAAAAAAAACGCAGTCTCAGTGGCGTTAGTATGCAGCCATACTGACTAATGCCAAATGATATAAGGATGCAGAGCCTGTTTTAACATGCTATAATGGCAATAAAGGCATTATTCATATCTGTCACACTCCAAATGTTGGCTCTTGAAATAAAGACATGTGCATCTGCGGGTCTGCTTGAAGTGTTGTAATGATGCCATGCATTAACCCATTCTGACCGGGCGCCCATTTTGGTGTTGGCATCATGTTATGCTTTAGCTATTTAAAAATAGCAGATCTACAAGCTCATAGCGCGCCACCGAGTGGCGCGCTACGAGCTTGTAGGTCTGCTATTTTTGAAAAATCGAAGACACTTTTAGAATCTGATCTCAGGTCAGAATGGGTTAATAATGAAACTGTCAGGATGTAATAGACATTTTTAGAATCTGATCTCAGGTCAGAATGGGTTAAATGAGCATTGACAAGCCTCATCACATTACACCGGAGCGCTGATTCCCCTCTATGTACGTGAAACTCTACACGTGGAATGAGTGAGGCCACGGCTTTCATTAACCCCAGCGGCATCATGGGAAACCAGCAGGACAACAGGGGGGGGGGACTCAAAATATAAATGTGGCGTTTTCCCTAGTATAATAGGACCCAGACTTTACAAAAACAAAATAATACATAATAAAACATAAAACAAAACAAAGAAACAAACAAAAACAGGATATTTAATTGGATAATTTAAGTTAAAAAAAACGCGGTCAGTACCTTGATGTTGATGAGGTCGGTGATGAGAGGCATGAAGATCATCTCCTCTCCGTCCCAGCTCTGTCTGGAGTTCACCTCGATCCTCCCCTTCAGCTTCCAGCGCTGGCGTCCGTATCGCATGAAGATCTAACAACACCACACAAAGCACCAGGTAACAGTCAGGACAAATGAAGATCTAACGACGCCACACAAAGCACCAGGTAACAGTCAGGACAAAATGAAGATCTAACAACACCACACAAAGCACCAGGTAACAGTCAGGACAAAATGAAGATCTAACAACACCACACAAAGCACCAGGTAACAGTCAGGACAAATGAAGATCTAACAACACCACACAAAGCACCAGGTAACAGTCAGGACAAATGAAGATCTAACAACACCACACAAAGCACCAGGTAACAGTCAGGACAAATGAAGATCTAACAACACCACACAAAGCACCAGGTAACAGTCAGGACAAATGAAGATCTAACAACACCACACAAAGCACCAGGTAACAGTCAGGACAAATGAAGATCTAACAACACCACACAAAGCACCAGGTAACAGTCAGGACAAATGAAGATCTAACAACGCCACACAAAGCACCAGGTAACAGTCAGGACAAAATGAAGATCTAACAACGCCACACAAAGCACCAGGTAACAGTCAGGACAAAATGAAGACGGGCTGAAAGAAAGACAGCTGATCCTCCCGCGCAACGCTGATGAGAATCCTTTAACCCATTCTGACCTGAGATCAGATTCACACGAGGTTTCCGCCGGACACACACTGGTCTGATGAACCCATTCTGACCTGAGATCAGATTCTAGAAATGTCAGTCGTTCTTCGATTTAATTTTTTTTTTTTTTTAATTAAAAAAATTAAAATAAATTAAAAAAATCTACAGCTTGTAGATCTGCTATTTTTCAATAGATAAAGCATAACATGATGCTGACACCAAAATGGGTGCCCGGTCAGAATGGGTTAACTTCTTTACTGCCATCTAGTGTTCGAAAACTTTGACTGCGTCTCTGCCGCTCGTCTGCCTTCCATTCTACGGAGCATGAATTGTTAACGGGTTAAACAGGAAGGTGGGGGGCTTCCGGGAAGTGGAACGACACAACACAACACAGCCCACAGCCTTTAGCTAGCAGTACAACCAGCTACATTGTTTCAGCGATGCGATACAAAAACCACAAATGATTTATGATCGTCGGGGTGCGTGCCAGCGCACCATGGACAACTCTCGAACCTTTGGAGATACGGCACAGATTTAACCGTAGCGTCCCTATTCTTGGTAAGTCATAACATGCAAACATTCTGTGAAAATAGGCGAACATTCAGAAAAGAATATGCTATATACAACCGTGTCGATCGGCTACTTTATTTGTTCTCCTACATTAACCCATTCTTTTTTTTTTTAAGATATTTTTTTGCGGCTTACGCCTTTTTATTGATTTTTGAAGGGACAGACAGTAGGCTGACAGGAAACGGGAGAGAGATGGGGGGATGACATGCAGTAAAGGCCGTGTCGGGTCCGGGAGTCGAACCCGCGGCACACTGCGACTGGATTACCAGTCCGGTGCCCAGACCGTTACGCTACGGCCTGGGCCCATTAACCCATTCTGACCTGAGATCAGATTCATTCGAGGTTTCCACTGGACACACACTGGTCTGATGAACATATTCTGACCTGAGATCAGATTCTAAAAACATGTCAGTCGTTCTTCGATTTTTCAAAAAAAAACAGACCTACAAGCTCGTAGCGCGCCACTCGGTGGCGCGCTATGAGCTTGTAGATCTGCTATTTTTCAATAGCTAAAGCATAGCATGATGCCAACACCAAAATGGGTGCCCGGATAAAGCAGCATTATTCTTTTTTTAATCACAACAGTGACTTACCTCATATTGGTCTCCTTGACAGAGCCTCGCAAAGCCGGCCAGACCTGGGAACAACACCACAAAACAATGAAACATACCTGATTTAGAGAGGAAATGGGTCAAAGAGAGGAACCATTATGGAAGACATAATAAATACGTTAAGGACATAATGAAACAAATGTAGTAAAACAAAGAAAATGGGATATATATTTACTGTTTGGATGAGACTGACTTACAGGCCCTTTTATTGAGGATGTGTTTCATTTAGGTGTAAAGGGTCAATAGTCTGTGTTCTCCAAAACCAGACAAATTGTGTTTGTTACCGTCGTTATTATATTGTCATGAAAATCCCACCACAACCTATTTGTAGGGTTATTAACACAACCTATTTGTAGGGTAATTATCACGTCTCACCTTTCATTTTGATGTGGAACTCCCCGAGCAGGTTCTCCAGCTCGCTCTCAAACGTGTTCATGTTCTGCACACACACACACACACACACACACACACACTCTCCATAGATCAGTGATTCTCAACGTTTTTTAATTTCAAGGAACAGCATCGCTGACGTTGGACAGAAACTTAAACATTTTGTGTTTTTTCGTAAATTAATGCCCTACTTGAGCCAGATCTGGTAGCCTACTTTTGCTATTTATTTTATTAATGTTTTACACTGAGAGGAAGGAGACTAATATCTAGATATTAGTATCGCTACGCGAGGCTAGGTCCCCAACGCTTCCTGACACATTTCAAGCTTGTTGATCTGATACTTTTGATACTTTTGTGTGACGCTGTAGTATGATCAAGTACTCTAGGTCTAGGACATTAATAAAAATATAAAACACAAAAAGTTGGAATAGAAGTACAAAGTGACACATTTATGGGTTATGTGGACTTATGTCTGTATGGGCATGGGGTGCCCTAAGTCCAAAATGTTTGAGAACTATTGCTAAAGACACACAGTCAGGTAAAAAGCACGCTTTTTGTCACACACAACAACAACAAGCACAACAACAATGACAGTCATTAAGTCGTCAGGAAGCGGGCTTGACAAAAGCCATCCAGAACACAGGAAGTAGGACAGTTTATTTAAGCATCGGTGATGACAGGCGTGTGTGCCAACTGGTATAAGTAAGTCGCGCGCAAGCCGTGCATGTGTGTGTGTGAATGACAGGGTGTGGATGGTCATTATAGTGAACACGTGCCTTCAAGTAACACACACACACACACACACACACACACACACACACACACACACACACACACACACACACACACACACACACACACACACACACACACACACACACACACACACACACACACACACACACACACACACACACACACACACACACACACACACACACACACACACACAGCATCGCGGCACAATTTTGGATGTCAAACAAACGCGGCTATGGACATCAGCGTAGATAGATTCCGTGAGAATGTCTGTTCGTGAAAGTTCAGAGTCAATGTGATTGTCTTCCGACCTCGGCGTACCAGAAAAATAAGAATGAACACTCATCTGCTCCAATTATTATTAGGCCTAATGTATTGGCGACGTTTCGACCAGATGAAGAGCCTTGGCTCGGAACGCTCCAGAAAAACTCGGAGCAGATGCGTGTGCGAGTTCATTTTTCTTTTTCTGGTGTCACTTTCTAACCCGGCAGCTATAAGTGATGTGTATGTAATCTATGGTTTTGTTCTCCTACAGTACCTCTGTGTACTCCTTGTAGCGCCGGTTGACCTCTGCGATGCTGTCCTTGGTGCCCTTGGTGGAGGGAGAGGAGGAGAAGGCCTGCTTCATCCTACTGGCCCCGTCACGCAGTCTGCTCTGGATGCAGAAGGCCTCGTACAGCTCGTCCACCTACAAAGCCACGCAACGCACGTGTGCCAAAAGACAACAAACAAAAGATGTTGGTGGGAGGAGTGGATCGTTAACCCATTTTGACCTGGGAACGATTCTACAAATGCCTTCTAAATCCTGACAGTTTTCTGAAAAAGCTATGTTTCTATGTCAGTCGTTCTTCGATTTTTCAAAAATAGCAGACCTACAAGCTCGTAGCGCGCCACTTGGTGGCGCGCTATGAGCTTGTAGATCTGCTATTTTTCAATAGCTAAAGCATAACATAATGCTAACACCAAAAGGGGTTCCCGCCCAGAATGGATTAAAATATGAAGCAACGTACTCCATCATAATTTGTCACTTCCACATAGAGCCTCTCTTTGTTAAAAGTGACAGTGCACACCGCCCGGTGGGACGCTCACGGAGAGGGGCACGCGACAGACGACGCCGTTCGCCGCTCATTTGAAGGCGTCTGCCAGAGCTCGTTATGCACAGCCAACGCCGTCTCATCCCAAACACACAGACCCCCCCCCCCCCCCCCCCCCCCGCGCGCGGTGAGGCGCAGGAAAAATGTATAACACTGCTTTCAGGTTGTCAGGTTTAGAACACGCAGAGCGTCAGCTGTGATGAAAACATAGCAACACGGGACAAGAAGCGTGATCGTAGCTTACACTGGCATGCGAACCGCGTGGTTCACAAACCTCCAAGGACAGTTGGCACGGTTTGATAAATGTTGTTAAAGAATAGAGTGAATTCTTTGTTTAAAACAGGGCACATTCTTAATGCAATACAACAATGCAGTGTGTGCGTGTGTGTGTGTGTGTGTGACCGTGTGTGTTAATAACTACCTTCCTGGGGGTAGACTTGCTCAGAACCAACAAGGAGCATGGATTCAGTGCACTGACTGGTTGGCAGCTCAACCAGTCAGTTCAGAGACTCCATGCTGCTTGTTAGCTGGAACCCCAATAATACATGACTAATGTGTGGATGTAGAGGCCTTTGTCTGTGTTCTTCCTGTGTGAAGACTGTTGAACTGTTACCAACCGTGTGTGTGTGTGGGGGGGGGGGGGGCATGCACTGGAACCAAGAGCTGTCTATGAGTTGTTTTTAACCATGCACCTCATGCATTTACTTATTTACTGCTGACCTGTTGTCCTTGTTTTCTGGCTATAGCTATTATTTTCCCCTTTTCCTGAAAACTGCAAATGATGCAGGAGCCTGTATGGCAAATGAATTTCACCCACTTTTCTTTACACCCGACGTGACATTCAGGTTGACGTTGTCTGCGGCATGGTTGCGTGCATGTCCGTGGCATGGTTGTGTCACTTGTGCGTATGTAATGTCTATGTGGACCGCTATTCTTTTCCCCTCAACACCAAATTTCCTTGCCCCCAAAAAATAGCCGTTCTGCAAGCTCAAAACACGTGTTGGGAGCATGTAGAGTTGTAGACCATGGTATCCAATTAAAATCAAATGGCTTGAATTCCTATTTTCATACTTGTGAACCCAAAAATTTAATGGCATTTCGAAAAATGCACAGAAACTCAGAAAGCTTGAGGGAGATAGAGGATCTAACTCTATGGTGCGATAACAACAACCTCTCACTTAACACCAATAAGACCAAAGAAATCATTGTAGACTTTAGGAAGTCCAAAGGCATCCACACCCCCATTTCCATCAAAGGGTCATCTGTCGACATAGTTGATAACTTTAAATTCCTGGGCATACATATCACAGACACATTCACATGGTCACTCAACAACGAGTACATCCTCAAGAAGGCGCAGCAGCGACTGTACTTTCTGAGGCGCCTTAAAAAATTACAGTACAAAGTACAAAAGGACTAGTGAACTTTTATCGCTGTATAATTGAAAGTGTCTTTTTTTTTTTTTTAAGATATTTTTTTGCGGCTTACGCCTTTTATTGATTTTTTGAAGGGACAGACAGTAGGCTGACAGGAAACGGGAGAGAGATGGGGGGATGACATGCAGTAAAGGCCGTGTCGGGTCCGGGAGTCGAACCCGCGGCACACTGCGACTGGATTACCAGTCCGGTGCCCAGACCGTTACGCTACGGCCTGGGCCAATTGAAAGTGTCTTAACTGGCTGTATCACAGTGTGGTACGGTAACACGACCGCTCAGGATTGCAAGAGGTTGCAGAGGACCATTAAAACAGCAGCTAAAATCATCTGCACTACAGAATTACCCAGTCTCCATAACATCTACACCACTCGCTGTATGAAAAAAGCCCATAACATCATGGAAGACACCAGCCACCCCGCAAATACCCTGTTCAAACTACTCCCCTCCAAAAAACGCTACCAGAGCATCAAATCTCGTACCACCCGTCTCAGTAACAGTTTTTACCCCCAGGCAGTCAGGCTGCTGAACAGCTGACCTTGAACTGTATTGAACTTCACTTCACTTGCACTTTTCCTGTTTTTGTCTTTTCTTGCACTATAGATGTTTGTTTATGTCCTGTGTATGTAAGACGGAGAGTGCTCTGAGCAAAATAAATTTCATTGTATGTATACTCTGTATCTATACAAATGACAAATAAACCTGAACCTGAACTTGAATTGAACACAGCCAGGTTTCTCTCTCTCTCTCTCTGGCTACTCTACTAGGCCCTTTTTGAAACAAGCTCCTCACCACTCGCCCTACACACTTCCACTGGGTTTGAGCATAGATATATAAATAATAGAGACAGGCACTGGGATTCACCTCCCATCCAGTGCCGTCTCTATGATTTATATATCTATGATCAAACCCAGTGGAAGTGTGTAGGGCGAGTGGCAAGGAGCTAGTTTCAGAAAGGGGGTAAGTCTGCCTAATTAAACTAGAACCCTCTCTTTCTATCGCTTATTCTCTCTTTCACTTATTCTCTCTCCCTCCTCTCTGTCATTCCATTTCAATTCTTCCAATTCAAAAGGGGCTTTATTGGCACGAGAAAACAATACGTTTACATCGACAAAGCAAAAAGTGGAACAAGACAATCAAAACAAAAACAAGGTATACAATGAAATGGTAATAGAGAAATGTGTAAACAAGAGCTGTGTTACATTGCAACATAGAGAAGAACTTTCTCACAAAGCACATTATAATTGTGCATTTGCTGTCAGAAAAAAAAAAGGTTATGCATCCACATGGGAAAAGTAAGCCTGGGATACACATTTGATGCAACTGGCAGCCGCATTTCGATGTGCTGCATTCAATTCACTGTGTATAAATATAAACCCTTTGGTCAATTCACTGTATAAATATAAACCCTTTGGGACAAATAACAGCTCTCTCTCATTTGCTCTCTTATTCTCCCTCCCCCTTTCTCTCTCTCTCTGAAAAATAACATGAAAATGCATCAGTTTTGTTTCATATCGCCTCAAAGATCCAATCACTGTCAGTCTATTTCCGCACACACACACGCACGCACACACATCCTAGGGTCATCATGTTAAGTTACGTAAACCAGACGACCCAGTGACACACAAACACACTTATCCTCACCACAGCCACACTGCAATGCAGGCATGCTGGGTATAATGATTTATTCTCCAACCATCCGTAAAGCCTCACTATACCAATAATAACACACCACTTACTGTACAAAACATGAAATACTGTTAACACTTAAACCCTAGTATACAGTATGCTTTGGTTTATAGGGTCTGTCAGTACTAAGCCCCTACTTTTCAGAACTTCTTTGAAAAAAAAAAAAAAAAGTCTGCTGTATAAAGTGAAACGTCAGTTGGGCAAAGTATGTCCTTTGTAAACGTTTGTAAAGTAAGTAACTGTATGTGAAAAAAATTAATTCACATGATATAAGTACTGTACATAAGAATATGAGTATGGATCAGATATTGTATAAAACATATCGTTGCTGTAGAGACTGTATCTTCATATACATTTTCTTAGATTTTTTGGTGGTAAATAATGCCCTAGTTTGTCATACTACGGTGTCACACAAAACTTGCAAAAATGGTCGATCTACAAGTTCTCAATGTGTTGAATCGCAACACAGTGTGTGCTTGTAGATCAGCTATTTTTGCCATAAAAATGATTAAAGTTCCATTCAACTTTTTTTATTTGTTGGGGTTTTTTTTGGGTTCCACTACGTGTCTTCTATCCCACAAATACCCAATTTTGGTTTTCTCATCATATTTGGGTTTTTATGTATAGTGGTCTCACAACAGGCCAACTGATTTGGAGGTACGCGTGATATCACAGGTCATCTCCCTACTTTGTATAATCCCTCCACATCTCCAGTTCCAAATTAGCATTTCGTCTTTGGGGACTGTGGGAAGGGGTGTGGGCTTCATAATGACTCAAAGATGTGGGAGGGGGTGGCAGAGAAAATAATTTGCATACACAGCGCCCCCCACCACATCAGGACATCGTGGTACTGCAGCTCAAACTGATTTAGAAGCCAGACAGAAATGACTCAAACCATTAGAAATACATTTGAGGGACATAAAATGGTAAATGGTGCATTTATATAGCGCCTTTATCCAAGGCGCTTTACATAGATTGTGCATTACATTACATTCACCCATTCACACACACATTCATACACCGATTGCGGCGGAAGCCATGCAAGGTACGAACCAGCACATCGGGAGCAATTTGGGGTTCAGTGTCTTGCCCAAGGACACTTCGACATGTAGACAGGAGGAGCCGGGATTCGAACCGCCGACCCATGGATCATTGGACGACCTGCTCTGCCACAGCCGCATATGCCGCATATGCCGCAATATGATAATTGATATTAAATGTTAAAAATCACACCCATGTAAAGTGAGGGGAGCTCTAATCATCGTACATCATTGTACGAAATCAATCATCAAGAATGGTGGTCCCTTATTGGCCAAGGGTTCCCAACGACATACATATGCCGATTTGCTCAGACACTATTATGACGTAAATTCTCCATTCATTGTCAATGGCACTTAATGTTTGTGTTAAGACAGAATCTACACTATAGCTGTTTATAGGAGCGGCTAGCGCCCCTCAAAAACGCAGAGTGGCGCGCTACGAGCTTGTAGCTCTGCTATTTATTTTTTTTATCGTGAAAATGCGGCACAAATCTTTGAATATATATTCTTTCAGAAGACTTTTCTTTATTTCGACATCAGGTTTAAATGGGTTAAAATGCATGCAAGTGAAAGTGGTTAGGTTGGTCTGTGGGTTGTATAAACATTGAACCAATGAGAAGGATTAACTAGACTAGAGCTTGTAGTACTGTAAACGTAACTGTGTGACTGTAACTACATTGAATCCATTGGAACACAGGTTACCATTTTGGACATGCAAGGTTTCCACCCGACAGTGACAGTATGAGCAATACATTGTACGACAGATATATTGGCTTCAGTTGTGAACAGACAATAGCATGTCGAGGTGATGCTATGAGGCTTGTGGATAGCATGGAATCTCTAGGATAAGGGGGAGGGTCCCATTAAACTGGGGCCATTAAGATGGGGCCATTATCCTGGCTCACAGGGGCTTTTACACATGCATACGCACACGCGCACAGCCGCACACACACGCATGAACAGTGATTATAAGGAGATTAAACCAGGCGGACCACTTCAAAAACAAATCAAAGGCAGACCCTTCTCCGGGGAAGCGCGAGTGTGTGTGTGTGTGTGTGTGTGTGTGTGTGTGTGTGCGCGCGGACGCGTGTCGATTAACATCTGAGGACAAGCAGGACGAGGGAGGTGTGGGGAATCAATATGATCACAATATAATCACATGCAAATATTTCACTTTCCAGCACACACACACACACACACACACACACACACACACACACACACACACACACACACACTTTACTTGTGATTTTTAATCCTTAACCCTAAGGCTGAAAATAGCAGATCTAGAATAGATTGGCAACCCTTGGCGCGCGACACCAACACGCAACTATAAATGTAATGCTTTCCTAATAGTACACCACAACTCCACAAACCCTTTCTTTTAACAATAAACCAACATTTTTGATCGACCGGTGCCAAACGTCTCCATTAAGTAAGTCTCACACACACACACACACACACACACACACACACACACACACACACACACACACACACACACACACACACACACACACACACACACACACACACACACACACACACACACACACACACACACACACACACACACACACACACACACACTTGCTCGGACATTTGGCCCTTAGTTGCAAGTATACTAGCATACACAAACTCACAGCCTATATTATGTAGGATAACATCACATCATAGGCCTTGAATTGAGCCACCTGCTACTTCCTCGCGTGCCAATTACATCTTGGACATCTGCGGACACACACACACACACACACACACACACACACACAGACGACGTGCTGAAAGATGGCTGTTTAGTTGTCCCTCACGGCAGTCATTTCATCTGCAGCTGCCCCACACAGACACGTACACCTACTGGCACGCACACACACACACCTAGTGAAGTGTGTCAAGCTAAATCACAATCTTTATCGTCACATCACAGGTTTAAAGATTATTATTATTATTAACCCATTCTGACCTGAGATCAGATTCATACGAGGTTTCCACTGGACACACGCTGGTCTGACGAACCCATTCTGACCTGAGATCAGATTCTAAAAATGTCAGTCGTTCTTCGATTTTTTTCAAAAATAGCAGACCTACAAGCTCGTATCGCGCCACTCGGTGGCGCGCTATGAGCTTGTAGATCTGCTATTTTTCAATAGCTAAAGCATAACATGATGCTGACACCAAAATGGGTGCCCGTTCAGAATGGGTTAACAGATAAAGGAACAGAGGGTGGGGGGGTGAGGGACAGGGAGAGCAAGGATAAAAATATCAACGAGTAAAGCAAGGCATGTCAAGAACAAGCCGAAAGTCTAAGACATCTACATAGACAGCATAATCTCGGGAGCCAGACTGTTGCCTTCCACAATCTCCAAATGCTTCTGTCATACAGTCTGGAGCAACGGAAAGCTCTGACAATGATCAGAGGATGAAGTGGACGTTACGGCCAATGGTAATATAAATAAAAATGATAAAAGTAAACAGTGTTGGGGCTTTTATGCAAGCAGTCATTTAGTATGCATATTATTTATTATCGTGACAACCCGTCACTTCTCGATAATAACAAAAAAAACGTCTCTCGTCGTCTCACTTCAGTTTCTCTACCCGCGTGCTTTGATTGACGAGCTAAATAGCCAATGAGGGTGCTCTACAGAGCCAGGTCACATTTCCTCATTTATTTACTTAAAGTTATAGTATAGTATGTAACTTTGCCATGTGTTTACACAACAAACAAATGTATATATATATATTTTTTAAACACATAATTTCCCATTACCAGCAGTCATCAGCCACTGTAGCAGTGGCTGATGGTGCTTACCCGCAGGAACACATTCCCACTCGCATTTTGGCCTTTTCACTGTTTTGTTAGACAGGGATGTTTTTTTTTTTTTTTTTTTTTTTTTTTGCGGCTTACGCCTTTTATTGATTTTTTGAAGGGACAGACAGTAGGCTGACAGGAAACGGGAGAGAGATGGGGGAAGACATGCAGTAAAGGCCGTGTCGGGTCCGGGAGTCGAACCCGCGGCACACTGCGACTGGATTACCAGTCCGGTGCCCAGACCGTTACGCTACGGCCTGGGCCGACAGGGATGTTTTTGAGCTACCCAGTTTGTTTGTTACCAAAGCTAACAAACAGTGAAAACACGAAAATATGATGCACGCACACACACACACACACACACACACACACACACACACACACACACACACACACACACACACACCTACAATGGTCCTCATCATCAAAGTATAGCCCCCCCCCCCTATCTCGCTCTGCTCCACTGACTGCCTTGACCTACATCCTCAATGCCATTGCCAACACAACACTTGGCAACGTGACCACGCCGGTCCACTGATTGGTGTGTGTGTGTGTGTGTGTGTGTGTGTGTGTGTGTGTGTGTGTGTGTGTGTGTGTGTGTGTGTGTAAAGGGTTAACATCTCCCAGTAGATGTCTACTGTGCACTTCAAGATTTGAAAAGGAACACTTCTCCAGGTAACCATGGTTACCTCTAGAACAACACTGGTGTGTGTGTGTGTGTGTGTGTGTGTGTGTGTGTGTGTGTGTGTGTGTGTGTGTGTGTGTGTGTGTGTGTGCGCTCGCATGTCAGATCATAGGGACCACTAGACAATGATAAAAGGCAGTTTAAAGAATGTATGTCATTGGTTATGAAATGAATGTATTATATTTTTATAGATTGTTGCTGTCAGGTGGAAATGTCCAAAGCCGTTACAATCTGTATACTAATAGTTATTTAGTCTCAAGATCTTGTTAACCCTTTTACTGCTGCCATTTATTGAGAAATTAGGACCTAATTCATGCCAGCATTTTTTTAATTTGAGCTCTTATTTTGAAAAGCCACATTTTGCCTCAACCGGAAGTGAGCTTATCCCTGCCAGCTTTACGTTGCCAAGACAACCTTTGTTTACATAATCGAATCAATGCCGGTACATATAGCACTCCACAACGTCGGCTCTGTGCCGTCAAAGAAACGCTGTTTTGACCAAAAATGCCATCTGGGACAAGGAATAGGAGATACAGGCGATTGAAAGAAACGGATAGAATGGATTCTTATGGCGACCGCGATCTAATCTGAACGAGCCAGTGCAGTGCTAACAACACTGCTAGCTAACCGGCTAACGTGAGTAGCATTATGGCGTGATCGATCATATGCGCTATAAAAGTATAATTGCCGAAGGGCTACGGCAATGGCAGCAAGGTGTATTATCAAATTGAGGCTTTGATTGCCGAAGGGCTTCGGCAATGGCAGGAAGACGGTTAAGTTAATACTTTTCATTGGTTACATATTAGCCCTTTAAGACCTGGAACACATCTGTGTCACCTTAGCGTTTAAAGGAGAATTCCATGCTAGAATGCTTTCTTATCTTTCTTTGTAGTTGTTACGTCCCCACCAAAGAGGTCCAGGTGTTTTTTTATGCAAAAACTCCTTATTGGCTATTTTCCCTAGCATAAGCCTTCAATGAATTGCATTGCATTGAATGGGAATTGAATGGGGCTATGGGGTGTTATGCTAGTTCGCTTATTTCCATCAAAATAAGTAGTAAAGTGTGCCGCTTGGGATATTATTTACATTATGAAGAGAGGATATATACAAAGAAAATATAATTTTGAGCGATGGAAATAAGCGAATTAGCACATAGCCCCATTCAATTCCCATTCAATTCAATGCAATTCATTTAGGGCTTATAGTAGGGGAGCTTTTGCACAAAATAACACCTGGACCTCTTTGGTGGGGAGTCTGGGGACGTAACAACTACAAAGAAAGGTAAGAAAGCCTTTTAGTATGGAATTCTCCTTTAAGCACTTTAACCATTATTTTAAACTTCAGCTGTTGAGAAACAGCAGATATGCAAGCTTAGAGCACGGCACCAAGTGCCACGCTACGAGCTTGTAGATCTGCTATTTTAGAAACATCGTGAAAATCTTTTAATTCTTTCACTAGCAAACATTGAAACTCAAATCTTTGCTCCTGGGAGGTCCCTGGTACAACATATTTTCAGATGGGTGTCGGCGGCCAAATACATCTCATTCTGGGGAATGAAATAGTTTGAGAACCACTGATATAGAAACAGGTTTTTCGGGGAAATGATTTAGAAGACATTTGTAGAATCTGGTCTCAGGTCTCAATGGGTTTTAATAAACCCCACAGACACACTTAACCACTTTCACCATGGAATCCATATTCTAATCTGGACATGCCATTCTAACTCTGCTATGTTCAAATCGTTATATAGCAGATCTATACATGAAAACAGCAGATCTACACATCACAATGCGCCGCAATGCATTTTGAACTTGTAAATCTCCTATTTATTTTTGATACTTTTGCATGACACTGCCAATCGACAAAGTCCAAAAAGATGTGAGTGGGTCATCATGGCCGCTGTCGCCTCAGGGCATATATATCGTTGCTGTCGGACAGAAACCTATCTCCACGCCCTACTTGGTCATGCTACAGCAGCATGCAAAAGCATTAAAAGTTGCAGATCTACAAGCGTTTCGAGCTTGTCGATCTGCTACTTTTGCTATGTTTTAAAGTAAACCCTGAAAAGTAACACGTTTTGGACATATGAGTTTTCCACCCTGACAGTCTATATAATGTTTTGAGGTGCATGAGGCCACAGTGTACCTGCGATGGTTACACAATTCTGCTTTGTTGCCTCTGCCGTGTGTATTATTAGTTATACGCGCACTGTTTTCCTTCACCGTCACGTTCATAAATGTTCTTAGTTAATGCTCAGTGTTGTGTGAATTACACAGGCAGGCAATTCGAGTTGCGTTTAATTGAATTCAGTCCAACCGTAAAAGAGTGAGAGAGACTCACACACACACACACAGAGACACAGGGCTGGCACCCCGCCCACACACCTCACCACAAACCAGCAGCTCCATAACCAAACATAACAACACACTTTCCAAACACAAAGCCAAGCATGTATGGCTGAAGACAGCTGGGGTTTTCCCCAATACATTTTGGATATTCCTTGTTTCACCCCCATTCAATCCATGGCTTAACTTGTGATCCTTTTGTTAAGTCCTTGTGTCCTTAACACGGATTAAATCATAATAGATGACGCATGGCTGAGTCATGGCATGAATCCCTATAGCGTGCCTGTTCTGTCGACGTCATTACAGGTGAACGTTCAGTTTGCCGATCTATACAAGTTCACGGCAGGTCACAACGCGACTCACTGTGGGCACTGTAGATCAGCGATGTTCAGCAAAGAGATTTGGTGTAGAGGGGGGGGGGGATGTTAGGGGGTGTAGTACAGAGCACAGGGGGATCCCTGTAGAGGGCTTAATAGGTTAAAGGGATTGTGACATTAAAAAAAAAGGTTTTGGAATTGTTCTTGTTTTTTTTAGGTTTTCTAATCTCAATTGCACCCAAAAAACATGAACTTTTAACATTCAGTAGATTTTCTGTGATCTGGGGTTTTCTGGCTCAAACAGGTGCTCTGATTTGCCGGCAGTAAGTGACATCACTTACTGCAAATCCCATATATTATGTCAATGGGATTTGCCAGCAGATGTCACTGTTTCACTGTGTTGCCTGTTTTCATTGTAGCTCAAAAGGCCCAAAAAAACCCAAATAAAACTTCAGACTACATAAAATCCACTTAATGTTCAAAGTTCAGGTTTTTTGGGTGTTATTGAGGTCATAAAACCTAAAATAAAAAATAAAAATGAAAATTAATGTCATAAAACCTTTAATGACTTTTTAATGACTAGATTTAGCCGACATTGGTGTGCGTTGTGCCATGCAAGCCTAAAAGATCTCCAGGAAAGAAAGACGTGTGACGCACATGCAGACACTGTGACATCCGGTGCATCTGGCTTCGTCAAGTCCCTTAAGTGTCTAGACGAACACAATTGGCCCGTGACTGTTCGGGGGGAGCGAAGCTGGCCAGGGAGGGTGATATTTGTCACTGTACTCTACATGCTGTGGAGCGGCGCCTGTCAGCGGGGAGTGTTGGGCGCAAGGAGTATGGTGAAGGCTGCACACCCTCCCGGTGGGGGCTCCTCACTGGCAGGTGAGCCAGTAGGACACAATAGCAATGACAACACACACAAGTGTGTAGGAATCAATTACGAATATGACTAAATTGGGGACCAAACAATTGGGGGCAAAACAAAAATAATAATAAAGAAACTGTGACATCATGCCAAGTTAGGTAATGCCAAAGATGTTTAATTTAGGAAGATAGCCCATCCTAGAGTCCACCTACCTTGCTCATGTGGAACTCCAGGCGTCTCATGTATCGCTCGATGGTTTTGATTTGCTGCAGACAAGAGGCACAACACACACTATTTAGACCTGAGGCCCACTCTAAAAACACCCTCTAAAACCCAAATTGTTATTAAAAAAATGTTAAAAAATATATGTATGTATATATGCTGCTACATGTATATAGCAACAACTAGGCACACGGGACACAGAGCATGTTCCTGGATTGAAATATTACCATCGTATAGGTTGCAAGGTGCAATAAGACAAGGTTCAGCCACTAAATGTCACACTCTCAATGCCTTTGTCTCATATGGTTGCTAATTCCCATAAATGTACCTTTCCCAACTAAACAAAAGCCCACAGGTGTTATGAGGTAAAGATTTAAACTAAAAGCCCATAACTCACCTTGTCCAGATCATACAGTACTCCCTGGAGAGAAAACACAAGGATGACGAGTTATTAACACGTCTGATTTCATTAAATAAAGACTATATCCAACATGGAGGTACAGTTTGGACGGGGTTGGACTAGCCTGGCATGGCGTAGATATTAGTCTGGAACTTCGATGTGGAGGATTCATTTCCGTAGGGCGTAACAGATTTCACAGCAAAAAAAGTCTCAGTTTTAACCCATTCTGACACATTCGGGCACCCATTTTGGTGTCAGCATCATGTTATGCTTTAGCTATTTAAAAATAGCAGATCTACAAGCTCATATCGCGCCACCGAGTGGCGCGATACGAACTTGTAGGTCTGCTATTTTTGAAAAATCGAAGAGCGACTGACATTTCTAGAATCTGATCTCAGGTCAGAATGGGTTAATCAGACCAGTGTGTGATCAGTGGAAATGATCGTATATGATCTCAGGTCAGAATGGGTTAATTGGTCAACCCACAACCCTGGGGTGAGCTAAATGTAATTCAAACTGAGGAGTGCCAGACCAATGCCCCAAGGATTCTTATTTTTCCTGTGGCAGATTCCTCTGGTTTCCAGGCTAGGGTTGGACAGCAGAGCTATAGGGTAAACCCACATGTATTAAGGATAGGCATTCATACGTTTTGGCCTCTGCCTATGCCTTTTCGATCAACCAAACAGAAATGCTTGATCATGTAATGTGAAATTGTAACGATGTGTTATATTGTTGATGATGATGGAAAATGAACTCAAACTAAACTAGAAGACGTCATGTCTCACCAGGCGAGAGTTCCTCTTCATGTCCTTCATCAACGAGGTGAGTTTGTCCAACTCTGTCTGATGGACTTCCAGATACTCACTGAGAGAGAGAGAGGAGAGAGAGGAAGAGGAAGAGGACGAGGGAGAGGGAGAGGGAGAGGGAGAGAGAGAATTAAATCATATACTACTCACTGACAGAGAGGTATTTTAGTTTTCTTCCCAAATGAACACTTAAAAGGAAAAACAGAGACACATGTCAAGGGGAGGCAGACATCTAAGATATATCGGCATAAACTCACAGCATAATACAGCTGGTATGGTACGGTATGTGCATGAGGTTAGACATTATGAAGATTGTTTTAAGAGGAGGTTTAATCTTAAAGGAGTACTACTGACAGTATACATGCAGACAGACAGTATAGCTGGACTCACTCCAGGCCTTGTTTCAGTGCATTGTAAACGTCCTCCAGTCGTTTGGGTTGAGGCTCTCTGGAGGCGCTGCCCCCCTTGTGTCCTGACAGGTGGGCTTTCTTGGGCTTCGACGGGGTCTTCTTCTGCACCGCAGAGTTCCCCATGAACGAGTTACACCTGCGCACACGCACACACACACACACACACACACACACACACACACACACACACACACACACACACACACAATACAATGGGTCAGGCTTCCTCTGTCTGCAATGATTCAGTTCTTTGCACTTCTTTGCCACTACGCTCTTTTGCATGGTGAAAGAATTTCGGAACATTTCGTCTAAAAAGTGTTTGAAAGGGGGTCCCATTTGCACGAATGTCAAGTGCAAAAGCAACACACACACACACACACAACGCCCCCCCCCCCCCCCCACACACACACACACACACACACACACACACACACCTGGTGCACACAGTCGATAAATAATACAGTATACAGACATATTATACACCCTTTACAAACACCCTGCCTGATGCAAGGAAGACAGTAGCAGGCTAAGCCCATAACGATCAGCATAAACCACAGCCAGCTGATGTTACAGTGTTACCTGGTAACCATGGTTATAATGTTACAGATAAAGTTACTGCTACAGTACAGTACAGTACAGTACAGTACAGTACAGTACAGTACAGTACAGTACAGTACAGTACAGTACAGTACAGTACAGTACAGTACAGTACAGTACAGTACAGTACAGTACAGTACAGTACAGTACAGTACAGTACAGTACCACTCACTTAACCCATTCTGACCGGGCACCCATTTTAGTGTCAGCATCATGTTATGCTTTAGCTATTTAAAAATAGCAGATCTACAAGCTCATATCGCGCCACCGAGTGGCGCGATACGAGCTTGTAGGTCTGCTATTTTTGAAAAATCGAAGAACGACTGACATTTTTAGAATCTGATCTCAGGTCAGAATGGGTTAATCAGACCAGTGTGTGTCCAGTGGAAAACCTTGTATGAATCTGATCTCAGGTCAGAATGGGTTAAGATGGGTCTGAGTAGTGCAACCACTCCCTTACGGAGCTATGTGTGTGGGTGGCTGGGTGGGTGCCTGGGTCTGAGCACGAAAATAGCATGGTTTTCGCCACCTGTGCGCAACCTAACACACACACAAACACGCATATTAACTGTATATATATTATGATTTCGGGTGTGCCAGTACAGTACAGTGACAGTACAGTACAGTACAGTACAGTACAGTACAGTACAGTACAGTACAGTACAGTACAGTACAGTACAGTACAGTACAGTAGAGGGACCCCCACACGGTAACTCTGTCATTTCTCAATCATTTCTGACGTGGGGCGGCTCGCCGTAATCGGCCCGGCCCCCCCGGGATTTGTACAGTGTAGATTGGGATTGATGCCAGAAAACAAAATGTCCAATCTGTATATAAATCTAGGGCGCACTGAGCGACGACATTGTGCAGCCTTGGCAGTCGCACACATGCATAAATGCACGCACGCACACACACACACACACACACGCACGCACGCACACACACACACACACACACACACAGTATATGGCCCTTCATGCACACACTCAGTCATGTTCACGCATGCATAAGCAGTAGCACAACACAACATACTCATGGTTTCAGTGCTTGCTCACTGACTACAATGCACGCAATCACAGACAGACCACACCCCACACACACACACACACACACACACACACACACACACACACACACATATGGCCCGGGCCTTCATGCACACACACACCATAGTCACACAGACGCCGCAAGTAGCCGTGTACACATCCGACACACACACGCGGAACGAGAGACAACGCAACCGCACACACACACACACACACACACACACACACACACACACACACACACACACACACACACACACACACACACACACACACACACACACACACACACACACACACACACACACACACACACACACACACACACACACACACACACACACACACACACACACACACACAACTCTGCACCCTGCTCGTTAGCAGAATGGCAGAACGTCACGCGCTGTCACCTCGCCCATGCTGCATTCATTCCAACCAATTACGTCCATTCTATTGACAGCCGTGGCTCAAACACACACCGTCTGCACCCAAACACCTGCACCTCCTGTAGGACTATCAGCGCTGTCCAGACCTTGTACCAACAAAACTAACTGTACTTTTTTAGGAAATGGAAATACGGTACAAATACCATAAAACTGTTTCTCAATGCAGGTATTATTGAGTCACAGGCTCGTGTTAATACTTTTCATTGGTTCAATATTTCAGAAATAGCTAAATAGTGAGCTTGTAGATATAGGACTCTTTTCGCTACTTTTGTGTGACGCTGTCATTTGACAAAGCGTATAATGTTGCATTAACTTAAGAAACATAACATAAAATGATTAAATGTGGAGATACAAGGTTTCTGTGATAAAAATGTATGATATTTCGACCCTGTCGTGTGGAAACTTCATGTCCAAAACTGTAACTTCAGGATTCAAATGCACAAGTATCAAAAGTATACAAGATCTACAAGCTCACTCGCAACGCGTTTCCAGCCTGCAGATGTGCAACTTCTGATACTTGTGTGTGCCGCTGTATAGTATGAAGTGACAAAGGAACAATTGGCGGAGCTGTTAAAACAGCTTCCTGTGTTAATGGTTTTTAGACCCAAATTAGGCATAAGGGAGCGTATACGGACATGGGGTGTTGGTGGTGGCACCGTTATGTAACAGACATGAAACTGGTTCTATCGTCTCCTGAGAGTGTTTAATCCTCGCGGGAACCTGTAGGCCTGCTTGGGCTTGCTGGAGAGCCTTGGAGATAATAATAATAATAATAATAATAATAATAATAATAATAATAATAATAATAATAATAATAATAATAATAATAATAATAATGTGCAGTAGCTGATGGAATGGGCGACTGTCCTCGCCGAGATGAGCCGCCCTGCTCTCATGTTATAACGATGCCAGGGCCGCTCATTTTACGTTCTTCGAACCCAAATCACACGTTTTTAACCCATTTTGACCTGAGATCAGATTTAAAAAAAATGTCTTCTACCTCCTGACAGTTTTCTGAAAAAGCTATGTTTCTGTGTCAGTGGTTCTTCGATTTTTCAAAAATAGCAGACCTACAAGAAGACCTACAAGCAGAACTACAAGCTCATAGCGCCCCACTTGGTGGCGGAAAAAAAGAAAACGGAACTTTGAACATTCAGGGCTGGATACTCACCGCGAGCGTCTCTCCTGCAGCGTGCTGAAGCCGGCGAACGACTGGCTCCGGATGATCCCATTGGGTCCTCCAGGGGAGTGGGTGCCTGCCGCCATGATCTCCGGGACGCGGGAAGACACTCCTGGAGGAAGAGACGAGGACAAAAGACATGGCGTTAGAAGGACCCAGAGGCTAGCTAACATCTCTAGACATGGCGTTAGAAGGACCCAGAGGCTAGCCAACATCTCTAGACATGGCGTTAGAAGGACCCAGAGGCTAGCTAACATCTCTAGACATGGCGTTAGAAGGACCCAGAGGCTAGCCAACATCTCTAGACATGGCATTAGAAGGACCCAGAGGCTAGCTAACATCTCTAGACATGGCATTAGAAGGACCCACAGCACACTCCACAGCACCTCTGTGGCATAAGGTTCCTTATTTCCCTGAGTCACTTCTACACAGGTCTTCTAGCCAATCGTCTCTAAAGGGGAAAGAAACGTATCTGCACAAGCGGAAGCGGAAGCAACATGGATTAACGGTGGCCGTCCGCTGACCCGGCAAAACAGACAGCGGCGCGTCACTTCACATCACAACGTGCCGTGAGCACGTAGATAGATAGGCCTATTTCCAAGTACAAGTACAGGCTTAAGATATGCGTAAAAGTTCAGCCGACACCGAGTCAGTCAACCTCAAATATTCTGTGGGTGATGTTTCACTGGAGTGCATAGTCATTGTGCAATGCAAGGCCGGCTGCGGTCGCAGCGGTGGCAGCGATGTGGCAGTGATGATGAAGATGACGAAGATGATGGTGGCCCTGTGCGATGTGGACTAGCAGCATTCAGAGCCTGTGCCAACATGTCTGCTCTCCTCCGGCCCCGTCTGTCACCCGGGAGCGTGTTAACAACACCGGTGTTGCCAGATTGTGCGAGAGAGAGAGAGAAACAAGCAGCCAGGTCTATGAAAACAAAGCCCAGAAGAAGCCAACACACTTAGGCCAAGGGAGCACTTTAAACGTACAATGCATCCGCTATTTGCAAATGGCAAATCTACAAGCTCATACCATGTGATGCATGAGCCTTTTTAAACATTTTAACAACACAAATCTGGTATGGGACGGCCCACCTAAAAAAAAAAAAAAACTAAAGGAAAAAAATAAAATGCATTCCGCAGCTACCAATATTTACAAGTGACTTCACAGAATTACAAGCCTATGGTTGCTTATAATAATAAGACATGGCAACACTGAAACTGTTACTCTTTCACACCTGTTACTCTTTCACACCTTCTGTCAGGTGTCAACCACCAATAACCCTCTGTGCACGTGGTGGCCTGTGTGTGTGTGTGTGTGTGTGTGTGTGTGTGTGTGTGTGTGTGTGTGTGTGCGCTTTGTGGGATCTGTACATATGTTTTTCCACCAGGACTGACAGAGACTGACTTTGTGTGGTTGCACAATGTTGACATAACCTAAGATGCCTCATTCTTTTATTTATTTATTTATTTCCTTTGGGGTCCAAAACTATATGTCAGTTCAGGGGACAAGATCAGATATTAGTGCCTTAGATTTTGTGTGATGTTTTTGTCAATGTCGAAGTTGTTTTGTACACCCGGGGTTCAAGCAGGGTAATAACAACCTTGTGTAAGAAGCCGTCTGCAACACACTTCCGTTTGAGAAGAAAATAATTCCGGCTAGGTGCGACTTGGAAACCACAGGCGTCAACACTGCATTTTGTAAAAAGGTTACAAAACGCATGTAAACAACAATGGTATATACTGTAGGTAAAAGCACAGCATCCTACAACAAAAGATTACCAGTTACCAGGCCTCTAGACGTTTAGCCGCCATTGTACGCACTGCACCCCTATAAAATCTAATTCCACGCGGAGCAAATTCCTGGAAAGCCAATCTACACCAATTCTAGCAGCCACTTATCTAATAAGCCTGCAATAGAGTGACATCCTCTCTCCTCTCCTCTCCTCTCCCTCAACCAGAGTCCGCGGCTATATTTAGCTAGCACGAGCCTGTCAGGAGACCACAAAGGCTTTTGTTTTCTTCAATTTGGCGATGTTGGACATTAGACAGAGGGAGAGGGCTGTAAATAGACCCTCAAGGGGGGGGTGGGTGGGTAATAATGTTAACATCAGAGACCCCAGAAACAAAGGGAAGCGCCAAGTTAAAAAGAATATAAAAGTTCATATACGGTCTTGTATATCGTTGCTGTCGGGCAGAAACCTCTTATCTCCATATTTTAATGTTTTCTTTTAACCCATTCTGACCTGAGATCAGATTCTAAAAATGTCAGTCGCTCTTCGATTTTTCAAAAAATAGCAGACCTACAAGCTCGTATCGCGCCACTCGGTGGCGCGATATGAGCTTGTAGATCTGCTATTTTTAAATAGCTAAAGCATAACATGATGCCAACACCAAAATGGGTGCAAGGTCAGAATGGGTTAAACATTAATGTTTATTTTTTTATTCTGTAAATTAATGCCCTATTACTTCATACAGATCATACGCACGTCACATAAAAACATCAAACACAGCTCGACAAGCTCAAACAAGCATGGTTCCAGTGTAGTGATTTCGTCACAAGTTCTGGTTAATATTTTTCATTGATGGCCCCGGGTGGCATTGCATGGCTAGTGTAGCGGTCCGGGCACCTACATAAGTATATATATACCTTTATTGAAAGGATAATCCCCTTGAGATGCCTTATCTCATTTTCGAGGGGGTCCTCAACACAAATGAACAGTACATACAATACAGTACACAAACAATACAAACAGTACATCCATATATACACACACACACACACACACACGACAAAACAGAACAAAAGTTGGTTGAGTGAAAATCGATTATTTAACATTGAAATAAGTGATTGATCGTCACGAGTATGCCAGGCTATATGCGATACCATGTCATTTATCACATGATATTTCTGTTCATTTCTGTTAACAGCCATGTAAATCCACACCAACTCCGTTCAAATAAACGTCAGCGTTCAGCTGACTTGAAGGCAGCCCCAGTGTGGC
The DNA here is from genome assembly GCF_964188405.1 of Protomyctophum parallelum. NCBI lineage: Eukaryota > Metazoa > Chordata > Actinopteri > Myctophiformes > Myctophidae > Protomyctophum > Protomyctophum parallelum. Next base: position 43,673,917 of record NC_139697.1, on the reverse strand, counting down.
CATGGACGACCGGCAGATGACCCCTGCGCAAGTGCTGGAGGTACCGCCCACGCATACGCGCACACGCACAAACACACACACAGGAAGGAACAAGTGTTTCCTTCATGGCAACACACACCAGCTCTACCATGAGTTCACTACATACCTGAAGGGGGGGGGGGGGGGGGGGGGGGAGAGAGAGAGAGAGAGAGAGAGAGAGAGAGAGAGAGAGGGGGGGGGGGGCAGGGGGATTAGCAGGCGTTGACACCAAGGGTTGCCCAAATAAAAGTTTGTAGTTTGCTTGCTTTCACGTTGCCCGACCAAGTGCTCGTTTGAGAGGGGACAAACCTATCTGAGACTGACAATATGACAAACCAAAGGTTTCATTTCACGCTCTCAAGAGTTACATTATTGTCACACATCTGCATTGCTTAATTTACAAGAAGTCTACACAATTCAACGTTTGGCCTGTTATCTCTCCTAATGGTACCAACATCAATACAGAATCTTGTCCAACGACAACAAAATATTCGTTCGTTTTGGATCCGAGCGGCTAAATCTCATAAAATGGTGGTCCGTGGCTCAAATAGTAAATACCCAATACATACTGGGCTTTGATATGAAAAGGGCTGAAAACCACTGCCTTAATAGATTGCCCACAGAGGGCTGTATTTTGCGTGTCTTAAGTACCAGGTCTTATTACTTAACTTAAGACCTGGAGGCGTGGTCAATGCTCCTTGGCCACTCAGAATAGGTAATGGCATTGATCACGCCTCAAGGTCTTAAGTTAAGTAATAAGACGTGGTACTTAAGACACGCAAAATACAGCCCAGAGAGTCAAACACATCGCACTCCGTCAACAAGCCGAGGGGTATATCTGCCCCCCCCTCGCTACATACACCTATTGTTGCTGTTGGTTTTGTTGATGATGATGATATGCATTGTATTGTATGTAGGCTATTGATGATTAATTGAGTACACAGACGGGTCCACAATGGAAACAATCCCCCAGTGATTTGCTGTCGCGTTATCCTCATTGTATTTGCTGTGCCGTTTGTTAGTAAAGTAATCAACAATCAATCAATGCATTCATTTTTGCAAACCTCACATTTGTGATTGTCCTCCGTCTTCACTTTTCTGTAGTCATTTTTTATCCTCAATACGTACTTTCCTCAGCCAATCAACTCATTGATATGGGGTGATCGGCCATCGCTATGATTCACACAAAGCCAGGCATAGGAGGGGCTAGCAGCCTAGCACCCTTCAAAAAGCGGTTACTTTTTTAAAGTAAGTCAGAAATGTAATTTAGATTCATATCAAATGTTCCATGTCCAATGCCAAAAAACCCAATTAAATTGTTAATCACAACTATTTGTGTGGCAATTAATCGTTCACTTAAATGTGTAATCGCGACAGCCCTAGCAACAACTGCAAATTATGTCCTTTTTGAGGGGCGCTAGCCCGTCCTATGCCCAGCTTTGTCCGTTTGTGTGTACCCCATCGAGATGATTTGATGGGCTGAGCAATGTGTGTACCCCATAGCGATGATTTGATGGGCTGAGCACGGAATGTGAAGTATGATGTTGTGTGATGATAACCCCTCACTTCACACGAGTGTGATTCTTTAACCCATTCTGACCGGGCACCCATTTTGGTGTCAGCATCATGTTATGCTTTAGCTATTGAAAAATAGCAGATCTACAAGCTCATATCGCGCCACCGAGTGGCGCGATACGAGCTTGTAGGTCTGCTATTTTTTGAAAAATCGAAGAACGACTGACATTTTTAGAATCTGATCTCAGGTCAGAATGGGTTCATCAGACCAGTGTGTGTCCGGCGGAAACCTCGTATGAATCTGATCTCAGGTCAGAATGGGTTCATCAGACCAGTGTGTGTCCGGCGGAAACCTCGTATGAATCTGATCTCAGGTCAGAATGGGTTAAATTGCATTCAGTCATGTGAACAGGCTTTGACACAGCCGATGAACGGCGGCCAGGGACACAGGTGGTAGACAGCGCACGGCGGGTAGTTCGAAATGGACTCAACATCGGAGGAGGATTTGGAGAACGAGAGAGCATCGAAATAAAAAGAAAAGAAAAGAAAGAAACATGTCAGAAAGTGATGAAGGAAGTGATGGCCGATGTGCACTGAGGCTGACGTGGTTTAAGGAAGGACTTCGGGAGGACACCAAGTTAGTGTGCTTGTCATTTGAAAGGGAGATACCAGAACAAATACATCTTGAATGAGTTATAGGGTGAGGCCTTATGAGAGAGCTCCACTAAGGCCTCTTTTCCACTATGGGGTGGAACAAGAACCAGAACTAGAACTTTCCAGATCCCAGAACTACCAGGAACCTGTGAAGTTCCAGAACCAAGTTCTGCTTCTGTTTCCATATAACCAGAACCCAGAACTTTCAAGAACCTGTTAAGTCTTTTGTCAGGTGTGCGCTGTGAACAACAAGTGTGACTCAGCCTTTTTACACATTACCACATTTAACCAGACAAGGAAGGTAAAAAAAATATATATACAAGGAACAAGGAACAAGGAACTGAAAAATTATACTCTGGGAAATCGAAACAATAAAGTTCCTTTAAGGACAGTTCCGTGAGTGCTGGTATTCTCTTGTTTAACAGGTTCTTCCCAGACCGTGCACCCGATAAAAGACATTAAGATGAATTGCAGTCGTGCCTGCTTCCTTGATGCGTGGTGAGACGAGAAAAAAGGACGAGACGAGAAAAGAAATGCGATGAGAAATAAAAGACGAGATGAGAGAAAAAAGACGAGACGAAACGAGACGAGAAAAATAAGACGAGACGAGAAAAAAGATGAGGAGAAAAAAAGACGAGAGGAGCTGTTTTGGGGGGAAATAGTATACCATCTAATGGCAATTTCATTGGAAAAAAATGCTGTCTGTATTACTCTTATTACACTATTACACTATTATACTTATTACACTAATATACTTATTACACGATTGCATTTATTACACTTGCACCGAATTTAATTCTTCCAATGTGTAGTATTGTGTACAGCACATTTCTAGTAGGCCTAATGATATGCCTAATGCCTTGCCCTGAAAAAGAAAGAAAATTCTGTTCTGGCAATTTAGAATAGATCATATGGCGCTCTCGCGCGCGAGCACACACACGCAAACACATACACGCACGCAAACACATACTGTACACACACGACACACGCACGCATACACACACACACGCACACGCACACACACCCCTATCTGCAGTTAGCCTAGCTGTTAGCTGTAGTGTAGAACAACAACTGCAAGCAAACAACTCGTCGCGACAGCTTTATGGCTCTCTCTCTCTCCCTCACGCACACACAAGCTCTGTCTCTCCCTCTCTCGTGGCCATAGTGTTTCTGTGTGCTTTTCCAGGTTATTTTTCTGTGTGTCCGCTGTCGCTGTGTCGCACTTAGGTGTTTAAAATGTGCGCTGTTGTGTTGTGTGCGCTTCTCCTCGCTCCGGTCTCCTCAGTGCTCAGGGTGCTGTCACCTCAGCTCGACCAATCGAGAGCAGCAGCGCTGCTGGCCCCGCCCATAGGTTCCCAGAACTCAGTGTTAGTACTACCTCAAAAGCAGGGCCGAAAAAAGGTTCTGAGAACCTGGTCTGAAACCGTGCCGTACTGCGCTGTGCGCTGTGGAAACAAACCCAGAACAAAAAAAATAGGTTCAGGTTCTGGAAAGTTCTGGTTCCACCTTGCTAGTGGAAAAGGGGCCTAAGATGCTACTGTTGGCAACAATACGGGCACGTAGCGGCTGTCTGTAGGGGCAAAAAAGTATTTGGGAGGTGTGGGAAAGACGACTGCAAAGAGGAGTGCAAAGAAGAACAAGCTAAGTGTATACATTGCAGACCATCAAGGAAGTGAAGAGACACAAGATGAGAGCTGAACGGGGAATGTCGTATGCAGAAGCTGTAAAGAAAAGCGGAAGGGGCACAAAGATTGTGGCGTGCAACGAAGAAAACAGGAGGAAAAGAGGAATGCTCATAAAAACGAGATATGCATGGACAAGACAAGATTCCTATAGCTTTCATAGCAATGGTAATCAAAGAGGAAGTCCGAGAGGATCCAGATGGCGCTGGAAGCAGCTGAAATATTTTTTAAACGTGGAAGACGTGACTGGGGAGGATTTGGGGAGTGACTGAATGGACTATGAATGGACTGTCTATATAGGGGATGGAATCACAGGTTGTTTTAATTTACCTTTTGAACGGGATACGGATATTACTGAGTTATACTCCCCAACTGTGGAGGGCAGCATTGCACTGAGTTTGCAAGCCTGCCGGAAGATAAGAGAAGAAGAACAGGCTTCTATAGTGTAGAAAGTGAGACGGTCGGGGGCTCAGCGGGTCACCAGACTCACCACCACCAGTGGAAAAACTCTGTCAGGAACACAATGTCAGGTCTGTGTGTTGTTCGTGTCATTTCTATTTGTCGGGGGGGGGGGGGTTCATTCATTGTGAAAGCTCTTTCCACTCATCCATCCATCCATCTTTCTATAGAGGACAGGGGCCACCTGCACGTATGTACACAACACACCAAGATGTCACCACACACACACACACACACACACACACAAACACACAAAATCGACCAGCAACCTGACACCGGTTCCTTTGGTCCTGGAGGGAGGTGACAGTGATACCCCAGACAGAAACACAAAGACACTGGCCCCCAGGACAGACTAGAGCCTTGTTCCCCTCTTGGAGGGAAGGGGGGGGGGGGGGGGGGGTCCTATCTATTTATAGATTCTTAACATGGAGCACCCAGGGGGGCCACTGGCTGCAGGAATGCCCCTGAACTGACCAATGGGCAAGAGACAATGACTGGGGCTGCTCTGGAATGCTATACCTGTACGCTGTTACATTTAAACACTGTCAGCCTGGTGGCCGGTTTATGCAGCGAAAGGTCTGAAATGCTTATTATTTATTTAAGTATTTATTTATAGTGTGATCTATAGCATATACAGTATGAAACTCAGATTTCAAACATGGATATTTGGAGGGTACTGTTTACCCAACAATCAACAACGGCAGGGAATCAGGGACGATTTGCTTATTTATTTTCAATCACAGTATCACAGTTCTTATATGAGGCGATCTACATCCCCCTATGGCGATTACAATGCGAATAAAAAAAGGTACATGAACCTGTGGACTTAGCGCCCTCTGCCGATTTTGACAACAGACTTCGGTGCTCATACCAGCAGTCATCAGCCACTGGAGTAGTCGTAGTGCGGTGGTGGTTACCTGCAGAAACACACTGTCCTCTCACTGTATTTTGTTGTTTTCACTGTTTGTTTTGATAGACAGGGATGTCTTTGGGCTACCAAAACAAACACCAAACTACAGTGATCTCCAGCAGTGTGGTAATACACCATATACTCTAGTGGCTGATGACCTCTGGTATAGGGAGAAACGAGTGTTGGTATAGAGGGAAATGGGTAGAAATATCAATAAAGCAAAGTTACACTATACCTTTAAAGGCGCAGTGAAATTAAAAAGACGTTTTTCACACTTTTAGACAATATCCGTGGTCATCATATGGGCATACCTGACAATGGATGCCAAAAAAAATGTGAAAATTCTCATTTCTGTGTGTTTTTATATCAAAAGGTCCATAAAAACGATTGTATTATTTATTTATTAAAACGAAAACGTGCTGCGTGATGTGTAGAGATACACATCGATAAAAGCCAATAACAATGAAGCTCACCCGTTTAATTCCCCATATTTGCGCATCCGTCCAAGTAACACAGCTGCTACTGATTACAGAATACTCCGTTTTTATTTCCATTCAAGATAACATCCAGACAGTGTATTACTCGGTTTCAACTCAATCATCACGCTAAAATATGTATCTGAAAACATTATACTGTAGGGTAGAAATAAGCCACATAACAGTAAACTGGTACAGCTGGCCGACCATCTGATTTATAAACAAACACATACCACGCTGTTGCGCATAGCATTAGCCACCGTCCCTAGCTACCGTCCCATCGCCTGAAGGGATGCAACGCTCTGATTGGTTCAGAAACTTCAGACCGGTGTTTCATGTTGAAACACCATTTTCATGTTGTTCACCATTTCCGTTTCACTACACCTTTAACCCTGCAAGACCTACGGTATGGTTGTATACTATTGCAACATTTTTATTTTTTATTAATTACTTAATATATATATTTTCTTGTTCTTTTTTCATCTAAACATCATCATTGATGTTCATTGTTTAGTCATGATATTTGCATATAAATACCCCCCCCCCCCCCCCAGAGGCAGAAAATCACACAACTTCTAAATCTCTGGGCTCTGTGCAATTTTGAATGATTTTTAACCTATGACCTTTGACCTTGAACCCTGAAAAAAGTAAGTAAAAAGTCTGTAATATATATATTTTTGTGATCATTAGAATGTCTAGAACATGTTTTATTTATATTATTTATATATTTTCATAAAACTTTATTATATAGATTATTTTGACATAATTTCCTCTACATTGTAGAGGAAATGATGTAAAAAAATCTATATAATAAAGTAAAGACTTTGTAGAGTCTACAAAGTCCTAGTAGTACAGCGTCCTTGCCGGGTCTGAAGAAGAGCCTGCTGGCCTGAGAAATCACCAAAATGAATTCTGCACACAGGGAGTCTTCTACTTTGTTTGTTTCAACGACAAGTTGAACTTTTGATCCAATGGCCAGCCTAGTAGCTGTGAGTGGGTTCTGTCTTCATCTCAGCGGAATGTTTTTAGAACCTGCTGACTGCAATAAAACACTCAACTAAAGACCAAATCTGGTCCTGGTGGACGTTAATTATTACAGAGCGGCGCCGCAACAACAAATTAAGCACGAAGGGCAGCATTATGTGGACTCATGTCGGGTGGAAACCTTGTATGTCCAAGAGAGCTACTTTTCAGGAGACGGAGCAAAAAGAAGCCGTGTTCCATTGGATCAAATGTGGTCATTATTTTATTACAAGCACTCGTTTATACTCGTCATTGGTTGAACTAGACCGGTGCCCGACTGTAGAGCACAGAGACGATAACGATGGAAGTTGGGAGAGATCCATGCCCCACCCGGCTATGCAATACCAGTTGTACCTGTAGCAGAGTCTGTGTCCCTTTTATGTCTCTCTGTGTCGCTTTATTCCTATATATGGAGTTCTGTGTCCCAAATATGGAGTGTTGTGATGTCAGAACAGGCCCCTTGTG